>NC_090445.1:418006851-418315176 GCF_031143425.1 Pleurodeles waltl | reverse complement strand
AGGAACTGAGGCAAAAAGTTAAGGGAGACCACGCCAAGGATGAAAAAGTCTAACAATTGCAATAAGACTAACCACTGTCAATCACATGAGGAAGCATTCCAACCCATTATTCTTTTGCCCACCATGCCACCTCAGATTAGACCCAGCTATGTGCTGATCTGTTTTGGTGCTGCTTCAAAATGAACTGTGCAGCACAAACTGCCAAGTCAGGTCCTCTCTGAAGCAAAAGAGAAGCAACCCAAGACTTGTTTCGGCCAGATTGGGCCCCTTCACACGGGTACAGCTTGATTCCAGAGGCAAAGTGAGCAAGGGACCCATGTTTAGGCATACTCTGGCCATTCAAGGAATTACATCAAACACACAAAAGGTGATGTGAGAAATGCTTGCAATAAGTCTAGCCATCGGCAGTTGTTCAAGGTAGCATGCAAATCCATTGTTATTTTGCCCAAATGTGGGTCCTCTGCTTCATGTGAGACAGGACTCAAGCCACACCATACTAAGGAGCCCTAAAAAAGATTAAAGCAGTGTGGGGGTGTTTGGAGTCCCTTCTGGAGGGTGTCTCGCCTGGTAGTTTGGGACCGACTGTTCCCATGAGGAGCAGGGTTGGTGCTGACTTGCATATTGCAGGCCTTTGTCTAGAATGGCACGGTGAGCAAAAAACTATGAACTGGAATGCAGCCATGAGCAACAGCCAGTGGCTGAGATTAATTCAAGCATTACTTCCCTCACCTTCTTGTTGAGGTAGCTGTGTGTATTTGATAGTGTGCTTGGTGGTGGGGGTAGGGCGGGGTGACTTGCCAGCTCAGTTCTGGATTACCTTATGTTTTGCTGTCATGCTGTGAAGGGACCAGCTGGTTGGGTGCTGTATTGTCTACATGCTTGTGGTCGCATACCTGGGAGGGACCTGCTGACTCGGGCCTGGGTTGCCTCTGTACATATGGGGCATGCCAGAGAAGGACACCTGCTTTGTTAATTGTGATTTGGTGGTCCCTTGATTGCATGTACGGATATGAATGCAAGCCTGGGAGGGGTCGACTAATTGATCCCTGGAGGCTATGTGTTTTTTTATGGTTGCACACCAGGAAGAGAAAGGCTGGATGAGTCCTAGACTCTGTATATTATTATACATCTTGCCTGGTGTCAGGAGGCAGGCTGGCTGGGCGCCGAGTATCCAGTATCTTCAGGGCTCATTTCTGGTCTTTTAATAGGAGAAACGTTACTAATTTTACTAGTCACTATGAAGTTGCACACACTATGTCAAAGATGTAGCTGATGGGGAAGGACTGGGCATCTAGCAATATTCATCTAGGTTGCTTATGAACTTGGAGCGCTCCAAAACATAAGAGAAATGGAATAACCATGTGAACTGATTCTCTAAACCAAGAATGGAGGCAAGGGAGTCCTGCCCTGGAATCCTTTTCTGACCTTTGGCCACAAGCTTTTCACCCAGTGCCCTTCAAAAGGGCTTACCGTGGTGGGCATAGGCCTGCTTTGTGGCTCATGGCTTCCATGGGCCCACGCCTTTTACTCAGTGTCCTCCAGTAGGGCACTCTGTGGTGGACGTTGGCCAGCATCCCATTCTATGGCAGTCCTGGCCTATAGGCCACCGCCTTGATGACTGTCCATGGTGGACAGATTCCATCGTCCAGGCCTATGGCATTTCTGACCTATAGGCTCAAGTTTTTCACCCAATACCCTTCAGTAGGGCTTTCCATGGTGGACTACGGCTAGCTTGTTGTCTGGGCCTTCCTTGCCTAGTGCCCAAGCCTTTCACCCCGTGTCTTCCAGAAGGCCAGCCCACGGTGGATCGATGCCGGCCTCCCGGTAGGTTTGTGGCTAGTTGGATTTGGCGAGGTCACGACCTATCCCTGAGCTTATTTTCCTTCCTTTGGGAGGTCCAGATTCCTGCTTGATCGCGTAGTTTTGACGTGGGAAGACGACTACGGGTGCGTGCTTTTTACAAGAGGATCAGCCAACGCCGGCAGCTACTTGCAAGAGCCCCGGGCCGCTCTTACTGAAGGAGGCTGGAGCGAGAGGGCAACAGTGCCAAGAAAGAAAAGGGCAACAGTGCCAAGAAAGAAAAGGTCGGAGGTGAAGCCGCCCGCTTCAAGCAGTCGGCATCCTTAGCTTTTGGCCCAGCATGAGGGGAGGTGCACACAGACCTCCAGACGAGAGACACAACTACTGCAGAACTGAAGGAGAGAGAAAAAAAGGCGTTTCTTTTGCGGGTTAAAAGCTTGGCCTCGTTAATAATTTCCCAAAAATTTCCCCCAATAAAAGGACAACATGGAAAGAAAAACAAACTATTCGAGAAAAAAAATCAAGAAGGGAGGAAATGTTATTTAAAAGGTAAGCAGACCGCATCATTTTCCAGTGATATTATATACTCCCAGCAGTATCCAAAATATATATGGGCGCCGAGCCAAGAATGTGAGCAGAAAAAAAGAGAAAAGGCATAGACACAACATCTGGACAAGCAGAACAAACCCCCCATTTATCACACTTAATCCTGCAATGAAACAGTCAACAGTTTAGCTCTGTTTTGCTAATTTAGCTTCTTTCATGCTTCTGAGGCGGAGAAGCCCTCAGCCCAGGCCGAGCCCACAGTCACTTCTGCAGCCGCTTTTAGGTTTAGCGAGTTATGTGCATGGGCTTCTTTCGGGATGTTTATAACAACTATTTTTCTGTTGCTTATTTCCTCCCTTTTATTTGCCAGGCTCAGCAGTTTTTGTGAATGGCTTCTCTCACAGGCAGGAAAGGAAGGGCTGGATAATATGTCGGGTCTGTGCTGCAACAATATGAAGGAATCGGCCACACCAGAGGGCCCTGGAGGGCCTATATCTGCTGCCGCTTTCTGTGAACACGGGCAGGCACGTCAGGTAACTGTTCCAGTCACACAGGCATATATCATACTCCAGTAGCAGTCAAATGGCATGAGTGAAATCACAATCAGGTAGGGCCGGCGCTTAGACAGGGGGGACGACCTCGGACAAGGACACAAGTGTAGGAAACAGCAGGTGAGGGATCAGTGCCACCACATAGTCACTCCCTTAAACATGCAGGGCAGACACGTATACGTGGCACCAGTGCTTAATTTGTAAATAAAAATGTGCCGGTGCTCAAAGCCCACGTCTTAAACACGCGGCTGCAATTATATATGCGAACACGAATACTGAGGCAGCGCGACCCTGAAGCCATCTCGGGCCTCATCAATCCATTTACAGCCATTCTCTGCCACTTCAGCTCACTCTTGCAGCTTTCTGCTTTCTCCCAGTGTGTCGCTTTTTCGTTTTTCTCTTCCTCCGTCTTTTCCATAGATGTATTTTGCTCGCAGTAAATGCTTGAGGAAGAAAACTAAGTGCCGGCCCTAAAAAAAAAGTGCCGGTGCTGCGCACCGGAAACAACAAACACAAATTAAGGACTGCGTGGCACAAAATGAGGCAGGCATGCAGGAAACAGCAGCCACACAATGAAAGCTGACTTCAAGTTGGCACGGCAATCCATGCATTGGTAAATAGACGTGCACGCCTGTTCTGAGTGACCTAACTGCAAGTGAATAACGTATTTTGACTTTCTTTTACGTCAGCATCAACAAACTCCTGTGTCCGCACTGAGGCCTAGGTATGCCCCTTTAGAGACAAACGAATGTTCTCTGTCTCTGGAACATACAGAATGAGCAGTGATGGGAGTGCAGTGTTTTTGAATTCCAAGAGTGGGAACAGACCTTTTTCCTGTTTTCCTGCACTGGGCACAAAGTTTGCCAGTCCACTCATTTATAATTCTGCTGTTATGTCATGCCCACAACCTGCACCAATATCCATGCTTGTGTGCAGAGTGTAGGTTGTGTGGATGGTGCCTGCTAGCAGAACTCCAGTTTGACTATGATTGATTGTGTGCTAGAAGCCAATGGGATCCATGTTGTATTGTTCTATGTTATTTTAAGCGGCACAAGATGGAGGTGTTGATATAGCTTCCAATGACAGTGGGAGTGTATTGCCTGCACTACCAGAGACCTACCTATTAGAGAATCACCTGTCACATTGAGAGTTCTGGTTTATAACAGTGACAGTGTGGCAGGACCCACTTTTGTTCCTTTTTCAATCATGGGAGCAGTGTCTTTATGCAGGTTGGTCATTGTTGGCCGAATAATTTTTAGTGCGGAAGCTTGAGCCCACCCAGAACCATCTAAGACCCTCCATAGGTTAATTCAGAGGCTTATGTGAGGTTAGGGCTGGGTACCAAGGGAAGGCATTCACATGCGAATGTGACTCATGCCCCAGTTGGCTGGCTGTGGGTAAAGGATGACTACTCCTGTTAGGTCATGATTCTTAAGGCCTTTCTTAAGTCCAAGAACCACAGAGCTCTGAACTGGCAGGGGGCAGGTCCAGCCCTTCCCTGTTGTCCCCCACAGTGTGCCCACCCTAGTGGTCTTTTTGTGCAGCAGCGTGACTGTGTTCTTCATCTAACTGAGCCTGAAGTCAATGCCCAGCTCTGCCTACCATGGTTGCTCAGTGATATCCTTCCTGGGATGACAGGGGCTGTCTCCCTAAGCCCTAGGCAGGTGTCAGTCTTTGGGATCGGGGTCTGTCTCAGCTCTGTTCCCTGCAGCAATCCACATCTGCACGGTTACAATGCAAGATAATGCAGGCTGCTTCTTTGGGTATGTGAATGTGGTCTAATGTGGCATTGGCGCTGCAAATGAGCCACCAACAATGAAATTGATTATGCAGCACCAAACCTGGTCAAGTCAGCCCTAATCAATCCAACCAGTGATGTCAGGTAGTGTGGACCTATGAGGAGTCCTGGGGGCTGATGTGGAGGGTGTATGTAACCCCAGACAGTAAAGTGTGGTGGATGGAGAGAGGACGGCCCTTAGAAATTCTATGTGACCTATTTAGAAAGGAGCTGCTGATTTGTCCTGCTGATCACTGCCATTGGGGTGACGGTAGGGTAATAAGTTGAGTCACCGTACACATTTGTTAGGGCAAGAGATTTCTATGCAGGTCGTACGCTTTTGTTTTCCCTTGAGTGTCCCATCCAGGAAGGGTGATAAAAGCCAGGCGTGGAGCTTCACACTAATTGTGCTTGTGTTATTGGACACCCCTGCATGGTGCCAGCATCATCACTACCTTCTTCGAGAGTCATCACCCTATGTAAAGAATTGGCTGCATTGCAGAAAGAACATGGAGGTATGAAAAGGAACCACCCCAAACTGGCTCCTGAACTATGAGTAGTGGATCTACATCCCCTGTCTGGAAACTCTGTATAGATATGGGAACCAGGGACAGTAGTACTCAGGAGAGTATTCAATGAGCTGCTGTGCTTTAGGTCTGGTGCAACTGATAGTCAGTCTCCTAGAGGTGAAGGGACATTGCCTGAAGGGCACATCTTGCTAGAGATGCTTTTAAGTTCTGCTGAGACCTGGGAGCATGCCTGCCTTCTAAGAGGGGCAAAGGAGTTCCCATTGGCCTGAAGAAACATTCTGCCCGAGGGGAGAAACCCAGTCACTTAGGGTGGTAGGGAAGCTGCTCAAAAGAACCAGTTTGCCCAAGGAGTTGACCTACTTGAACCCGAGGGGCATCTGACTGCCCTGTTTGACTAACAATCACGTTTGTCAACAAAGAAGCACCTGCTTCTTTGACAACCATGTAGTAACAGAGAGAACCTGTACTAATTATGCCTTTACCATACCTGAGTACTACATCTCAGTATGTTGTGTGCACTGGCATAGCAGCAAAACAACAAAAACTCACACATGGTATGCGAGGTAGGCTGTTCCCTCACGTCCCAAGTTTGATTTCTGAAAAAATGGTTCTAGTGTTTTCAGCAGAAGCATTTTCTTTTCAGGTGTGGATGGGGAGCCGTTGACATTCTTTGCATTATGAAGGTAGTGCAGGGAATATCAACATGTTGTCTTACACACTTAAAAAGTTAAGGGGATTAGGCCCAGCCTTTTTCAGTCATTTACTTATTTTACCTTGCAACCTTTAGCTATCAACGTGAGCCAGTGTTCTGAATGGCTACACTATTTGCGCTGCACTATTTGGGCCTATGCTAAGTCACCATCCAGGGATTCCTACTAAACCCACAAATTTCTGTAAACTGGACAACAATGGGATCTATGTTGTGCCATGTGTGAATCCCACAACATTTTTTTATCCACAATGCCCAAACACAGATATTCCTACCAATCAGTGTTTCCACCCTTGCCCTGCTAAAAAGGCTAGCCCACTTGTGTTGCTCGGCCTAGCACCTGTGACACAAAAATGACCTAAAACACAACTTGGAAACATCAGCAATAGGGGTAGCTGGGGTATTTGAGCCCGGCTTGGCCACCAATAAGGGAACTCCACCAAACCCAGACATTTTTGTGAACTAGATATCAGGGGAGTCCACGGTGGAATGCATTTTAGAGACCATGCAGCGTTATTTCTACCCACAGTTCACTGCAGACCGCAACTCTTGCTTAAAATCACGCATTTTCCTAACATTTCTGTGACAGAAATATCTGGAATCTGCCAGAATCCACAAAATTCCTACCACCCAGTTTCCCCACACATGTCCCGATAAAAAAGCTATCTCACTTGACTGGCTGGGCCAAGTTCCCACAACAGTGAAGAGTCACACCAGGGAAAATGGGAGTCCTCGAAGGACTCTACATGAGTTGTGGAGCAAGGTGAACCATTTTTAGGGGTGCAAATTGTGAATTGGAGAGGCTGGTGAATACAGTGTTTCCATAATCAGTTCTTAGTGGAACCGTGGCTTGGCTTGGCTAAGTTATGAGGTTGGTTCTGTGGAAGAAGTTCCTGATGTATTACAGGAGTCTTAGATTGTGTCAAGTGTTTTTTGTATTTTGGGGATTGGTGTTCTTGCAGTTGCCTTGAAGTGTGTGTTCAAGGTTGAGATTCGAACTAAGATTGACACCCAGCAATATAGCCTATGATATTCCTTTGAGTGATACCTATTTTGTTAACATTTTCAAATCATTCAAAGGAACAGATTGCAGTTTTGTTGTGGAGAAATAACTAGTAACTCTGTGTTTTGGGGGAATTGAGTTTGAGCTCATATTGTTCATCTGTCTGTATTTCTGCTATTTGGGCAATCACTTTCAGATGTAACTGAGTGTTCTAGCACATGGATAAGAGGTTACACCAGTGTACGTGCACAAGGATATGTATGGACTTTAAAACAGAGGAAGCACGTACCTAGGCAGAGTCAGTAACAGACAAATAAATTACTCATACATAGACCCGGAGAGCAGACAAAATACAGGCTCTTGAAACTATAAATAGAATATTTTGCAGGGCAGGCATGAACAGAGGAAGTAAATACATAGGGCAAGCTCTGTCAAGGTTTGAGACATAGGCCCTCATTATGAACTTGGCGGGAAAACCTGCAGTGTTCGACACTGACGGTCAACAGAAGACCGCCAATGTGAAGAACCCCCGCCGGCCACATAAAGAACATTAAGCTGGGCCAGTGTTTCCGACCGCCGGCCCAGCTGAATGCAGGGCCTGAACATTGACGCCATCTTCAAATGGTGCCAGAGGCAATGTAGCAGTGCGGCGGGTGCAGCAGCACCCGTCACACATTTCACTGCCCATAAATCGGGCAGTGAAATGCACGACGGGGCTGTGCATGGGGTCCCCGAGTCACCCATTCCGCCAGCCTTTCAAGGCTGATGGAACCTGACTCATTATACGGCGGGCATAGCTGCTTGCAGCGCTGCCCTGTCGGATATGAAACTCCACCACCGCCAGGCTGCCTGGTGGCAGAAGCCTGGCGGTGGCGGAGTTTCAAAAGTGGTGGTTCTGCCACGTTTATTATATGGCGGTTTGGACCGCCATGCCGGTGGCGGTTATTACCGCCGCTGCCAACATGGCGGCCCAGACCGCCATGTTCATAATGAGGGCCATAGTGTCTGATAAGTCATGCTGCCAACTGGTTAGTAGCCTTCACCAGCTAAATGTAATGGCTGACGTGCTGGAGCCTAGATTCTCCGGGAGAACTTTCTGTAGCTGCACAAAAAATATTATATACCCTTACGTTATAAAGCAGGGCTCTGCAGATTTTCCATGCCATGTGAGGACTTTGGTCCCTACGATGTAGCACTGGTCTCTATGGCAGTGACTCTCTGTCGAGAAATGATGTTGTCGCTTATGAGTCGCTGGCAATGCAAGTCAACAGCAGTTGAACAACCTGCAGAAGGCAGCAATGCATATCTTGGTTTCTCAATGAAGAGATTGATTTGGCACCTTAAAACAAAATCTCACAGGAATCAGTATCCACTTCAATGGCTGAATGGTGGACATTGTGACGATTTTGATACTAATTAGTTAGTTTATTGGCAAAATGTTTGACTCTGTTTGGGCCCATACTAACTAGCACGCAGGTTACTCGAGCATGCTATTAAGGTGCAGGCTCAGTATGTATTCCAGAATTGCAATCCGTGGGTACTATGATACTCTTGTGAGTCAGATGATCTCAACAGTCAGGCATGGTTTGCAATGCTCACGAGGAACCAGTTTATGGGGAATGTAATTTATTTTCTCGTAGATTCCTATTGGTTTGATCTGCTTTCCTTGAAGGTACGATACCTTAGCGGCTGAACAGGATATGAGTTCATGACCTCATGCTTCCATAGTGGGTTTTCCTTTTACTAGCCAGACATTGATTTTTTGGGGATTCCTGTAGACAGAAACAGGTTCTACTGGTCCCGGGGAAGGTATACTAAGAATGCTCACTGGGTGAAGAAGTGGGGACCATGCTAGGTATCACTCTGAATGTATTCTGCGGGATCCTATCAGCTTTCCAAGGATGCTTCAAGTATTAGCAGAGGTGCCCAGTACTCATAGCATGTTTAAAGCTGGGTCACAACTTCAATTGCAGAAGTACACCTTTTCCAGTTCAAGTTGTGCAGCCAATCAGCATTAAATGCATCTTCTCAAAACGTTCCCAGTGAAATTTGTCAACGTTTAGTTGGTTCAAAGGTTTGTGTACTCTCCCACACCTCCCTTGAGTTTGGAACAGAGGAAACCAACTCCATATCGTCGTGACCTAGCTCCAGATCAACACCCTCTCAGAGGATGGGACTACGTGCCAATGGAGTTTCATGTTGATGCATTGCATGTCTAGTACCGCAGAGATGAACAGGCTGCCACTGCACACAACAGACGCCTCTAAAACGATTCTGGCACACCACAACATCCACCATGCTTTCACAAGTGGGGCCAAAGTGGTTTTGTGGAATTTTAAGCAGTGACATGGAAGTATCATTGGTCACCCAAGGGTACCACAGTCCATGCTCCACAGACTCCAGTATTGTGCTACTAACCACCGACTCGTAATGTTACTCGCCTTAGAACGGTGCACTCTGGGCACCACATCCAGAAGAAGCCTGGGGCTTCTGTTGGGTTTATCACGAAGTACCACATTAAACACGTGAATGAAGTATGAACATGTAAATAAATAGCGAGGACGCTATAAGCTTCTAACATCTATGAAGTGTTGGATTTCAAAGGCAAAGAAGACAGCAACATGGCAAAGAGACAGCATCTTGAAGGAATTCTGTATGCTGGAGACTCGGGGTGTCTCTTCTGGGCCTAGATAACTCATCAAATGACAACATCTGACATTGTTTGTGGGTAACAGACAATAAAGCTGTAAAGCTGAGATATACAGAGTGTTTGGTATTAGTATTGTCACAGGCAGTGCTTTAAATGGGCAGGTACTGTCCGGTACTGAGTAGCTGCACTTCTGCAATGTGAAAGGGAGTGTACCTGCACTTCTCAGCACTTTCGTAATACACTTGATGGAAGAGGACCGGCACTTTTTAGGAGAAAACAGGTACTGTGGATAGTGAGTACCAGCACTTCTGTACTAATATTTAATGGACTGGTCAGAAGTGAAAGTTTTGGGAAAATACTAGGAACACAGGGAAGCTTCTCACCTGAGTAAAATAGGAACTTACAGATGTATATAGGCCAAGCCTCTGTGCCCCAACTAAAGTAGCCGCAATGATAAGAACCATTCAAGGCGTGCCACTCTTGAACACTACACAAAGCATCCCTTTGAATATAATGGAACTGTTTTTGTCATAGATGTCTGAAACTGGCACACCTGGTGCTGAGCTCGCCACTGGCGCACTGAGAGATATGATGGTGTTAAGCTTATAATCCAGGAGTGACTTTAATGAATCCGTGATGAATACACAGTACAGTGCTGAACTCAAAGAACTAGTGCTGAATTCACAGATACTGTACTTCTGGACAAGCAGTGATGTACCACAGGGCTGTGGAGGGATTCATGAGCAGGGCTAGAGAAGGGACAAGTGCGGAGCCAGATAAGGGGCAGGAGAAAGAACCAGACAGGTGTGTTGCTGTACCATGTAGAGAAGATGCAGGACTAGATGAGTGAGGTTCATTGGCAGATGAGGGCCGACATGTAGGGCCTGTTAAAGGACTGATCAAAAACAAGAGGGATCATAGGGCCGAAGGTCAGACAAGGCGTGAGGCATAAGCTCATTCAGGAGAAGCATGTCTCAACCTGACTGACACGCAGGCAAGTGACCAGCAGAGCAAGCAAGAGGAGAGACCGAAGGACAGAGGTGGACTGAGGAGCAGAATCAAGCAAGGGATGAGGTGTTGGGATGCGAGTGATAGGGCCAGTCAATAGATGTGGTATAGAGCCAGAGAACTGGTGCGATGACTGGCTTGGAGAGAGGCAAGGTGCAAAGCAATAGATGAAAGAGTGTCACACGAGAGGGCCAATTGAAGAGCCACATAAGGGGAACAAAGGACAGCAGTGTGAGGATACTCCATATGATATCAGTGAGGTGCCTCTGTGCCTCGTCGTAAGAGGGGCGAGGCAGAGGACCAGGCAGTGCCTGAGGGCATCACTTCCCTTAAGGGCCAGGGCGAGTGGGCGCAGGAATGTATATCTTTTGATCCATTGTCATTTCATAGAGTGGACCCTTTTAGCCGAACCGTAGTCGGTCAGCAGCCTAATATTTGATGCTTGATGTTGAAGGAAAGACAAAGAGGGAGGAGTACAGCAAATAAACATTTAATCCTTCCCTGCTTTCTTCGGCTTTCTGCTGCTGTCTTCAAGATGCCTGGGATGGAGGGTAGTAAAGGCAGTGCCAGAGGTAACAAAGGGCAAGTCAGAGATAGCAGTTGCTGCACCTGGCTACCCCTAATTGAAGTCTGAAAAGGGGTCGAGTCATGGGGTCAGATAAGGGGCGAGGCACAAGGCTATCATTCAAGGATTGTCCTTAGTGATGGCTGAAGTACAGTATCCTAAAGAGGGCCAAAAGTCAAATGATGAGTGAGGCATGTGGCATATTACGTCTATGCGCAAACCAGGTAAGCAACGCTCAGAGGCAGAAACCTAATCAAGTGTGTTGCGAGATTAGGCATGACGAGGTTTGAAGTTCCTCTGAGTGAAGTCTAGAACATCTATATTTTATAGTGGAGCCCAAACCTTCACAGCTCCATGGAGAGTCCAGAACATCATCAGTTAATAGGAAGTCAACAACTTCACCACTCCATGGCGGAGCGTGGAGCTGCATCGCCCCTTACGCAGAAATACTTTTACTTTTCTGTAGCAGAGTCTTCAACTTCACTATGACACAACATTTTGGCTTTTGTGTGCGATCCCAGAACCTCACTGTTCCATAGAGGCACCCAAAATATTGCAATTTAGCATGGGGGCAGGGAAGTTCACCATTCAGGCGGAAATGAAAGACTGCAGCAGAAAGAAGCCTTGAGCTTTACCGCGCCATGTGGGGCCTAGATCTTCACGCCTTACTGAGATGCCTAGGAAATCAACTCTCCATAGGGGAGCCTGGAACTTCACTGCTGGGACTTAAACTATCAATGCTCCATAGAGGAACCTGGAATTTCACCCCTTGGTAGGATTTCAGAACCTCGCGGATCTGTAGGGAAACAAATATCGTCTCTGCTCTATAGGGGAGTGTAGAGCATATTTTCACGGTAGGGGGTTAGGCATCAGGTTTCAGTGGCAGACCTGTGAACTTCACCGCTCGCAAGCTCAAATACCGGCACGGTACTTCTCCAGGGGAAGGCGGAGATGTAAGTACTCTGCAACAGAGCCCAGGAGTCAATGTTTTTAAAAAGCATCTACAACATGTGAAAGTTCGCCCTACCACACAACTGCGCTGTAGTACTTTGGCCCCAAAATGTTCGAGAACTTAGTCATCCTCCCCGGTAGTAACTCCCCGAGAAACCCTGTGAATTTTGGGACATTCGGAGGTGAGACAGAAGAGGAACCATAAATTCTCTTGATAGATTGAAATACCCAGACGAATGTGTACTGTAAACACAGCCACAGACACCGAGCAGAGCTTTATATGGCAGAAAAAAAGATACAGCCTTAGAAAAACTGCCAGAAGACCCCTTTCCCAGCCCCTCAGACTCCAGCCCGGCCAGGGATGTTTGTGTTTGGGTTGGAGGAGGAATGGAGAAGTGAGAGGCCCACTGACAGCGCTTCAAACACCAGCTTCCATTCTTTTTTACTCTCTTAAACACGCTGTTATTGTTCAAAGATATTATGTAGGTTGTTAGAGTGAGAGCTCCCACTGCGATGCCCACACGAAAACCAAGAGCTGCACTGTATATCTGGGGAAACAAACCTGGCCTTGAGTGGCTGGCAGTAATTCACAGCTTTAACACTCATGGCATGGGGAATGTTATATGGGATGTGTTATGAATTACATGAGTTAGGGGCAAATATGTGTTGTGCCGTGTTACATTTGGTCAGTTGGATGTGCAATTTGTGATGTATCGTTTATGTGTGTTTTGTAAAGTTGTGTCATGTAGTTTAATACATATTGGAATCTCAGTGCTTGAAATGGAAAAATTAAAGTACCTGCTTGTTTCCGAGAAGTGCTGGTACTCTCCAATTAAAAGTATTCCGTTTTTCTTGAGATGTGCCGGTACTCTCCCTCAAAATAAAAAAGTGCCGGTACTCAGTACCGGACAGTACCGGCCCATTTAAAGCACTGTATTGAATGTGTTGTTAACTGTATGTGTCGGGTAATGTGTGGCTTGTCGTGTTGTATATGTTGTGTTAGAGACATCATGTTATATATGTACAGTTGTTTTACACATATTATGCAATATGTGTCAGCTGTGTGTCATTCTGGGCAAAATCACTTCAACTCCACATGCATGAAATTGTAAATGTGAGTAGTGATAAAAGAGCCTAAATATAGTTATTGGAAACCATAGGTTCTGTGAATGTTTCTAGTATTTACGTAGCATTAACGCAGCATCACTGAGCTCTGTGGGCCCTATATTACAGGTCCCGGATTTCCATTGACCAGTTGTGTGTGGTTTCGTATGGTCAGTAGAGGTTGGATAAATGTCTAGATTAGTAATTGTTCGTGATGGTACACACTGTCCTGGTATTGGCCCATTCATCACCAATGAACGTCAGCACAGCTCTTTGCAACCATCCACCACTATGATCTAATTTACTGCTGATTTGGATGCATGTTTTGTTTATTCATGGAGAAATCCTCTGTTTACAAATAAATCCAAATTATTTATTTTACATTATTTTTTTAGCTTGAGCGCTCAAGCGCTCAGATGTGTTGTAATCTATCAGTGGGCTTTTAACCACGCCCACCTTATGCCCATCACTATCACTCGTTCATGGGCTTAAATCCTTGGTCATCATTGGTAAATGCTTTACGTTTGACCCTCTTTGGGATGGTTTTGTTACCGCCTTGGCCATCGACACTGTTACATAGATAATTGCACTTTTGCTGATTTGTTTGACTGCAAGCAAACTTCTTTTTCCTTTTGTGTCTCTCCTTTGTGCTCATGCCAGCCGTGGAACTTTGAATTGGCTTGCTTATGTCAACTGTTTTACTTTTCATTTTCAATTTATGTGGCAAGAAAAGTCCAGTTAGGAATTTACAACGCTAATAGCTCTAACTTGAGCAAATGTGCGGTCCATTGCATTGCATATGCTTGTTTAAGTATATGATGTGTTATACGAGTTGTGCTTGTGCAACACGTTTTGTGTTATACATGTGATGCTGTATTTTGGTTATGATATATGTGTTTGTTTAGATGTGATGTGGTGTGTTATCTTTGTTGAGGTGTGTTATAACTAGGTTTATGCCTGTGTGAATGAGAATCATTTATGCTTCTCTCTTTTCGTGTGCAGTGTTGATTTCTCCCTGACCTCCCTTCCTCTCCCTTGCCTTTATGTTCCCACTTTCGTTCCTGACCTTGGGATGTTATGGACCAGTGGTTCTGAAGGTGGTAGTTAGAGTGGTGACTCTGACTGAATCGTATTTTTGCTGTCAGAAGCTTCTTGGCTCTGGATGGTGTCTTTCCATTGAGTAACCTATTCCTAAAATTCTTGGAAAGCATTGTATCTTAAACTCGGTACATGTGCTTTCGGTATTATACTTATTGCAGTGTATTGGAGTTATTGAGATTTTCTGCTCTGTTTCCCTGGCATACCAAACAAATTTATTTTTAATCCATTGGTTTCTACTCTGAGCCTACAGTTCTTTTCTTCTATTTCACATCTTGTAGTCCTCCTCCACCTTTTTTCTTTGTCGTCTTAGTTTTTTCACGTGGAGAGGGGGGAAATGTAGTGATAGCAGCCTCGCGTCCCCAGATGTGGAATGTTCTACAGTCTCCTGCATGGGTCATCTTAATAAAAACCTTATATGGAGGCAGGGCAAACTCAGACTGATCCATAAACTATTAAGAAGACATCAACAATAATCAAGATGACCTTTAATATATTCATATTTGAATCCCTAAGGACACTTTGCAGTCCGGCCCAAAGGTGCCAAAACTCAACTCCATCACTGATATTATACAAGACTTTAGCACGTTCTCGTATTTGGCCCCCCCTGGTATATCTTGACAGATGTTGTGAGAATATAAATAGGATATTCTGCTTCCATTATGACACATGCATCCGTAGCAGTCAAAACGAGGCCCAGAGCCATCTCATTTTGCAAAATAAGATTTCTTTGTGCAATAATAGGGCAGCTATAAGTCCAAGAACACTCAGTAGAATCGGCACTTCCTTTAGCACTTTAGCAACTAGTCAAAAATCCTTGATGGACAAGCCCATACCCTAGTCCAGAAACATGGTAGCAAATCTTTGTGCAGTCTCAGAAATTGCTCCGTCCTCAGCCAAGGCAGAAGAGGTGTAACCGAGTGTCTAGTAACAGGTACTAAGGAACCTAACCAGTTTTTTGGATAGTCAGACATAAATCTGTTGCTACAGATATAGTAAACTCCAAGTCTATGAAAAATACAATTCAATACAATCCAAGATCGATTTGTAAAGCGCAACTTATCACCCTGGAGGGGGTATCTAGGCATTGGAGTTGTGGCTATGAGCTGGTTTGGTTATTCCTTAAAGAGTCATTTCTTGAGTTTTCTCCTGAATTCGCTGAGGGTGGGTATGGTCCATAGGTGGATGGGTAGGTCGATCCATTTTCTGGCAGCAATGTAGGAGAAGGCGCGGCCTCCACTTCGGGTGCAACAAATTCTCAGGATTTGGGTGAGGGTGGGGTCAGGTGATCAGAGCTCTCTGGAGGGCTCGTGGAAGGCGAGTCTGTGTTTGATGAGGTTGGGTCCGAAGTGGAGGGCTTTGAAGGCAATGGTGAGGACATTGAACTTGCATCTCTTGTGTATAGGCAGCCAGTGTAGGTCCCTGAGGTGGTGGGGGGTGATGTTGGTTCTTCTGGGGAGATCCAGGACAAGCCTTGCTGCTGTGTTCTGGATGGTATGGAGTCTGCTGAGGAGTTGAGCGGGAGTCCCAGTTGAAGGTACACCACTTTGGTGAACAGTAATTCAGATTTAAAAAATGTACGCAATATTTCAACTTCGGATGAATTTAGAAAAAGTTTGACGGCCATACTCTGGCTTATAGTCATATTACATTGTATTTATATAGTGCTTACTGCCCCTGATGAGGCGTTGAAGGCCTTTTTTGGCACTTAGCGCACTACTACGGAACCCAAAAAGGATAAGTGGTGGATTTGTTTGGGGAAATATAAGTTAGTTTGATCGGTGCCTTTTATAAAATAGTATAATGGAAGGATAGAAGAGGGAAGAGTCTAGAAAGTGTTATTAGGGAAATCATAGTAGTAAGATGAAGTTTGGGATGAGTAAAAGGACATTCACTGAATTCTTGAATATGCTGCAGTTCCTTCCTCACACAGTCCCTTGACAGCATCAGCTAAATGAAAGGCAGTAGGCAATATTTCTTGATTGGGCAAAGGCACAGTCAGATCATCCAAAGTGACAAGAAGTGTCTCTTGATACTTAGAAATAAAGGGCCTATGACAATGTAGGTAGACCCATTGTTTTTTCCATTTAAAGAGGAACGGTATCATGGAAACACTGCTAACAGGAAGAAATGTCAAAATCTTTAGTGTATTGATCCAGGACTTGCACAAATGTTTTGTCATTGTAGACTGCTCATCTGCTCTAAAAAGGGCAGCAAACAAAGTTTCCCTGTCTCCTTCTAGCACACTGCCCTCCCTCTTCTGACACAGCCACATAAAGACCAAACCAAACAGGTTTACTGCAAAAAGACTGGCCTGGCAGGGGCATAACAGAGGCCCGTTTGCACCTGCGGTGCAGGGGAGGCCCAAGCTTCATACTGGAGGGGGCCCCTTCAGCCTTTACTAATGTCAGTGTGGAGGCCCCTTCAGCATATTTTGCAGAGGGGGCCCTCATGTTTTGTTATACCACTGTGGCCTGGTTCTGTATTCTGCTGGAAGTGCGATAAGTGGAGCCAGGCAGGCAGTCCATGGAACGTAACAGCAATGTTGATGATGATCTGTACTTAGTGCAGACATCACCACATGGGTTGAAGTGATGACTTTCGCTGGTGTATCTTCACATGAGTCCTAGTCCCTTGATATACCTCCTTGAAAAATTGTTGTCCAAAAATTTTCATTTTTGATTTGTGTTTTTGTATCATTAGAAAACTAATTTAGCTCGGAAAGATATTGCTAATCCAGGCCCACTTTTCCTGGACAACAATTTTAAAAATGGTGGATGTGTTGCAGTGATGATGTAATATTTCAGGAAACATAAGACCTATGTACTTCATTTTGGTGTCAAAACATAGATTTTAGGGGTCAAGTAGTTTTATAGAGACAGAAAATAATTCCTCAGAGCAACCTTTCTGCCATTTTTCAAAATGGCAGCTCTGTAAGGTTGTGTTTTAGGCATCATATTGGTAATTTATTTTAATATTGTTTTTGTTTCAAGTTTTCCGTTGATTCAAATTCGTAAACATGAGCGAAGCAGATGATAGCAGAGGATCTTTACCTCCTGAATGAGTGTTGCTAACTACAAAATCTGAGGACTCTTCAACAAAGAAAAATGTGTCAATGCCAAACTAATGTGAAATAAAGCTAACATCAACTACAGCTGGACAGAAAAGAGTTTGCGATGCTGTAGAAATAAGATAAGACAACGTTCACAGAAGATTGAATCTGATGGATGAAGAGGATCAAATATTTTATCATTGTAACAACAAGTCTGGAAAAAAGCTTGGAAACATTTGTCAAAAAATAGCAGAAGCCAGTGAATCATAACAAGAATCTGAGTCTTCTGAGAAAGCAATGACAACCAAACCCAGTCTCCATCCACTTAGAAGATCAATAGCTAACCCTCATCCACCTGCAACAACTGATCAGAAAGAAGAGGATCTTGAATGGGTTATATGTGGTTTAGCCAGAAAAATTGATGAAGTGATTTATGAAAGAACAAAGTACGGAGTATGTGTGTCTCATAGGACCCACACGTTTTTATCTGCAGCTAGTTTCATCCAAGATGAAGTTTTCAGACGAGTAGCTCATCTTAACAGTGAGGTGACTGTATTTGCAGAGGATTTGTATGCCCACCCGAACTGCATGTGTGCATACATTGGCAAATATGAATGTGCAATGAGCTCCCAGCAGCAACATAACTGCCAGCCTTCAGTTAAGTTTGTGCTCAGGGAAAAAGCTAATGAAGTTGTGAAGCCACTCTTGAGTGCTCCACACTCAGTGAGATCAGAGAAATAATGGTCAACATTGATGAAACTGTATTGATCTATACTAATGGAATTAAGATTTTTGTGTTCAGAATGAACAATGACAGAATTTGTTTTTGTCCTTCTAACAAAAAGAATGAGCCACTTACGGTGTCCTCAGCTGATTCGACTTCTGAAGTGCTTGCTGCCAAATAAGATCACAGGATGCAGTAAAATCAGCAGGAACCATTTTAAGAAACTTCCTGAAAGATTTAGATTTTGGACTTAATGACAACTTTTGCGATGCCCCTGAGCTCTGCAAAACGTGGGAATCAACAAGAATGCCTTATGTTGTCTTAACATTTTTTACATCATTGTTTAATAACAGCAAAGCAAAATTGTTACAAACTAAAATTCTTGAGTTCGGAACAGAAGCCAACAACATTGATGATGGCTTTGAAGATATAAGCGAAGAACTGGAATACAATCCCATGAAACAACGGGCTTATGCTGTGCAAATGTACTGTTTTTTCCAAATCATGTTTTATGAATTACATCACGGCAAAAAGAAAGCTCTGCTACACATGATGACTGCCCATGGAATCTATGACAAGTGCAAAAGTAGAGAGCTAATCACTTCAATGAATAGGATTGATGTATCAACAAGTTATAATGACATAGTAAGGAGGAGGAACTTGTTAGCAGCTCTTGCTGTAAAATCTTGTGAATCCGACAGCACACCACTTCCAAGTCACTTTACCAGGAAAGGATTTACAATTGCTGCTGTTGTTATTAATAATTTTGAAGACAGTTCTTCTTTGCCTGAAACATCCAGCACATGATACTGCCATGGTGCTTTTTCAAGACTGTATCAATGAAGTAGCAGCTGGGAAACAAGCGTGTTAGCTGTAAGCATAAACAAACTAAGCCGCAAACTTATTACCCAACTGCATTGCCAACGTGTGCAAAATCACTACAAGCCATCAACACTTCCAGTCTACCAGAAAGTTTCAAAATGGCTGAGGATATTGATCTCCTTCAACCTGATGCTGCGCTTTGCAAAGCTGATTTAACTGAATTTATCATATTGCTTAATTGCTGCAGACTGAAGGATGAATAAAAGCCAGTTCCTCCATGGGCTGGAATTCATGCTCTGAGCTCCCAGAAAACCGTCCCACTGAAGAAGACTGGGTTTTTACCAGTAGTACCATCTCCACAGGGGTGGCTCCTCCGCTAGGGCGGAGGAGCGTCCCCTCCCCCCCCCGCCGCCACGCCAGCACCAAGAGCTGCAAATCTTTTATAGAAACAACATAATAAACTTAGTTTAGTATGTTGTTTCTACAAAAGTGGGCGGGGTCACGGGAATCACATGGAAGGAGGGGGAGTGTGCATGTATGTTTGGCCGCCCGTCTCGGGCCGTCCAAACACACATGAGCAGTAGGCTCTCCCCAGCCCAGCAACACAGTTGCTGGGCTGTAGAGATCCTACATCGGCTCCCAGTCTGCCTGGGAGCACCCTGGCTGGGCACTCCCAGCCATTTCTGATGCTGCTCTGAGCAGTGTTAGGATTGGCTGCAGGGCAGGCTGGAGTCTGTGCCTGCCTGCAGCGACGATAGAGCACAGCCGATGGAGCGGTGCAGCACAGGAAAAAAGGTAAATTAGATTTTTATTATTATTTTTTTTTTTGGGTGACCCTCCACTCTCCCCACCACGTGCTGCACTGCCCTGCCCCTTTTCCCTCCCGCGAGCCGCAACTGCTTCTACAGTCACAAACTATGTAACTATGAGCTCTAAAAAAGTTCCAAAATGTGCGAGCTCAGCTTGAAGACCAGCCTATCCTGCCAATTTTCTGCGATGAAGGTGATTTCCGTGTTGTAGCTGACATTTTTATGAGCAATCCAGTAGATATTGATGATCTTTATCCAGTAATGGGTGTTTTCCATATGACAAAAGTTGCATTGTGGTGTGCAAGAAGTTATCTCAGTGGATATCGCATAGACAATGCACTTATTGAGGCTGAAATCTTTGGAAGCAAAACTGTTCAGTCAGTATTGAGTGGAACTCATTATCTTTGTTCGTTACAACGTATGCTCATCATATCTGAGGCTATAGAAACATTGCGTTGGAATGCTTTCTGGAAAAAAGAATGACAAATTAGGTCTTGCATATCTTATCTCAGAAGTGAACAAGGCAAATGGTGCACTTCATTCAAAAGACATAATTCAAAGTCAGGAAATGTTCAATATACTCAGTTCAAAATCAGAAAACCTGAAAATCAAGTTTGTAGAATTTGTCAAAGAACGTGTAGAAATCAGAACTTTTCAACTAGTGGGTAAATGTGTTACACAAGGCAACTCTAGTGAAAAAATGTAGTACATGCTGATCGGGAGTCGATTGGGAGCTGCAGGTGAAAACTGTGGAGTCACTGATAACTGTGCTTAATGAATTTGATTCCATAAACTACCTGACACATGGGTCCTGCTATCATGAAAGAGTGAAGAAGCTAGAGGTGGTAAAACCGTACCACTACAGACAATTCATCCAAAGACATCTTGTGGTGAAAGACAGTGAGTTCAATGCTGTGGCTCCAGATGTGCAACTGGAACAGACAATCCAGAGATCACAGAAAAGCTCCAAGGGAATTCTTGGTCCGACACAGAAAAGTGAATATGTTGCTCAATGGCAGCTAGTTTACCATGAAGTCCTTTCTATTTGCATTGTTTTCAGAGAGATGACAAATTCAAAATTAATAGACCATCATGAAACTGTTCCTCACCACAAACTTGTGGGAAAGAGAGGGGAACGTTTTAATAAACATGTTGACAGCCTTCTTCATTTCATGCAGTACAAAAGAAACCCCTTTGAAATGACTGAGCCTGTGCAACTACACAACTTAGTGACCAAACAATATGTGGATAGTGATATAAAGACATGTCTTCTAGATGTCCTGGAACATGGATCGGCCCTATACGCAAAGATGAAGCAGGAGAGATTTGTATTGAAAGAGAAAAAGCTGTTTGACATTATCACTTAAGCTAAACTTCCACACTTTAATTGCCATTGTAACAGTTTTGTCCAATCAGCCACTACAAAAACAGGTTAAAAAAAACAAGGTTTGCAAGCACATAGAGAGATGGATGTAGCAAAAGAAAGGGGTGAATTTATCAAGAACATTCTGTTGCATGATCTTCTTCCAACAAAACTCATTATTTGATGGAAATGCTATAGCCAAATCAGTGAAGCACGAACTCGTACAAGAGTGCGTATAAAACTTTCACTTGAAGAATTTCAATTTGAAAAGGTGTCCTCAACGAAAACTGCTGTTGTTGTGGACTATAGATCAAAATTGCGAACGGTCAAGACTTCATCCATGCAAAACTTTGGAGAGGTCGTTCAGACTGTTCTACAGATATCAAAGTCAGTGTGAACCTTGCAAGAACTGCACATTGTCTTTGACAGTTATCTTGAACTATTTGTCAAAGAATGTGAGAGAATCAGACGAATACGTATACCTGTGCATCATGATAAATTCTGGTCATTAACGTCGAACAAGATGAATTTGGAGATATTAAATTGCCAAAACATTGCTGATGCTTCTGTGAACAATGAATTTCCAATTATTCCAATTGGAATGATTGTCAATGAGTTGGTGCCTGCAGAGATATATTCAAAAGAAATTGGCCATACTGTTCAAGAACGTACAGCAAATTGGAGGAAGCTGACCTTTGTGTTGTGCCACATGTTGAGTAGGCTGTTTGAAATGGTTCCAATCGAGTCATTGTACTGCCAAATGACACTGATGTTATGATTGTGCTACTTAGATTTGTTGCAATGTTCTTAAGTCAAAGATTGTCAGAGTTATGGATACGTTATTGGAATAGCGAGAAAATACACTTAATCCAGCTTCATATTCTATACAAGAAACTTGACCCTGAGATGCCCAGTGTTCTTATCAAAAGCAAAAAGAACAGATGATGGAGACGGAATGCGGAACAAATCAAACAATCATCCCCAGTCACAGATCTGGGTTTAATCCATCATTTTTTCTGCTCACCATGCCACCCCAGTTTGGACCCAGCCATATGCAAATCACTCTTGACCCTGCACCCCATGGGGACAGTCAAGCCCAAACTACCAAGCTAGATCCTCCTTGGACTGGAAGCAAGTATCCTGGGACTGGTTTCGGGGTATCACCCTTTATCAACCAGGCTAGCTTGAAACCAATAGCACAGTGAGCATGGGAAAAGAACAGATGATGTACGGAATGTGGAACAAATCAAACATTCACCTCAGTCACAGATCTGGGTTTAATTCATCATTTTTTCTGCTTACCATGCCACCCCAATTTAGACTCAGCCATATGCAAATCAGCCTTGACCCTGCTCCCATGGGAACAGTCCAGCCCGAGCTGCCAAGCCAGGTCCTCCCCAGACCGGAAACAAGCATCCTGGGACCGATTTCGAGGCATCACCCCTCATCAGCCAGGCTAGCTTGAATCCAGTGGCACAGTGAGCAGGGGACCTAGGTCTGGGCATACCTTCTCTACTTACGGCAACAAAATCAAAAATAACAGATGATGGACGTAATGGGGAACAAATCAAACATACTCCCTCAGTCACAGATCTGGATTTAATCCATCATTTTTCTACTCACCATGCCACCCCAGTTTGGACCCAGCCATATGCAAATCACTCTTGACCCTGTTCCTCATGGGAACAGTCAAGCCCAAATAGTCAAGCCAGGTCATCCCTGAACTGGAAACAAGCATCCTGGGACTCGTTACGGGGTATCACCCCACATCACCCAGGCTAGCTTGAATCCAGTGGTACATTGAGCACAGGAGCCACATCTGAGCATACACTTCCCACTTTGGGTGACAAAAGCTAGAAGAACAGATGATGGACAGGATGGGGAACAAATCAAACATTCTCCCCCAGTCACAGATCTGGGTTTAATCCATCATTTTTTCTGCTCACCATGCCACTCCAGTTTAGACCCAGCCATTTGCAAATCACTCTTGACCCTGTTCCCCATGGGAACAGTCAAGCCCAAATAGTCAAGCCAGGTCATCCCTGGACCGGAAACAAGCATCCTGGGACTGGTTTCGTGGTATCACCTCTCATCAGCCAGGCTAGCATGAATCCAGTTGCACAGTGAGCATGGGGGCTACGTCTGGGCATACCCTTCTCACTTAGGGCGACAAAAGCTAAAAGAACAGATGATGGACAGGATGCAGAACAAGTCAAACATTCACCCCCAGTCACAGATCTGGGTTTGATCCATCATATGTTTTTGCTCACTTGCTCACCATGCTATCCCAGTTTGGACCCAGTGATATGCAAATCAGTCTTGACCCTGCTCCCCATGGAACAGTGCAGCCCGAACTGTCAAGGCACGTATTCTTACGGGTGATGACACTATGAGCAAAATTATAACAAAGCTTGGAGCTTCAACTGCTGATCCTGTGAAGTTTCTAAAAAGGATTTGCTTAGACAGAAGAAGAATGTGACTTTAAAGACACCTTGTACGTGTTTGGAAAAGGAGTTCTGACTGTCACACATTTGACGGTCTTTGGAACAGTGAGTTCAAGAGATCAGTCCCACTAAGTGACTTTCCACCAATGTCATATTCTGTGCGTGGACACATTAGAAGGGCATTCTACTTGACAAGGAGATGTGTAAATGTTTTGGATTATGCATATGCAGAGAAAGATCCGTGTGAATTTGATTGAGAAGATATTGATGGAATGCTAAAGCCTACGAAATTTCTACCCATAAAACTTACACATACACGTACTTGCAAAACCTGTACTACAAAAAGATGTCCCTGTCAATATGCTATTCTCAAATGTTCAACATTCTGCAAATGTGCCATGCGTGATTACTGAAACAAATAAATAAAGTGAACTATAAAAATTTGTCTAAAACTGGAGTGAGAAACATTATTTTTTTTCATAGTCAGATCTTAAACATTGTTTGGTATATAGATAAAAGGATTAAAAACCATTATTATTTGTCTAATTTCTATATTTGTCGCTTCATCCTCTATTATAGCCGCCATTTTGGAAAATGGCAGAAGGGCTACTCTGAGGAGTTATTTACTGCCTCTATAAGACTACTTGACCCCCAAAACCTATGTTTTGACACCAAAATTAAGTATATAGATCTCATGTTTCCTGAAATATTACATCATCACTGCAACACATCCCCTATTTATAAAATGTTGTCCAGAAAAATTTGCCGGGATCAGCAATGTCTACCCAAGCTAAATTACTTCTCCAATGGTCCAAAAACACAGAGCAAAAATGAAAATCTTTGGACTACAATTTTTTGACGGCTGTATATCAGGAGGGCAAAATTACATAGACCCAATGACCAGGCTACTGGTAAATGCAGGCCTCTGGTGAGGTGGTAGACAGAGCTGCTTGCACCTGCTAATGAAAGTTTTTGAAACAGTGAATCAGTTATTTGTAGTAAACTAAGGTCAATCTTCAGACAGGTGTGATCTAGCATCATAGAAGAATAAGTCTACCTAGTAGAATCTTGTACTGGCTTAGTGTAGTTCTTTGATTAGGAATGGCTGTCAACAACATGAGGGCCCAAGGTAAGATGTAAGGCCATTTGGGTCCAATTTCCTTGCATATCTGATATCTTATTTGTCAATCTAATTGAAGCTCTCCTCTCTCCCTGATTACTCAGGGTGATAAGCATAGTGGAAAAATTGGTAGATTTCTAGGGCTTTAGACAGTTCCTGAATTATTCAATACTTGAAATTAGTTCCTTCCAATATTCAGTGGGATTATGAACCAGGGCAAAAAGTCTGAAATCTGTACCACTCTTACCCAGGTTATAGGCTTGACATCAGCACTGGAATGACAGTGCGGCTAAAACGATAGAGGGGGAATCAGGTGCAAACCAGCAGGCATCTGTGACTGCTGACATGTGCAATACCATGATTCAATTTCACCCATTTGGGTAACAGTACGCAAGAGATAACCATTTTACTATTCTTGTCACCCCATACACCACCCATTTGCCTGAGACATCCATGTGTTCTCCAAACTGACTTTTCACTTTCAGGCATGTAAACAGTGAGGGACAAATATCATGTTATATCAGAATCAAGATATACATCAGTATTTAAGGCTTGTAATGTGCAGATGTGGAGACTTTAGGCGCTTGTAAGGGGGATCTTTTAACGCTAATGGGAGAGACATGATTTCAAGGCCTTCCAAAACCATTTAAGGCTCCTACTGAAGATCGATATGAAGCAAGTGCCAAAGCATAGCAGATGCTACAGACAATGCTCGTCCACCCAGCCTCTTTTTTTGTGCAGTTTCTGAAAAGCTGAATCTTCAAAGTACATGTCATTTTCAGCAGGGGCGGCTCCTCGATAATAGCAGAGGAGCGTCGCCCACCCTGCTCAGAGTCCGGCAGGCAGTGACAAATAAAATGATAATAAAACAATTTTATTTGCCCCTGTCTCTCTGTCAATTTGGAATGTCGAATGCAGGGCAGGGCCAGGCCGGGCCACAGGGTGGAGGAGTGATGGGTACTGAAAAAGTGTGCATGTCGTTTTGGCTGCCCATCTTAGTCTGCCCAAACTTACATGCACACTTACATTTTTCCAACCCAGCTGTGTTACACAGCTGGGTTGGAGAAATGGCATAAGCTCACTGTGCCTGAATGAGCGTCAAACCAGCCCGCTCAGGCCAATCCTGGTGCTGCTCTCAGGCTTGCTTTAGATTAAGAGCAGCTGGATTCGGAGCCTGTGGTGAATGTTGGGAAGAGAGGCAGTGGCCGGCAGTGGGACCGGGAGCAGCATCAGGACAGAGCAGCAGTGGCAGGTACGTATTTTTTTATTTTTATACCCCCCAACAACCCATCCAACTGTCCAACTCCCCTTGCCCCACCACCCTTGATTGGCAGTAGCCGCCACTGATTTTAGGTGTTAGGATTGAAATGCTCTGTCAATGGAAATGTCTGTGGCTAGTGTTGTGAACCAAACACAATGGCTTAAACTTGATATATCCTGTAAACTTGACTTATTCTCAGACAAGAAACCAGTATAGTGTGGTTGAAGCCGAGGAGAGATGATCTGCCCAATTTAAATTTAATAGTATCCTCACTACTGTGTTCTGTATCATCTGTAAATGATGAGTAAATGATGAATGGATTTACTCAGTTACTGGGCATCATATATGTTATTATATGTTACTCATGTTTTACGTAGTGTACATGCAGTAGTTACTTGGCTCAATAGAGCTTTTATTTGCTGATGTTTATGTGTGTAGTTGTGACAGACAAATGAAGTGTGTGACTTGTCAGAGGGACAGACAGCTTAGATGGATGGATGATCAGATAGAGGGACAAATGGACATTGTTAGATTTCTCAACCTTCGGGTGGTCTTCCCCCAAACTCATTGCCTTCACCCCTCTGATTTATGCTCTTTTTAGGATTCTGTGCACTTGCTAACCAGTGCTAAAGTGCTTGTGTCCTCTCTCCTAAGCTGGTAGAATTGGCTAGTACCCAATTGGCACACTTAGTTTACTTGTAGGTCCTTGATGAAATAGTACCCCATGCACCCAGGTCCTGTAAATTAAATGCTACTACTGGGCCTGTATCACTGATTATGCCACCCAATTAAGTAGACCTGTAAAACATGCCTCATGCCTGCTATTGCAGCCTGCGCTGGCAGTTTTAAACTGCCTTTTCAACCTGGAAAAATAAACATTTTGCCAGGCCCAAACCTTTTTCTAATGCATATAAATCAAACCTACGGTAGCCCCGACACCCCCGAGGGCAAGGTGCAGTGTATTTAAAAAGTTGAACATGTACCTTTAAGTTTTACATGTCCTGCTAGTGAAAAACCCTTAAATGTGTTTTTCAATACTGCAGTTCGTACCTGTCCCATAGGATGACATTGGATTTTCTTCTTACAAGTAATAAGTGATAACTTGCAATTGGGAGCAGGTAACAGGTCAAGCTTGGTGTCTAAAGCGTTTCAATTTAAAACCCTCTTTAATGATAGAGTTGGATTTTAGGTCACAGCTCTGAATATGTCTCTTTTAGAAAATTGACATTTTCTTGTCCCAACCATTTGGTGCCTGTAGCCTGGGTCACATGACTAGGTTTAGGTGGCAGTTGTTCTTTGTGTATTGCTCCCAGTGAGTGAAACAAAAAGCCATAGATGTTGGCAGGGTGGGCCGTCTCTGACTTGATGAGGGAGTGGAGCTGTTACCTACCACACTTGCACATCACTAAGGCTCCATCTGAGCACACACACACAAGGTTTGTCACTAGTCTTTTGTGCCCCCAGAAAAGCTGGGGCCAGGGCAGGGAGGAAGGGGATATCTGACTCCTCAGGGGGTGGAAACCTCAAGATGTTTCTCCTACTTCATAGTGGGCAGCAGGTATAGATATTGGACCTTTAGACCCAGCACTTCAGTACACCTCTGGAACAGTGGTAGACTCAGAGGAAGGACTGCTGTGCTGCTTTGCTGCAAGAAACACTGCCATTCTGCTGCCCTGCTGCTCTTCCGCCTGAGTAAGAATGAGTGGAGCTGGATTTGGAACCCAGGACAACCAGAGTGACTCTAAGTGCTAGCTGGCTGGCCTCCTGATCAGTGCCTTAGGAGCAGAACAGGCTCCAATAACCCTGTACTGAGCACCAGGACTCTGCCAGCTGTGAGTCTTGCCCTCCCAAATAGTACCACTCTAATCCTGGACCTCTGGAAGTTGGCCTGAAAGTGCTCTGCAGCCCAGCTGTGGTCCCAGCACAATCGACGCAGCAAGACGTATCACTTCACAAAACTATGCAATGGAACCACTGAGTGACACAGGACTTTACATCTCAGCCTGCTCAGAAGCATCACTGCGCAATGCATCCTTGATGCTGGTCTTCTCAACGCAAGCCCCTCATTGATGGCATCCACGACGACTACTCAGAACTCCACATCGCAAGTCCTTCGGCTTCTTCAGAACTAGCCAGTGCGTGACACACCTTCGATGCAGGCCATCGCATCGTAAGACCCTCATCTACAACATCCTTGACGATGATGCAGGACCTTGCATTGCAGCCTCGCAGCTCTTCTGAATCAGCACTGTGCTTCACATCCTCAACGTGGGATCTTGCAACGCTCCACATACAGGATTTATGGTACTTTGGTCAGCGGGCCTACCTGTGTCCCTGTAGCCGGATTGCGGTACATCCTGAACTTGTGACTTTGTCCTGGTCTAGTGCAATCAGTTAACCACAGCTGGCTGTTTGTGCTCTTTGGTGCTATTTTCACTTAAATCTTTAAAATTGCTTGTCTCCAGTTCTACTGTTTGCATTTGTGTTATATTGGTCTTAAATTATTTATTACATTTTACTCTATTTTTCCGAATTGGAGTGGGATTTTTCTTGTGTTGTGTTTCACTTCATTACTGTTTGAATTGCTGCATAAATGCTTCACACATTGCCTCTGAGTTAAGCCTTACTGCTTTGTGTCAAGCTACCAGAGGGTTAAGCACAGGTTAATTTGGGGTTTGCTCATGACTCAATCCTAACAAGGATTGTAATTGCTGCTTGAGAAGGGGTTGACTCCCCTCTATCCCAATTTGTTACAGATAGTCTGTTAAACAGGTGGACAGGCAGGTGAATGTACTGGAAACGTGGGAAGACAGATGGAAAGGCAGGCAGAGGGGAGGGCTGGCAGACAGTGTGCCATAATAGACAGAATGGCCAAAGGACAGAAAGATGAATTGCAGACTGGACATGAGCGACTGGGCAAATAGATGAACCAATGCATGCGTTGGGGAAGCACTGACTGGATGGTGAAATGAGCAACGTGAAACTGTGTAGTTGCACACACACATTTTGAAGTCCATGTAGCGGGCACTTACTAGACTCCAACTCCAGTTGGATAGCATTCAAAGCTATAGTCAAAGCAAATGTTTCTGCAGTAAACAAGCACTGACAACGCCAATATAACTGACTTAGGCTGCTGAGTTTTTGGCTTTTCCAATGCTTAATTTGTATGTGTATAGTTTACATGAAGGGGCACATTACATCAAAACAAGCATTGTCTAAAAGCCAAAATGTATAAAAATGTATGTCGGAGGGTATATTGCATCAGGCCATGGCACTGAACTGAAATACTTATTGTAGTGCTGTGCTCATTGTGCAAGAACAGAACGTCATCACTCACAGTCGAGTAAGCCAATAGCTGAGGTGGACTGACCCTGTGACCAATGCTGTATGCTGTGGTGGGGGAAGGGGAAGCAAAATAGAAATGACACTACAACAGACCAGTGAATGAGCCGGGCTGACTGAAATCTCCTGTAAGTACGTACTGAAGCACACACTTATTTTTCCTTTAAAACAATGGGCCTTAAGGAACACCAGACCGAAACACACTATAAAGTACTTCAAAAAGTGGCACTATCTAATGAGGACCAACCCTCAGGTCTCACCAGCTTTCAAACTCTTTGAGCCTGATTTGGAAAATATCCCACAAAGTCTGCATTCACATATTTTCAGCCTCCGACAAGTGCAGATTTTTTACAGTTTGGAATTCAGAAACGTATTCCAGGTTATGCCTGCAAACTACAAACATTTGGAGTTTTCCAGACATACTCCTGGAAAACTTCTATGAATTCAATTTTCGAACCTAATATACATGCTTATTTTTTCCATGGGATAATAAAGAGAGTCGGTCCTTATGCACTTGTAAAACATTTCTACTCTTCATGGAAAAAAATCCTTCCTTTGAAATTCCACCAATTGTGAAGTTATTGCCTTCCCCCTCCTCTATGCAAAGTAATGTAAACTGCCCTCGTCAAGAGTACATTTCTGACCGTTTCTAGAGTGGGAAGAGGTCCAGAGACGAGACTGTGACTACCCACAAACGTGTAATTTCCTGTGTGTGCACAAACCCACAGGGGACCCAAGCAGCCCGCGTGGTGTAGTTTATACATGCCTCTCCACCCACACACACTTTCTTGTCTGCGCACTGTTTCTCTTCCCTCCTGAGACACACCTGACTATGTTTCTCTTGGAACAGGCTTTGAACAGATTTGTACCAAACTGCAACTTTTCGGGTGAAGTGGCAGGGATGATTTACGAGCTCCGATGCCGAACAAACACGGGCACAGGGTGCGCCACAGAAATTACAGCCTAAAAATCCCACAAGAGAGACCAGAGAAATGCTGGTCAAGGCCTCAGTGTCACAGCTGACTTTGAGGCAGGATAGGTCACGGCTAGGAGCTGTGCCGAGGCATGGGTCGTGTATAGGGTAGTCGGGCGACTATAGGCAAACTGAATCCATGCATCTGTACCACAGATGGACGGGGGGGAGAGTTCACCACTTGTAAGACCCAGGGCAGTTAGCTGCATGCCAGACATCGCCCTGCCCACCCACACTGAACACACACACACTGCATTCCTTACCTAGGTAACAAACAGGGTAACAATTGCTGGCATCGCAGGCCACAGCATCCATAAGCTAAATACACTATAACAACATATAGGGCCCTATTACGAGTTTGGCGGTCTCAAGACCGCCAGACTCGCTGTGGCAGTCGGACCACCGTGGCTGTGGTGGTCCAACCACCACATTACGACCCCTGGTGATCGGACTGCCAAAAGACCACTATCTCCGCCAGGACTGCTGATCCTGATGGGATGACGGCGGTCGTGATTTTAATCAGCCACAGCACCGCTGTGCTAATTACATCCATGTTCTCCTCCAGCATTTTCATGGCGGTTCAACAGCCATGAAAAAGCTGGCAGAGAACAAACAAAGTGCTCCATTTGGAGCCGCGTCCAATGCGGCAGCATATTTTCCACTGCGCTGACCGGCGAGGCTGATTACGAGTTTTGCAGTCAGAAAAACCCAGCCACCAAACTCCCGATAAGGAAACCGCCACAGTGCTGCTGGTCTCCCCACCGGCCCCATTACGAGTTTTCCACTGGTCCGACTGGCACAGTGTTTCCACCGGTCAGCCCAGTGGAAAAACATGCAGTGGTATTGGACTTGGCTCCACATCGAGACAGTACACATTCCGACAGTACTGGGGAGGGGGTCCCTGAATGGGCAGTACAGGGCCCCTCTGTGGCACCCTGCACTTGTTCTCCGCCAGCCTTTTCATGGTGGTTGAAGCGCCATGAAAAGGCTGGAGGAGAACATGGTTGTAATCAGCATGGCAGCGCTGACTTCATCGCCGCCGTCGCTGATTACAACCAGGACCGCTGTCATCCCGCCAGGATCAAAGATCCTGGCAGAGACAGCAGTCTTTTGGCGGTCTGACTGCCATGGTCGTAATGCAGTGGTGCGACAGACACCGCGAGTATGGCGGTCTTGAGACCGCCAGTTTCGTAATAGGGCCCTCTATCTGCATGAGAGATTATCACATTGCATGACAAGCAGCACAACAAGCTGTAACCATTGTGCCCGGACACACTAGCACTTGGTGCCAGTGGAGTTGCGTGCTACCTGTATGGAAAGAACTTTAGGGCCTCCTCGGTGGTAATAAGCGTCATATAAATGGCCATAGCATGCCACGCCTACACACACAGGGACACACTGCATAATCATTCTAAGACCAGTAGCCCTTTGATGTATAGTATATTCACTCTCAGTCACACTCTCTGTCAGCATCTTCACGCGAAGACTGCCTGTGCTTTCTGTGTAGATATTCACTTTCAGTGTCTCTCACGCACACGCAGCATACCTTACCCGAGCACACACGCAATTCCTGCAGACCCTGCTTCTACCATCTACACAATCACGCTTAATTACCTGCAAATGTTCACATACCGTGCCCGCATAATAACACACATACTGTCTGCACAATACACATACAACTCCCCATTACAGAAACTCAGACCCACGGCCATGCAGCCTAAAGTCACTTTTCTTGTGTAATCACAAATACACTTTGTACAGTACATATTATCAGTACCAGATCGCCACTCAGACGAGCAGCAGTTTGGAATCTGCAATGTTGAGTACATGAGCCACATGTGCACAACGAATGCACAATCCCTCACAGCTTGAGCGCGCCCACCATGTGGCTTTAGAGCACACCCAAATACGCATATAAAAAAACTACGCCCCCGCCCAGCAATCACCAGAGCAGTTGTGACTGCTTTTTATTATACACATTCATCACACCATTGTGTGGAACAAAACACATGCAGCGACGAGATGCACCCATTCTGCCCACATTAAAGTCATGCTGGAGCATTTGCACCGCCCTATGACCTGGAATCAAAAGATCAATCCGCCTTGACGCCCCAACCGTACAGCAGGGCGAGGGCCTCCTTGCGAGCTGTGCAGGTGGCAGCTGAATCTACCCAGTGTTTCACTTCTGAAGGCTCAGCAGCGGGCCCGAGAAGGGCCTCGTTCACATAATAATGGTTGCTGCAGAAAGATGGCTGCTTCTATCAGATTAGGCCTGGGCTATGTGTGCTTATCTGCTTCTGCTGAAGGCTGGCGTCTTTCACCTGCCCTCTAATATCCTCGAGGCCCCCCTTGTCCAACTCTCCCACAACACATAGGCTATTGTCCATGCTCAGCTCAGGCTGCGGCCCATCAGTGTGCCATTTATTCTGCTATCCAATGAGCTACAGCTTCAAGCATGCCTGGTAGCTCTTGTCTTTCACTAACTGTACCCACCACTGTCGCTCTCTATGTCTCCCCCTTCGCTACCTCGGTACTTCCAAGCCTCACCCACACTCGCTCACTGGAATAGGGACACAGGCGTCCTTACAAATAATGCAAGCCATAGTCAGCAGAGGTATCGCTGGTCAGCACAAAGGGCATGTTATGACCAAGAAATGAAAATGCATAGTTGTTTAAAACACAACTTGAAGTGAGGGGTGCCATGGGGGGTGGTTGATGGAGATTTGGGAAGGCCCAGCAAACATACCTAGCACACTAAGAACCGTACCTATTACGTCAGTGTATCCTGTAACTAAAAACCTAAGCTATGCTGGATAGCCATCTGATGCAATCCCAAAAGGGCCAACGCCAGTGAACATGGCCCATTAAAAAGAAAATACACCACATGAAGGCCCTCATGATGCTTTCTGGTGAACTCTGACACCTGTTACTATAAAGCCACTCCATCCCAAATAAGACTATTCTATGCACCACCTGCACTCCTGTTGTCTTACTCTGCAAATACTGGTCAATCTCAAATATTCCTGATACGACAATAAACAGTTAACGTGCATCTTAGGAAGAGAAATATTTCACATAGAAGGTCTAATGATACTTTCTGGCCGTCACTGATTGGCTCCTCTGAGGGCTGGCTCGAGAATCACTTGTACTGGAAGCCTTATTTCCAAAATAGCTTTCTACAGGCATCTGCAGCACACAGGCTAGTTTGCCTCAACTGCAGTATTGCTTCTATTCTGTTCCCTGTCTTGTGTCCAACCTGCTTTATTTCAAGTCCAGCTATTTCATGTCTAACAACAAGCCTGCTCCATCTCCTGCTCAGACAGTTACATCTTGTGCCCAACCCACTCCATCTTCTGCCTCTCGCAACCAATATTCTTCATCTCATGTGAAACATTCTCTGTCTCCCTGTGTCCAACAAACTCTGGGTCGTTTTTAACCTGACACCTCTTGTCTCCAACCTACCTGTTTACAGGTTCCATCTTGCGTGGAGCTGTGTGTGTTCACGTGTGTCGGGACTAATAGCTTGGTGTGTGTATGAGGGAATGAGCGGTGTCATGGAGGTCAGGATAGACATTGTATTGGTGAGGAGGGGTGCCTAAGGTTGTGGGGTGTGTGGGTTTGTGTATGTGTATGTAACTCTGGGCGTTGATGGCGATTGAGTAGAGATGAGCATAGGATGGGTGTAAGTGTCCAGGAGGCATAGGCAGGGGCGTAGCTTGGTCAGTAAGATTGAGGGAGGGGGTGTGAGCTTCAGATTTCCCAAAAATCACGCTGGCACATAATGTTAAAAAACATAACACCACAAGCAAGGCATGCAAGAGGGGCTTAACGGGCAGCGGAAAGGGAGAGGAATGCAGATTGGTAGGGGTAATGAGCGAGAGAAAGCACATTATTTTGTGCAATACCCAACACTTCTGAAGTCTTTCTAAATATAAAGAGGATGAGGGTGTGTGTGTTTGTGTGTGTAACAATTCCTGGTGAAATCCGACAGACACCGCACCATACCCGACTGGAAGCACCTGTACCCAACTATTTATCACAAAATACATTTATTAGGAAGGTGTAACACCACAAATACCCTCCCTGCAGCTATGCCCCTGGGCATACGGTGAATGGCCCAAAGGGAATGCAGGCAGAAACCGGTCTGTGTATGAGTAGGGGTGGGAGACTGGTGATGGGTATATGTGTGTGTGGGGGAGTTTTGATTTTTGGTGGGTATGTATGGAGATTTGGGAGGGGTCTCTAAGTGGGGATGGAGGTGGCAGTAGACATGGTGGACTGGCTGGTGGTGTGCGAGAGGGAGGTGTGTAGGTAGAGTACTTGGGTGCTAATGTGAGTGGTGGTGAACTAGTGGGAACAGGGAAGCATTGCTCCAGATTTTCGGCAGCAGTATGGCTTGGTCTGATTAACGAGGCTTACTGCTCTTTCCTTTAGTCTACAGCGCAGGATTTGCAAACGGCTTAATGAGCACTAAACAGGAATCTCTGGCAAGACCAGAAGATTTTTAGTGGTCCGTGGCGACTAACAAAAGAAAATTTCGAGCTTTGCCAGGTGTCCTGTCTATTGCGAAAGTGGCAGGACAGGCAGTTTCTATACTTGAGAGAAGGTGTGGAGATTTACACGCCCAGGAATGGGAGGCTGGGCTGTACAGTGAGGTACGGCGAATCAGAGGAAGTCTCTTTAGGTGTATACCACACTACATATGGAGGCTGACCCAAAGGGAAGGAGCAGTAAGGCCTATTTTACACCTTTAAAGAGGAACAAGGAAGCCAAGATGGTGGAGGAAAGTTATAGGAAAACACAAAATGAGGTCGGATTACCAAGGACAACTACATAGCGAGAAAGAGAGGTGTAGTATGGAAGATTTCAAATGGCGTGGCATGATGATGGACAGAATGGAAGGACTGTGAGACAGAGTCTACATCAAGCTGATTTGCTGTCATGTGTTTCAGATCCCCAGTAGTCTTACCAGACGCCCAGATGCATTGCTGGTGCCTGCCAGCCATGTTTGTTTGCAGAGTTGTCATTTACATTTAGGGAGACTCTATATTGTGTAGGCTGTGCAAAGGGAACCCTATTAACTTGGTTAGTGGGCTTTGAATGTGATAGTACTTTGTGAAACAGTGGTTTTGCTTGGATGTGTCTGATATTGTCACAGTGGTGGGGATAGGATGTCAAAGTGGGGGTGGAGAGCTGAAAATGATTTCTAGTGTTTCAGGTTAATTGAGATTGTTCGAATGTGGGCCAGAGCTGGGTCTATGTTTTGCGAGGTCCTGACCAGGTTAGAAAAGAGAAGGGGTATTGTTTGAGATTATGTGATATTTATTGTGACTTGACAAGGATAAGTGTTCTTTGTGATGGAAGAAAGTGTAAAATGTTGTTTGAGTATAAGTGTAAATGTGATCAAACACACAAAAGGTGATGGGAGGTGACAGTAGTTTATCCTGAGCTGCCAGACCTCCTCCAAAAAAGAAAAACACAATCAACCTCAAAGTGGTGTTGGTCCTTTTACGGCTCATCAATGAGCTATAGCTTAGCTCCTGTGGCATAGCGAGCAAGGGACCCATATATGGACATACCCATGGCTACCTAGAAATGTACATTAAACACACAAAAGGCACTGTCAATCACCCTGGGTGGCATTCCAACCCATCATTTTTTACAAACTGTGTCACTCTAACTAGAGGACCACTTTATGCAAATCAGTACTGAATCTGCTCTTCATGGGAACAGTCCATCCTGAACTCGAGGCCAGGCTTACTCCAGAAGGTAACATTAGCAACCCTAGACCAGTTTCAGACAGTGGTTTGCCAGTGATTTAGGCAAATTGCAAGTATTCCTCCCATCACCTTTTGTGTGTTTGGTGAAAATGTGGTGTCTGGATGGTAGTGGTGATAGTTCTTTATGATGGTTTGGGTTAGTATTATGAAGCTGTGAGTAGGAGGGCTAAAAGTGGATGGGTGTAATGCACTGAGGTGGTAGTACTTTGTGCTGGGTTGTGATGGGTTAGAGTTTGCATGAGGGTGGTGGTGGTGGTGGAATGCCTCATCTGTGGGGATATGCATGGTTTTCTAGTGGGTGGAGAAAGTGGGAATATGATTGACCCAAGGCGTAAGGTGTCTGTCAGTTGTCTGGTTTGGGCAGAGGTTGTCTAGGCTGTGATGCTTTTTGTTGTGTGTTTCTGAGATATGGGAACGTGTGGAGAGAAAATATGTTTATATATGGGGTGTGATGTAGTGATAATGGTGAGTGCTGTATGGTAGGTGCTGACTGTGAAATGGTTCTATGAGCTGTGGAGCACGAGGAGTGACTGTGATGCATGTGATGTGTGATATGTTCTTTACTTGGGTATGTGTCTAGAGGTGGAAGGGAGATATATTTCTGTGTGTGGAGGTGAAGGTGACCACGTAGGTGGGGAGAGAAGTGTGAGTCTATAAAGGTAATAGTCTACAGCAGTTTTTGTGGGGGTGATGCTCCTGTCTTTCGAAGTGTAATTGGTAGTGGTGAATAGTGTGCAGTAAAGAGTTCAGAGAGAGTGGGAGAGAGATGATTAATAAGGTGTGTTGTTAATGACTTTTGCTATGTACCAATTAAGAATGGTTGTGTAATGTTGTGGTGGGTAGAGATTGCTCATGGTGTGTGTGAAGTGAAATTGGGTTGTGAGGTATCTCTGATGTTCAGGGCGAGTGTACATCTGAGGAAATGGTTTGAGGTAGTAGGGGATATGTGGGAATTGTAACTGAGAATTTGGTATCATCTAAGTAAAGAGTAGGGACAGTCGGGTGTCTGTTGCATGTTTTTGCTAGATGAGAGGAAGCTGTGTTGAGCAAACATTCAACCTTATTTGCATGGGGTATTACGTATTGGGATGAAGGTGTATATGTGGGGGGTTGGGGGGGTTGATATGTTTATGGCCCTTAATGCTGGACAGGGACACATGAGGGTACGATGCGTGGTCTGTGGAGTGGTTGGATTTTTTGGGGTATTGTGGGTGATAAAGATAAGTGCAATGAGGTAGCAGAAAATAGTATGACTGGTGTTGGGTGGTGTGTAGAATTGGTTGGTCTCAGTACAGTGACAGTGGTGAGTGGACTGAGTGGGATGCCAGATGGGTGGCGCATTCTGATTTCAGAAGAGAGAATCGGTTTTGGTTATGTGCTGTTGGTTGTCTTTTAGTTGTCAGTTGAAGTTGTGGGTGCATATGTGTGGTTTACGTTTGATGGAATATAGGTGAGACTGATTTGGCACTGGTGCTTAGATTTGGGTATGTAGGGAGAGGAAGAGATGCTTTGTTAAGATAGTGCCAGGTCTGTGCACCTTTTGGCAGTGTGAGTGTTTGAGGCATAGAAATTGTTCTTTGGGTCTGAGGTTGCTGGCTCTTGATTGGTGCATGCGGGGTGGCCAAAGGCACACCTACAGTTTCCCATGTTAGCACGCAGTGTACCAGTCTTTTGCATAGCACATTCTAGTTTGCAGGGAAGGTGATCATGGTTAATTGTTCATTCTGAATTTTGAATCCAATTTATAGAGACGCCAAAATCTGAACGTTTATAAGGTAAATGACAAAAATAAAAAGCTTTCTAATTGTCACCCTCTCCTCCTAAGGGGGACATTCACTCCAGGCAATGAGGACTGTGGCAGTCATGCTAATAAATGGCCCACGCACAGATAAGCTAACATGCTTCCATTTTTCCTGAAGTGGCACTACCTTCTAGTAATCTGCACATGGATCTTTATGGTCAGTTTGCACTATGCTTAGTAGTAAATGACGTGGCTTCTGTCTGGCAACGCTCTAACACTTCCTCTGTCCCAGGGCCAAAGACTGCCTTGAAGCTCAAGTGACTGATGCATTCCAAGAAGCACTTGGCTGAGCCCATGTATACAGCAGTCAGAATGGTGTGCCTGCTCTCTCCAGTGCATGCGTTTGCCTGGGACTGAAAAGGTGTACTCACCTGTCCCCAAAAGACTGATTTGTCAACCTCTAGGTTTGAGACACAACTAACTCCTAGCCTCTCAACAGAACAGGTCTTTAAAACCAGACTCTCCACTATTCAACAAATTGCAACTATCTCCCCACAAACATACCGTCTGCGCACTCAACATCATACCGTTTACGCACTCAACATCATACCGTTTACGCACTCAACATCATACCGTTTGCGCACTTCAACCACCTGTAACCCGCCTGGAGCTTGAAAAGTTGCTTGTCAGTGCCTGCAATAAAGGGCTCTGAAACATCAACCTCACAACTATAACTTTGTCCCTACTGAGCACCAAAGGCTGCGAACACTAACATCCCATGCTTGACATTTCTATTGTCACCCATCACAATCAAAGCCTCGTGGACACCCCAGAGCAAACCTCTGTTCATGATTTTACTCTACTAGAAAGGAAATGGTGAATCTCCTGTACTGATTCCTTTGAGCAACATTGAATGAACTAAGAATTATACACGATCCAGAGAAAAGCATTCATCATACTTATCTCAGGCACCACCAACACTACGATTCACACACCGGACGTATGTGACAAACAATAAAGCCTATTGTTAGCCAAAAACACAGCCAAATCGGTAGAAACACTTTGAGGCACAATGTGACCCCAACTCTCCACATAGAACAATCTACCTCATCCCCTCCATGTGCTAGAGACTCAGGCCCTTACACTTAATCACAGCGTTAAGGCGGCCCCGGCTCTTTCCCGCCATCTTTTCTAAAAGAAATCCTCTTCCTCCCCCAACAACAATGGCCATCTGAGTATTGCTAATTATCTCTCTTAAAAATAACAAGAATGAACTTACAAGCAAGCCGAATAGCATTACATATTATGCATACAGCAAGTGATATCATCCCGAAAATCAGCAACACAGTAGGAGACGACCTATGCCTTTGCATTAGAGCCGCGGAGGATGAAGGAACTTTACTAAAACATAACCCAGACAAAACCGAATGAACACAATGCAGAAACCTGAACAACTCCCATGTCCTTCCTCCTGCAGACCATGCCCCACTCCGGCAAAAGAGGTCATTCATAAACCTGGGGGTCCACATGAATTCAGAACTAATCGTATTTCCTAAGAAATAGCAATTGCAAAAAAAAAAAAAATTAACAAGAAGCCAGAATTATGTCTTTGAAGAGGAATGAGCATTTAATGTTCCAGTACCAAAGTAGAGCAATACAGAGAGCGCAGTGGTAAAATCTTTACGCTCCCAGCACTTGCACTTCGAGATTTAACCCCGAAGAGTATCTCAGTGTAATAATGGTACCAAAATATCACTCAGTGTTAACCTATGGGGATGTTTTTCTAAGAACCTCTGATGGTGTTTGTCTTTGTTAACATATCGGGAGGGTTTTCTAGCACCTCAGCTTTATCTGCCTTAAATGCTTCTTGCCACACATTTGGGAATGTGCAGAGTCCATGAACATTACTCATACTAAATCACAAATAAGAGTACGGGGTTCTTGTAACGAAAGTAGGTCGGTAGTGTATCAATTGTGACACTAGACCAATCGTGACCCTCAACTAGAGGTGAAATGTGGGTGAGCTGTGGTGTGGTGTGTGGTCTGGGAGGGGGATTTCCTTTACGGACTAGGTGGTCTCACACACTATATAGTGTCATGCTTCATTATATGACCACCTAGCCCCACCCAGGTAGGACGGTGCCACCTGGGCGGACTCAACGTCACTGTTAAAGGAACAGGAGGAAGTGCGTAAATTAATTTTATTTCTGGAAAAGGGATCCAGCTATGCTAGGGAAATAAAAAGGCTATCTATCTTAGATAGGTGACCTTGTGAGTCATTGCTCTCACACCGTCCCCCAGTCCCTTTTTAATCACACCACACAGAACCCTCTATTAAAACTCACCCGGGTATCTGAGTAGGTGTTTTTATTTCCCTAGCATAGCTGGATTCCTTTTCCAGAAATAAAATTAATTTACGCACTCCCTCCTGTTCCTTTAACAGTGAGGTTGAGTCCGCCCAGGTGGCACCGTCCTACCTGGGTGGGGCTAGGTGGTCATATGATGAAGCATGACACTATATAGTGTGTGAGACCACCTAGTCCGTAAAGGAAATCCCCCTCCCAGACCACACACCACACCACAGCACACCCACATTTCACCTCTAGTTGAGGGTCACGAGTGGTCTAGTGTCACAATTGATACACTACCGACCTACTTTCGTTACAAGAACCCCGTACTCTTATTTGTGATTTAGTATTGTTTCTGGGAGTCGAGTACGGTTGTGTTCTTCTTCTATTCCCTTTTCTCCCATATACTCTCTCTTAGTGTAATGTCATTACTCCTACTATTCACAGGAACACCAGGCACGAAAGTAATCACTTCCCATCAGGGCCACCCTACAACAGACACACCTGCAGCCTTCAGCCTCCAAACCACCAGATAAGGTATAATGTACACTTCAAGCACACATCTGGATAAAAAAGGGGCTATGCAAATGCATTAACAATAACAGATTCAAAATATGTTGGAACACCCATACTTAAGGTAAAGCCTAGTTCAGTAAGGATCATGAGTCTAGCCTAGACATCTCTTAAAACACTACCAGGTGCTGAGGCCAACTCAAATAACTTGGAACAGGATTGCAGTAAAGAAGAGTGTTGCGCACAAAGCTGGAAAGGTGAGTATGGAATGTCCCAGAGGTACCCTACTTTATAACCTCAAAGTCGGTGGAACACAACCTGACTTCAGTCATAACCCAGATTTTGAGCATGTCTTGGGAATGCTCCATAAAGTAGCCGCAACACTTTCCAGGCAATGCAGAGAGAATAAATACCCAACTACCACCTTGAAGTACAACCTACAGGATTCAAAGAGTATTTTAGGAAGCATTCAAATAACAGCGGCACAGGCTGACATTAATCAAATCCTCTAATTGCAGTGCTCATTCGTGAATAATTAAGCAAACAAGAACCAGGGCAAGAGGATACTGAAAACAGGCCTGATGCCCCTGACAGGACCCCTGTAGCCTTCTAGGGCAGGGGTAGAAATAATGCACGTTCCGCCTGAGTATTTGATGCAGACGCTTTGTGCTAGGGTGATGCCATTAAAGAGAGCCTAATATCGCATTTATTTACTGGCATCGGGCTGAGTAAGTGATCTATTGAGCGGTTGGGGGAGGGGACTTGCGGTACTGTGCCCACACTCCACAGAAGGGACTACAGAGCCCTGCGATTCACCCCTGATTTAATTCAGATACTCTGCACAATGAAGTGCTGATATTCTGTTCCTTGAAGTAGTTACACACTCTGCAATGAGATGCCAACGTGGTGTGCCACAAGATACTCAAATAATAAATCATAGAAAGGCCATATTTTGTGCCATGATATGTAGTGATGCAATACATAATGAAGTGTGCAAAGTATGAAGTGTGGCAAAGGACCCTTGAGATTTCCACCACACTTGTGCCGCCTGCCTAACTGTCGGATACTCAGGGTTGTATGTCAATGTACAAAGGTCAACAATATCAACCTACAAAAAAGCTGCAAAAATATTGCATCCACTACATTGCATAACATTACATGATCAAGTTATGTATATATGTACTATTCATCACTCTACATCAACTTACCTTTACAATGTGGTGGTAGTCAATGTAGTTCGTGTAATATTTGTATCATGTGAAATATTGCATGCAACATAATGACCCTGCCACCACACTTCTCTCTAGGCTAATTCACATACATACAAAAGCCTTGAGATGAACAGAGGTTGGGGAAGAACCTTAAAAGGTGGATTAACTTCAGGCAGGAGCTAAAGAGGTTGACACCATAGCCTTGATGCAATAGACAGATACTATACTGTGATACGCAAAGCCCCTGATATAGGAACAAAAGCTCTTGGGTCATTGGAAAGGCTGTGCCACCCTGTCCCAGTTTTACTTTTTTTCAAGGCTGTCTTGAGATTTTTCCCTGAGTGCTTTCAACAATCTGAAGGTCAACCCAGAGGTGCTCTGTAAAGTCTGATTAATTAAGGCCAGTTGCCCTGATTCTCGACCCATTTGAGCACAACTGTGCCCTACAGTCCCACAGATAACACAGTGTAAAGTCATGCTTGGCTTCTGGCACTGAATACCAACTAGCAGTCACCGCAAGATCCTAGACATCTACGACAGCTTCACCACCCAGGAACCACTCACCCCCCTGCAACCACCTCACCCAAAGGATCCAGTTCTGTACCTACTCTGCTCAACAGGATCAATCTCTCTGCTGACCACACCTTGAAGATCATGAAAACCATCATCTCTGGAGCCCCCTCAGACCCATGCCCCCACCATATCTTCAACCGAGCCGATGCCACCATCGCCCCTGAACCATGCTGCACCATCGAGTCTGCCACCTTCCAGGAACACTGGAGGCATGCAGAAATCAACCCACTGCTGAAGAAGCCCTCATCGACCCGAAGGATCTCAAGAACTACAGACCCATCTCCTGCTCCCCTTCCCAGCCAAAGTCATTGAGAAGACCCATCAATGCCCAACTCACCAAATTAAGTGAAACCAACCACACCTTTGACCCTTCCCAGTCAGGCTTCAGAAGCAACCACAGCACTGAGACCGCACTCCTTGCAGTAAACGGACAACATCTGCACTTTCCTCAACAGAGGCGAAACCTCAGCCTTCATCCTCCTGGACCTCTCCGCTGCCTTCAACACCATCACCCGCCTCACCCTCTGCACCAGACTCCACGATACTGGCATCCGCAGCAAAGCCTTAGAATGGATCCACTCCTTCTTCACTGGCCATACCCAGAGTCAGGCTCCCACCGTTCTTTTCAAAACCGACTGAGATCTTTAAGGCTCCTCTCTGAGCCCCACCCCCTTCAACATCTACATGGCCCCACTCGCTAACATCATAAAAAACGACAGATTCAACATTGTCTTCTGTGCGGATGACACCCAGCTGACCCTCTCCCTCACCGACGAGCCTACAACTGCAAAAAGCAACTTCCACAATGGAGTGAAAGCAGTCGCCGCCTGGATGGACAGCTGCCTGAAACTCAACTCTGACAAAACTGAAGTCCTCATTCTGGGCTCCACCCCCTTCACCTGGTACAACCCCTGGTGGACCTCAATGCTCGGACCTCCTCCCCCCACAACCCACTGACTACACACACAACCTCAGCATCATTCTCGACTCCTCACTCTCAATGAACTGCCAAATTAATGCTGTCTCATCCTCATGCTTCCACTACTCCACCTGCTCTGGAAGATTTTCAAATGGATCCTGATTTAGTCCAGGAGAACAGTCACCCAGGCGCTTGTCAGCAGCAAATTAGACTACAGCAACACACTCTACGCTGGCACCACCCAAACACTCCAAAAGAAGCTGCAAAGTATCCAGAACACTTCGGCCAGACTAATCCTGGATATCCCCTGCCGCAGCCACATCTCCAATCACTTGAGAGACCTTCACTGGCTCCCGATCAACCAAAGAATCACCTTCTAGCTCCTCATGCACGCTTACAAGGCCTTCCACAACATCAGACCCACATACCTCAACCACTGCCTGACCTTCCAAATGCCCACCCGACCCCTCTGGTCCGCCCAACTGGCCCTCGCTACATCCCCAAGGATATGCAAGAACTCAGTTGGAGGAAGATCCTTCTCTTACCTGCTGCAAAGACCTGAAATGCTCTTCTGCTACTCTTTAGGTAATCACCCTCACTACCTCAATTCAAGAAGGACCTCAAGATATGGCTCTTTGACTGAATGCCTCACTATCCCCCAGCACCTTGAGACCCTCTTGGGTGATTAGTTGCGCTCTACAAGAACCCTGATTGATTGATTGATTGAGTTACCAAGTCCCTACTTGAGACAAATGCCTGCACAGTTTGGCATTGACAAAGGACATACGTTTGTGTTCCTGACCAACAGGACCACTATTGGCCCACCCAAGATTGACTCTAGAGACCAGCTGAGCTCTGGACATTGAACTGTACCGTCCCCAGTGTTCTGTTACCAGGCTTCATGGCTTTGTGAAACCAGTACCCTCGCACTCTAATCTATCTCTTTTGACTGAGTTGCATCACCTGATTAATTTGGTCGGGATTTTTTAAGATAACTTGATACTTGTGAAATTTTTTAAGAACTTGACAGTCAACTGGGCTTGAACCTAGCACCATAGGTTACTGAGAAATTAATGAAAAGGTAAAACAAGTCTCAGTATATTGATAAATTACAGCATAATGTTAGGCACCTTTGCATCACTTAAATGTAATTAGTAAATTAGGTCAGTAGTAAAAACATCCAGCCATATTTATAGGATTTATAGCATCTGCTGATCTAAGAATTTTAACACATCAAATTAGCTCAATTGTGTAACCTCTAGCATTCAATTGTATATTAGTGACCGAATAGTCTACCAAACAGTTACACTGACCGAGGCGCTATATTTTCTACTTAGGGGTCACACACTGATGGTGCTACGAACTTCAGGATTTCTGTTGTGTGGTTTGTTTTAATTGCCCTACACTTGCAAATAAAACGAGTTTATTTATTGTTTTCCTTTCTGTAAGAGCAATGTATCCAGTTCCACTCCCTCCGCCATCTTGTGGAGTTATCCCTGACTTCTCCCCTCGCTACCAAGAGAGGACCATCCAGCAGAGGCAGAACATAGGAAGTTTGCTGTCTATGTTGCACGTTCTCTCATTGGGTGCTTTTTTCACGGATCTCACTCAGTAGTATGCCACTTATCCATGTCTATTGCCTTGCCAGTCAATGAAGAGTTCAAATCTTCAACTAACACACGAAGTTTTGGATTCCCTTAAAAATAATGTGGTCATATTTCTATGTTCCTTTTACATCCTTTACTGTTTTAGATATTTAATCTCCCATTATTTACATAGCGCATGATTTTTGTTTTGATTATCAGTGTATGCTTTTTCAGAGCCTTTCTGGGCACTCTAACAGTTTGATAAAGAAACTGGGGTCACATTATATATGTTTAGATGTTCATTTCACCATCACTCAGTCAGATTTCTGATACTTTTATTGGGTAACTCAAGACCATATAAAGTGCACAAAACCACAAAAACGTGCAGCTAAAAATGCATGCATAAAAGTATAACATTAAAAAAAATAAAAAACACAGTCCAATAAATTAAAACAACAGTAAAAAAAAACTAATATTTATCAGCGTTTGCTTCACGAAAGACTGATAACTCATTGTGTAGGAAACCTCTAGCAAGTAAATAACTTTTTCTTAAGTCTTAGAGCATCAGAAAGAAAACTTGCCACCCCAAAGAAAACCCTGGGGGAAGAAAGCATTTGAAGATACAGCAGTGCTGGTTTTACTTGCACAAATTCAATTTCTGTTAGCAATGGTACAATGAAACGGTGCCTTCACACCCGATAAAAATCACAAAAAAATATCAAATGCATTATATCCTACTGTGGGAAATGGTCGCAAGGGCAGGGTAGCAACTCCCCAATTTTATCAAACCCTTTTTGGACTGCAAAAAGCCAATGTGCAAGGTTAAACTTGAACCTTGTTAGTAACAAATGGTGATGGGGTTATTAACAATCGTCAGGTAAGGTTCTCCTAGTGAGCTTGTTGTTAATAAAATATATTGCTTCACCATGGGTTTAGAAAGTTCCCTCGCCTCTCTATCCGCCTTCCTGCATGAAAGCAACACATTTTTTAGCTTCAGCAGATCCCTTTTCCTCAATACTCTGGGGGTGGCAAATAACTTAGGGTAACCCACACTCTCCAACATATTTTGACATATCTGAGCCAGAGAATGCTAAGTGCACCCTCAAGTGATCTACAGTCCTTGATTACCAGCTGACTAAGTGAGAGAGTAGGGTTGGACCATATTCTGAGTCAGCGCATAATGAGAGTCAGTGCAATGAGATCTGAAAGATAGCCAATGCCTATTTCCTCATGCACCACTAAAGAAGGGGTACATGCCGGAACCGCCAGTAGCCTATGCAAAAAGTTGTTTTCTATTACTTGGAGCTCACAGACGTCTTTATACCCCATTACATCACACCCATAACTTGCCGTCGTGTGCATTTTTCACAACAAACTTTCACCATGGCCTGCAGTGGTTTGGCACCTAATCTCTTTTACAAAGTCCATAGTCACAGCCACTCCCCTCAAGAGAATATTCTTTTTTAGGGACGTTTGCACTTTCCAGGTCCCCTCACCATCAAATAGTACACCCAAGTATGGAAAGGTAGCTACCTTGGTTAGATCCGTCCCCTCACCAAAAAAGGCTTTCCCAGCAATCTTTCGGTGGCCAATCGTCATTGTATGTGACTTACCATAGTTTGTTGCAAGGTCAAGTGAGCCCATAAAGTTAATAAAAACATCCAAAAGCCGTTAGAGACCTACAGGAGTCCTTGCAATCAACACTGCATCATCTGCATATAACAATGCAGGAATTAACTTGGATCCAGCCCAGGGAACATCCCCACAGGCAGCTGATAAAACCTCACCCAGTTGAGTGTAAATAACACAGGCAGCAGAATGCACCCCTGTCTTACCCCGTTTTGAACTTTCCATGAAACGGGCATGCTTTCATCCACGTTGTACCTCAGAGAGGTAATAGGTTGGAGTGAAAACTGTGTAAAAAGGACACTAGCTCAACCTCTACACCCATTCTAATAAGTAGGGGCCAAAATGTGGATCTATTAACTCAATAAAAGGCTGAGGTGAAGTCCATTAATGCTATATAAAGGCACCCTCTCGGCTATAGTGTATTTACCAACAATTAATTGCAAATCAATACACTGGTCCTAAGTCTCTCTCTCCTGCCTAAAACCGTACTGGATATCTGAAATTACGTTATTGTTGTCAAGCCAGAATATTAGTCTATCCAACACTAGCCTCCCCATGATTTTTGGGGAAGAGTCTATAAGGAAGATGGGACAGTAGCATTGCGGGTTGTCCCTCAATCCCTTTTTAAATATGGGTAAAATAATTTATTTGGAGCAGGATATAGGAAAACCTTTCCTGCATGCCACGTTAAATACCTGCATCAAGATTCTTGCCCACCTTAGGGGGTTGGCCTTATAAAGGTCAAGGGGGGCTCCATCCAGGTCCAGTGCTTCCCCTCAACCATAGCGAGAATGGTCTTACACACCTCTTCTTCACTAAAGTTCAGGAGAGCAATGTCACTACCAGATTCCCTGCTACTATCCCACCCCTTATCACATCCCCTGTTAAACAACCCCTGAAAGTATGACACCCATCTATCAGGAATGAAGTTATAATCCACCCTGCAATTCCCTATGCCAGAAAGAAATGGTCCATTTACAAAATCCCAAAATTTAGCGATGTTGCCTAAAACACTTGGTTGCAGTAGCTCCTGCCAGGCCTGGTCCTTAATTCCTATTTTGCGAAGAATGATCGCTGATTTATAGGCTGTCCTACAGGCCTGTATCTTGTCCTCGTCCCTTGGAATTTGTTTCAGGGAAGCTAACAGGTTTCTATGTGCCCTGGAGCAGTTACCATCAAACCATTTGTCCACTTTGTTTCTACCTTGTTGCTCCCTCTAACTGAGAGATTGGAAGAAATCTGCCCACATAACCTGTTGAAGGCATTAAGCACCTGACCTTCCTTCGTATTAATATCTAGACATAGAGCAACATCCACTGTATTCACCGTGTACAAATTCTCTAAAAATACCTCTGGAATCACCCTATCCCACTTAAATCTTCGCCCCTGGTCCTTGGTGCTAATAACACCATTGAGAGGGCGGCTCAATACAATATAAGTTGCTACTTGCCAGGAAGCCCTCCAACAACTCCCCCTGCTCTGTGTGTTCAAAGTGTGTTACATGGGGGCAAACATCCAATGACCCCTTATTTAGACCACATCGTTGTAGACACAAATGAACATTGAAATCACTCATTATTAAAACCTGAAACTGCAAGGTCCTTTTCTCCCCATAACCTTCCAAAAAATGTTTTAAGTGAAGGATGTGTTTCACCTGTGCACCCCTGGTAGACAAATTATAAAAATTTACCACCAACAATGATGGGCCGCACTTAATTGCTAACTCTACTGCCAGCAGATTAGGGGAGCCTGTTTCCACTGTGGAGGAAATACAGAGGACATTGAGGGAAACTACGGTGAGAAAACCACCCATTGCACGTCCTGAGGGAGAGGGAGATGCAGCTTTTAAAAAGGAGGAAAACCCATCTAAATAAAAAGAATTATCTATGTCCCACGTTTCCTGCATGGCCACAGTATGGTTCTCCCTAAAAGCTTCCAGCCACCTAGCATCGTCATTTTGGCTTTCAACCTGGCAAAATTCCAGCTCATGGCAATTAACAGAGGTTTCTGTCCATCCATGGGCACCATTGAAAAAGTACACTCTATCTGCTTTCCCTTGGCACGGGGGGGGGGAGCTGACATTTACTGGCAAAACACTCAGTCAGTGAATATCGACTAGCCCACTCAGAGGCACAAACCTGTTCTAGACCCTTCTGTTACCATCTGAGAGCCATTAACTAAGGGCCCCCTTAGACCCATGGCTTTCACTCTCAACAGGCCTCCTGGGCCCATGGGGCACTGCATGTAGAGCCCCCTCAAAAGGACAGATGCTTAAGTGTTTAGATATCATTGACTTGATCCCGTCGAGGTGCAAAAATAGCAGTAACAACATGTCTTTAAAAGGCACCTCAAACTTTGGAAAGAGCATGCCCAGGGTTAAATCAACGTTGGAGACAACCCCGAAACCAGCTTCACACCTGCCCCTTTCTGGCTTAACGTCGCCTTTTCCCCCCTCCTCTTTTCTTTTTAACCCGGTGCTCTGGAGGGGAGAGGTCGGCATAACAAAGGAGACCTCAGAAGCCGCATTCTGGCTGGCAACTGGGTAGATCCTGATGGCTGAGATTCCATCTCTGCAATGTCACCTTGGGGTGATGTTAAGCCTCAGTCAGTCCTTACTATTTCCATTGAAAGTCTCCTTCCGGTAAGTTCTACCTCCTTGGAAAGTACCCCCTGCCACCCTTAAAAATCGATAGTGTTAATGGTATCCACACCGGCGGGTGTTCAGTCCTAACTTTCTTTTCCCATTTGGCTTCACGATAGAACAAAAACTGCCCCACTTAGTCACCCTCTGACCATGAGGGGGGCCCGGCCCGGCCTCTTCTGGCCACTGACGGGCACAGACAGGCCCGCTTCTTGGGCCAGTCTTTGCACAGGCATGCCCCATGCACATCCCACGCAACAGGGGCCTTGCAGTGCTTTATAGCGTGATGGGGTGGGCCAGCCCGTCTCCTTAATCCAAGTCTATCCTGGGGGCGAAGTCCCACCCCAGGAAGAGCAGCCATACAAAGGACGCGGTGTCCAAACAATGTCCCACACTGCGGTGACCTTGCAGCGCTTTATAGCTCAATGGAACCGGCCAGCTCCACCTCCCAAGTCCAAGTGTACCTGGGGTACGAAGTCCCACTCCAGGAAGAGCAGCCACACAAAGGACACGGTGTCCAAACAATGTCCCCACTTAGTCATTACAGCTCTCTAATATTAGGATGACTGATGATCTGTAATACGGTTACAGTTGATAAAAATTGATATCAGTATAATGCTGATCTCAATGCGAAAGCAAAATTATACATATGGCTCATATCACAATACACACACAGCCCTTGAATACCATAATACAATGTTATTCCCATATTTTTCTCTACGTTTCCACAGAGGCGTTTTGATGGGCCAGGTAAACAAAACAAATGTCTCACATCGAGTCTGATATTTTAGGAGGGGGTGAGAATCTCACTTCACATGACAACAGAGAGAGAGTGTGTGTTTTAAGTGTGAGCAGTTACATGGAAGTCTATATCATCTCGTAGGGTGAAAGCACTATCCCTGACTGCTTCTGGTGTTATCCCAGAAACAGGGAACGGGTAGCATACTCTCGCTAAGCTCATCGAAAGATCAGCGGACATGATTGCCTTCTCACTGTAAGATGCTCTCTGCACTTGCAGGCTGAAACCTCCTCCTTGACTTGAGTAGATTTACACAAGCATTGCTTTGCAAAAGGACATAATCTTACACTTCTATGGAAACAGACTCCGATCAAGGGCTCCACCACTGATTCGTCTTCTTCTAAGATTCCACTCCAGTTTTGTTTTGTTTATAGAGTATAGTTCAGTATAAAATAGTCAACGATAAGAAAATATACCATCAGCATTATCAATAAAATGGCCAGTTAGTCACTTCATGCAATCATACGGACACATTAACAGTCTAGCTAGTAGAAAGGGACTGTACATTACTATGTCAAGGAGAAGGCGCAGTATTTAGAGCAGACATTAGCGATTAAATTGTAGACATGGATTGACTCATACATTTGACTGGTAAAGCAAGGAGTAGTTAAGATGGAGCTATAGTTATTACCCAGCAAACATGTATGCAGCGGGTACAATATGTATTGGACATCTGTTAAAGAGAAGGTAAAGGTTTGGAAAAAGGCATTTATAGATGAAGAGGAATGCCACGGAACATTACTGTGGTTCCCAGTCACTCTTTCAATGGGACGGCTGTTGGCAATTCTCAAAGTTGTCCTACCGGCCGGACGGCCTCTATTCTAGGTCCAGGGAAAGGCCCCTGCCACCACCCAAACAGTTATAAGTCATGGATCTTTCCGTTTTTCATGAGAATCATTTTGATTCAAAATCTGAACCTACAAAGAATCCTTTCCATGATACATGTGTCTAGTATACATAGCTTCCTGCAGGAAATGTCTTGCTACTGCAAGTTATTGCCCTTTCTACGTTATGTCTTTGTTATTTACGGTTTGCACAAGTAACGTTTGTTCTGAAAATCTCCGTGACTTGTTTCTGGGCTATATCTACGCAGTAGCACAAAATCAACACCTCTTCGGGTACTTCGCAACTACGAACTGTGTAGCTGTTGCATTATATCCGGATGTCCAGCAGTATGACGTCCTCAGTGCCCCAAAATACATCTCGGTTTTACTGCCTAGAAGGGAGGCTTGAGTCCATCTTCCTCGCTTGCATTATGGCCCATCGAACCTTTGCTACGCCTCGAGACCTTACTCCCCTTCCCCAGCACTGAAAAAACTTTCCCAGAGCTTAGTTTTTGACTATTTTCAGCTTTTCTTCCTTTAGTTTCGTAATATTTTCGCCCGTCTTCACCTACGGATTTTCCACGTTCCCTCTCTCTCTACTGAGCGCCCTGAGTGGTGATCACCCAGTTGACTACTTGTTTCTTTGTTGCACTCGAGTCAGTCCATGCACGTGCAGACATTCTCTCTGTTGACAGAAACTAAGGCTCCCACCACTGGGGTAAACTTAACATTTAATACCGATGCTGAAGGGGAGCCTACCTGAGACAAAGTCGTTTTTCGACATAGTGCAGGGCTTCGTGCCTAAAAGGCGCCACAATCTGCAACAGTAGTGGCTAGGCTTGCGCATGCGCAAATGCACTAAGTCTCTGGAGTTCATGCATCATGCCCCTGAATAAAGTTAAATTCGCGCACATGAATATTTAATAAAGACATATACCTGCTAAAAGCCGACTTAGTGCTAGCCACGGATCTGCATTTAAACTCTCTCTTCAATATTCAAATGAGCGTCTGAGGGATTGGTGGATTTCTAATGAATTCTTCCGCAATCCGCGCCGTGCCCCTCGTACATCGCCCCTTCCTACACTCCCAGCCTGCTTAAGCAAATGAGCTTCTTCTAAGACATGAAGTAATGCACACATCAAAGGAAAACGCGAATCTAGAAATTAACTGATTGTGTTTCCCTTTCTCGCCCTTCTTTCACCTGTACGCTCCTATTTCCATGCTGTCTCTTGCATTCTGTTCTCTCCAGTGTCCGGCGCTCCAACCTTCCCTCTCCTTCACTCTATTGCCCCACAACATCCCCATAAACCCCGTGAGATCCTCTATCATCAGGGCGCAACAGCAACTGGGCTGAGAGGTCTTTAGGTCCCCGTCAGATGTTGCGGGTCTGGTTGGGCTGGGCCTGCTGCCTCGTGCCCATGCATTCCACCACTATCTCCTAGCAATCATTCTAACCCATCCTCTCCCTTAGTACTCTCGCCTGTACCATTCAGTCGCCTCCACATTCCTGCACCCTCAAGATGCCCCTTCCCCGTCTCCTACTCCCCTTCTTTCGAGGATCATCCTGATGTCGTCTGTTTCTGTGATGAGGGATTTCTCTGCATTAGGATTTCGCCTGAAGCCTGATTGCATGGGTATCGAGGTTGTTGACAAGGTCAGCCTAGCTGTACCGGGCGTCGGGCATTTCCCTGGGAGGCTGGAATGGTGGGCGGCTCCTTTTGTAACTGAGGGCCAGCTTTGTAGTGGTGAAGCAGTCTCAAAAGCTCTCAGAGTTCCTTATATATCCAACATTTTTCAGGCAACACTAAAAGTGCCAAGATAACTCTGGAGATTAATGTACCAGTTGGAGAGAGATTGGAGTTTTGTCTAGTGGCAGTTTTGGCTCATCTAAGGTAGCACAGATGGTTAATATGCCTGCTGCAAAAAATGTGTACTATGCAGATCACAGAACAGTATTTTATGTGCGTAGCTCAGTGGGATACTGCTTTTGTCACAGACCTCCTTTTGTTACATTGCATTTCATAAGTTACAATCATAATCTAAGACAATGAGCTATGAACTGCCATCAAAGAGCTGCACGCAAATGCCATGGTACAGGTGAGAACGTTATGTTTTTTCCCAGTCTTTGATTATCCTAATTTTGCTAAAAAGGTTTTGTTTGGGTAGACATAAATTGTTATTAGTAAAGTCAACCCTAATCACAGTGTTACATTCCAAATCCTGAGTTTATTATTCCCCAGACCAAGCACTCTTAAAAAGTGTCTACCAATGTGGATGACATGTGAATTCTCCACCTTGTAATCTCTTTGTCAACATTTTCTATACTCTAGAAGCCCCATTGTAGTGGTCAGGCTCGTTCATTATGCACCTTATGAGGGCTGGTGACAACATTTGCTAGGGCTGCTTTGGGTTCCCATTCTGGCCCTGGTTGTTATCAAGGCATCTGTTTAATGTTTTTTTCTAGGACCTTGGCGGAGTATGCTAGGCGGGAGATCGATCAGTGGTCGGCAAGTTTAGCTGGGTCTGCTGAGGGCTTTTTCCGGAGCGCAGTTAAAGCTACATGCTCCCAGGTTTCCTGGAAAGGGGCTGTGACGATGGAAGTGTTGAGCCTGGGTGTGAGGACTTTACTGATGGAGGGAAAACCTTTGTTTAAGGCATGACGGGGCAAGGGTCAGTAGGGGCTCCAAGGTGAATGGTCTTCATGATTGTTGTGATTTCGTCTGTGGTGAGAGGTTTCCATGTAGTCAGGGTGTTGACTGTGCCCAATATTGGAAGATTTATTGCAAGGTTGATGGAATTTGGTAGTGGGGCAAACTTGGTGTAGATGGCTGTGATTATTGCAGAAGTATGAGAGGTTGTTGCACAAATCTTGGTTTGGGGTGATGTTGCTGATGGTTGCGCTGGTGTGACGAAGTCCTGGATGATAGCGAACATTTCTTTACTGCTTTTGGAAAAGTTGTTGATGCATTCGGCTAGGGACTTCCTTTTGGTTTCCTGGATTTGCTTGTGTTAGCGTCTCTGAGGGGATCAGTATACTTCTTTGTCTGGTTCTTTTTGGCTCACTTTCCACCTTCCTACTTGGCTTCTTTTCCGAGGGGCGGGGAGCTCGGTGCAGGTGGTTATCCCATTCTTAAAGTTGTTGATTTCGCTGGATTGGTGACCTGTGTGCGCTTGTTGGTTTTTGTGTACCTTATATACTTCCACCTCAGAAATGTTGCTCCAGTGTCGGTGGTCAGAGCCTATCGTGGTGGTTCATCTGTGGTGGGGGATGTTGATTGAGAAACCAACTTAAGCTTGGATCGCCTTGGTGACTGAAGTGGGTGTGTTGACCATTATACTGTTCAACGACGTGAAAACAGAGCCCAGCTGCCATGTGGGTGGTGGCTGAGATGTTTTGGTAAAGTACAAAGTTTGTCAGGCTTTTGAGAACTAAAATTGAGTTGGGGTTGGTCAGATCATCTAGGTCATAGTTGTAGTCTCCTAGGAAAATAAAGGTGCCCAAGTCAATGATTAGCAGGGCAACAAATTCAGAGAAGGTGCTGGTGAAGCTGGCTTGGGACCCTGGGGGGTCGACAGACCATGATTCTGCCCCAGGTTGAAGATGGCTGAGATTTGTAGCTTGAAGCGAAGTGTTCTCATGTAGTCAGTACTGATTTCTGTATTGATGGTGCAGCTGATAGAGTGCCTAAATACTATGGAGATTCCTCCTCTGGATCTGTTTTGGGGGTCTTGCTTGACAAACTTGTAACTGGTGGGGATTATTGTGCCAATGTCTGGTGTTGATGCTGCAGCTAGCCATATTTTGGTGAGAAAAAGGAGGTCCAGGGTGGCATCGTCCAGCAAGTCAGTTCTCTGTGGTGTATTTGCTGAAGGAGCAGATGTTGAGGAGCATTGGAGTGCGGATGTTGGTGTGTGGGTGCTTGAATAAGTCGTGGGTTGGGTGCTGTTGGTGAGGTTGTGGTGGGTGTAGGACTAGTGTGGGTGTTGGTGGAGGTGAAGTGACAGGAAGTGCAGGTGAAAGCTTCTTCTATGTGATGTGGTGTGGTGCGGCAGCAGCAGCATAGTGAACAGCGGCCAGGATTGAGGGCATGAAGGAACACAAAGAGGTAGTGATGGGTCAAGGGTTTCCGGTGCTGGGCGCAGTATAGACAGACGGGCTAGCATGTGGCCCACCAGCCGCACGTCCACACTGTGTCCATGCTGCGGATGCCATTAAGAAGGTCCTGGGAGGAAATAGGAGCACAGGTGGTGGTGGACGGGGTTTGGAGGGGCGCAGGAGTGGGAGAGAGCAGGAAAAGGTGCACAAAGCAGGTTAGGAGCTATAAGAAGGGAGGCAGGGGGTGCAGAAAGGGAAGAAGCAGTGAAACCAGGGCACAGAATGAGGCAGAAAGGCACAGAAAAACAGATGAAAAGCAATGAAAAACCCTGGCACAAAACGAGGCAAGAAAGCAAAGAACAAAACAATTGAAAATGAAAGAAAAATACTGGCACAAAGATGAGAGAAAGGCAAAAACCAGGCACAATTGAGGCATAGAAATGAGATTCCTGATCTTATCTAATGGAACGTTTGTGGTACATTTACTTGCTAGGCATTTTATGGCAGAGCTTGCAATGAGCATAGTATTCTAGAAGTGAAATAATCTGGACACAATATTTGCAATTTTGACAGCTCTCTTGGCACAGTTTATTAGAGACACTAACACTGGCATAATATTTTTGAAACTTTCTTAGCAATGTTTGTGTTGGATATTTTATTCTTGTAATGGCCTATATTTGGGAGGCGTTTTTCTCTTACTACAATTCTTGAGACATCCTGTGTGAGGCTGTCTGTCTGAGGAGGATTACTCAGGGCCTCATTACAAGGCTGGTGGTCTTCAGACTGCCAGCCCTGCAGTGGCGGTTTGGACCGCCGCTGCTGTGGCGGTCTGACTGCCACATAAAGACCTTGGCGGTCAGACCGCCAGGGTTCTGCCAGCACCACCGGGATCAGTGATCCTGACAGCCTGGAGATGGCTCAGATCATAGTCTGCCAGGGCAGCACTGCATGCAGCACTGCCCTATTGACTACAACAGGTGCAGGGGAGGTCAGGGGGTCCTACCCAGCACCTTCGCGATGTTCACTGTCTGCTGTGCAGTCAGTGAACATTGCGAGGGTGCAGGTGCATCCTGCGGGCTACAGCATTGCGCCTGCTCAATTATGAGCCGGAGACAATGGTGTAGCCTGGTTTCGTTGGGCCGGTGGCCGGAAACCAAGGTTTCTGCCTACCGGCCTAGTGGGAAACTCCTAATAGGTCAGGCGGAGTGGTCGCCACTGTTGGGAGTTTGGCTGATGGACTTTCCAGTTGCCAAACTCATAATGAGGGCCAAAGTCTTGTGCTATAAACTTAGTGTTAAAAATAACGTTATATAGCTCAGGTGGAGCAAAGAACCAGCTTAAATTATTAAACAACATACTGTCGCGTAGGCTCTCATTATTCTAATGAGACTACTGGATTTTGACCAGCAGAATCGCCCGCGGTGTGGGAGACTAAGTCTTACCCACTGTGGATGACACCTGTGGCTCCAATCCGGGTTTTGCTCCGGCTAACTAGCAGTGCCTCATCCCCACCAAAGGATAGTGATGATTGGGCAGCCGAGCGCATCACATACTTGGCTTCTCAGGGAAGTCATGGTCACTCAGGTCTCATCCGGTTCTCTCACTTACAATTCAGTCTCATATATAAATGACAAACAGAAGCAGTATATGTTTCAATGATGAGTTTAATAAAACAACTGCATCTTAGATAGCAAAGTGTGAGCTGCAATAACCAGGACGACACAACATGACAGTATTAAAATGGTGACGAGAAGAGTGAAGCATAAAAACAACGCTATCATATTGTCACTATTTTCTATGGGCTAATCCCTACCTAGGCTAGGATAGAGCACAGCATGTTAAACTCTAATTCTGCCCATCAGGTTCCCCTGGGAAGACATCAACCCCCATACCTGAGCAAAGGCCTACAGTCTGCATTAGCATTTGTAGCGAAGCATTCAGCAAACAGCATACAGTCGTGGTTCCCTGGCTGGAATCTCCCTATAACGTGTAAGGGACAAGGAAGTGTTTTTATAATAACACAGCTGATATTCTGAGAAAGTGTACCTAGGTAAGGATGTGTATTTTCTACGAATGTTGGAGACTAAACTTCTACCACGTTCACCGGCAATGTACCATGCTGTAGCCTTGGAAGAAGCACAGAGTGATCAACAATGTCTTGTTTGAGAACATAGTGCTGGCCTAGGCAAAAACAGTTAGATAGACGGAAATAACACAGGACTGTAAAAATGGTTATTGTAACAATAATAAGACGAAGCTGAATAAAATATATCTAGGTTAAAGTGCACAGCGGCCTAGTGTGTTAAAATAACGTGCATGGAGCTATAACTAAAATGGCTACACAACACCCTCCCCTTGTCGGTTGAAAGTGGTTCAAAGCCAAAGATATATAAATTTATTGCTAAAAAGCTCAACCTAAGATATAGATATAAAAAGCAATGTCAATGATGACAAGTCGAAGGGACACATAAACATCCAATGTGACAATTTAAAACATGAGGTATAAGACCTAATTCAAGGGGCAAGTCAATTTTGAAAAGTTCCAATTGATTCCTGAGTCATGAAGAATAGGAGATCTTCCACTTCGGTCGATGTTAAAGTCATAAAGTCATCGCCAAGAAGGATCAAGGAGCAGTTGTGCTCCGTAGCCTCAGCCAAGGCAGCATTCCGTGGTGTGCCCAGTGATGAGTCGTGAGCTACATTCTCCAAGAAGGGTAACTCATAAGTAGCTTCTTGTAGCATACACAACCTCAATGCGCATGTCCGGTAATGAACCCTCAGCGAGAACATCTACAGATCAGCGTCCGCTGTAGGCAAGCGCCGCTTGAAAATACAGACTTCTAGTGCGTGTTCAAAAGAGCACCAGAGGCACCGAAACACGGGCTGCACACAATGCAAGGTCGGTCTGAATGAGAAAGACCAGCCACACTCCAATTGCTTCAGGAGTGATGCTCCAAAATACTGTATCATGCGTTCACGACACAGCTGCGCTGAATGGAGCACCTTCATTCCTCCTCGTTGCGGAGGTACAGACATTGTGCATAAAAAATAGCAACAGCATGATGCCAGCTAATAAAGCCAACCTTACCAGAAATCCCCCGGAAATACTAGAGAAAATTGAGCGGATTGCTGATGGTATCAAACCGATTACGGAGGAGAAGGTGTGAATGAAACCAGAACCAACAGCTTTGAAAAAATGTGCGATTCCAGTGGTACTAGACGCATTAAATATTCGTCCCACGAGCTTACCAAAGTGTCTCTGAAAGTTTGCATTTAGGAGGGACTGTATCTCTGCCGACAACCTTGCCACCTGAAGTGCGTAGGTCTTGCGCGCAGATGTAAGGGCCACATGCTTTTGAAAAAGTAAAGCCTTGAGTCTGCTCAACTTGTTAAAATTCACATTTGTAGTAGTAATGTGAGGCCAAATGTCAGCTACCTCTTTAATTTTAGTGGGGGGAAAAAGTACATTCCCACAGCATGTAACGACCTTAGAGACCGAAACAACGTAAACTATTCCGGCCCGCATGCCACAACAGTCTTCACCATTGAGGAGGACGTAGCTGCCATTTAAAAGCACCTGGAACGTAGGTGTAATCAAGGGGACTGGAACTCCCTTCAGATAACAAGCCAAGTTCCAGCAGAGTCGTTACACGCCCCATGCAAGGACAGCTGTTGACAAACCATTGAATGGCTGAATGAAGTCTCGTATTCACTACCGCCAAAAAATACTTCTTTCATGCCACTGAAACATTTGTACGAGAAGGGAAGCTCCCACAAATCATGGATGTAACTTTCTCCCAGCTTTTCATATCTGCCTACCGGACTGTGTTTTAAACAGGAGGTGAATTGAAGTGTTGAACTAGGCAGATTAATGACCCCATGTATTAGCCACTCAGCAGATGGTATTTCAGCCACAGTAAAAGGCAACTTTTCTAATTTCTCGATGTTAAGCATGACATAAGTCACTTCCTTCTTAGCCATCAGTTGTTGTTGTCACGTTAAATTAAAGGAAGAAAATATCTCCCTCGCACTGACATGCTGCCAGGGAACGCGACCTGCCTTCAATGTTTGAAGTGTCCAACCCAACTGCATAATGGACCTTAGCTGACTCTGTCCATAGTGTACAGAAGACATATCTGTTTGTATAATGTCAATAGCAGAAGAAACAATGTTATTTAAAATGTATACTCGGTTGGACAAGGTATTAATCCCATTATCCACAACAGCTAATGCCTTTTCCAAATTTTCCTGGTCTATTTGCCTTAACTGGGCAGCTGCTTCTTATTGGGAAAGCTTCCAAATTTAATTATATACTTCATATAAGAAACGCTTCCTACAGTGTTTTCTGGGGCCTAACAGGAAGTCCTTTAAGTCAGTGTTATTAGACCGGAGACTGAGGTGTTTTCTAACTGCATCTACTGAGGATGATTTTAACCATTGCTGGCACAATTTTCCTACACTATATATGTCGTAACTATACCCGCATGTTCGGATGATATATAGCGAGGGTCCTGTCTACTAGTTCTAAAACCCCCAGAGGAGTTAATAAAACGTTGATGACACCCATTGGTATTTATTGGCCACAATAACCACCAGCCAGGATGTGTCAGTAAAACATTAAATATACCATTCTGGACCCATTCGTCGAGCTGATCTTCAGTTGCATTTGTATATTTTTGCCATTTTTAAAACTTTGCAGGGGCAGGTATACTGGGCATGTTTAATTCCTTAATTTTAGCTAAGCCTAAACAACTTGTTTGTTGTACAGTTTTTATTTAAAAATATCATTTGTACAGGAATGAGGCATGCTCTAAATAAAGCTTCCTTTCCACTAATTTGCCAATTTTTTGTTCCCCATACACTTTTCAGATCAATCGACTTCAGCCAATATTCATACCCTTCTATAGACAACCGGGTAACAAAGGATTCTGACTATATACATTTCGTATTTGTCATTAATATATGTATATCCTTAGCAGGTGGTACCTTAAAATAATATGACTGCATTGTGCCCAGAGAAATATGTAAACTTTTCAGAATATGTTTTTGGAACTCCCCTGTGGTGGAGTCAGACAATGTTCCCATTGTTTATAATTAAAAAAACTTTTGGGGCTGCTCGCTCTATGTATGAAATGGTGCCCTTAATAATTATAGCAAAACATATCACCATAATTTTCTTTAGATTGATAAACATCTTCGTTTTCAAACACAGTATAATACTGCAATTCAGTCATCATAGAATCAACTGTTTTCACACCCCAATCATCAGAAACAATGCCTGGTATTACAATATAATTAATTGATAATTTGAACACATATGGTATCTGAATTATTTCCGTGGGACCATATATATCAAATATTACTTTGTCCCAAACAATCACATGAGGAATTGGCGGAAATGTTCACAAATGATAAGTCTCTTCGGACCTTATGTGATTAAATATTTGGTTTAAAGATCTCCTCCACCAATTGAACTGTTGATTTTTCAGGAAGAAAATGACCATGTATTAATAAGAAAAAGGTGATAACAAAACCAATCCAAAGTAGGATAGCTAGTACAGTCAAAGAGAGCCATAGATAGTTCCACGGAAAAACAAAATAAGTTTCTTTAAGCCAGTTTTTTTAGCATACGTGCTCTTGACAAGTCAGCTGTCGAAGAGGCAAATGAGTCTAAGAAGTCATCATTGAAGTCGGCAAAATATCCAGAAGCAGTTTGTGTAAATGGTGGAGCTGTGGTCAGCGGTGGAGTTAGTGTTTCCCGTGGTGGCACACTATAGATAGCACCATCCGTCTGTGTTGGAGTTGAGTCAACTCGGTAAACCGTTTCTCTGTTGTGTGATGTTAATGGAACCAATGCAAGATCATTTTCCACCCTCCCCAAGCACGGAGAGGTGTCGGTGTTGGTATAAACAACTTGTAGAGGAACTTCTTGATCAGTAGTGAGAGGGTTTCCGGAACTACTGGATATTCCTTTTGGTCGGCTGTGCAGGATCGGCCACATGGTGTAATGTGACATTGTCGATGGAGACAAAACGATTTTCTTTGGCACCTGCCAACGGTGGTAGAATTACAGTTCTGGTACCGTGTATCCCTAATACTGGGATTGGTGCTCGATAAGAAGGGCCAAATTCCTTTTTGACAGCAACTTTCTCACATACAAGATTCCCAACTCTGGGAATCCAGCTGGTAGATGTTACAGGAAAATCCTTGATTCCTGTGGAGGCAGCACTGACAGAAGAATCATCGTCATGGAACTGTTGCAATTCCTGTAAGACAGTGACATGTTCATTTATGTCAAAAGGTGTTTCTGCTGCCTCCACGCCAGGACCATCAAGATCCGGAACATACATTTGAGTTCCGAACAGGCACTCATATGAAGTAGGACCCCCCCAGGGAACTTCTAGGCAGATTATTAAGTGCTCTCTGGACTCTATATAGGTGGTTAAGCCAACTACAACCCGTACCTAATGGCTGTTAAGGATTGCTTTAAATCACGGTTTAATCGCTCCACTACACTAATTCCCTTGGGATGAAATGGAGACGAGTACTGGAGTTGGACCCCCAATGAAGTCATAGCGTCCCTGAATGCCCTTGAGGCGAAAGCAGGGCCCTGGTCTGAATGGAAAGCCGCAACTGTATATGTACCTATAAAGTCTCGCAAATCTTTAAAAACAGTCCGAGCGTCAGCCAAGCGTTGTGGCCACACCCAAAAAAACGTGGAGCATGAATCAACAGCGACTAAAATATACTTGAATGTACAATCCGGTGTTAGGGGACCGCAATGATCCAAGTACACACATTCGATCATTTGTTTGAAATCAAGAGGGGTGTCTGCGGCGGGCGTTTGGCAGTGGAAACTTTAATTTGTTGACAGATGTCACAACAAAGGACATACTGCTTAGTCTCTTTATCTCTATCTGCGTCCGGTTTTGAAATCAAACGAGTCACTGCAGCTACAGCAGCCACAGCCACTGCTGACTTTGCAGCTTCATCAGCCAATGTATTTCCAGCAACTTGTATCCCAATGCGCTGGTGTCCAAGTGTATGTACAACATGAACATTTGGTAGCGTCTCTTTCACATCTGCTACCTTCCCCCACAGAAGTCTGTGTTTGATGGTGTTGCCTTTGTAATCTCTTAACCGATTCTGGCGCCAATAATGCAGGTATTCATTGAAAGACTGGACACAACAATATGAATCACAAACAATCCGCGTAGGCTGTTCAGGATCTTTGTACTCCAGTGCCATCAGCAGAGCCTTTAGTTCTGCTAAACTGTGCTGTGCAATCCCCTAGGGTTTGCGTAAAGGTATGTAGAGGACAACATTTATCGTCCTCCATGTTGCCACTTACGACTGCGCAAGCAGCAGAATATTGGTGTTTTGTGCCAATTGCAGGTTGTGCTGAACCATCAGTGTACATGACTCTGTGATATTGTTCAATAGGCATTGTATTTGCTCGAACTGGGTATTCTATTTCGTACTGTAAAAATTATTGAGTTTGTAATTTTGGGTCAAAAATGTAGCCCATTGTCAGTGGCTGTCAAAGACGTAGCCCATTGTATCCAACGTGGATGTAATGCTTTTGCGTTTGGAATGCTGGCTTTTGTAACAGCCTCTAGGGCTGGGGTCGGAGAAACGACAATAATGCGTTTTACTTGGGCAAGAGGTCTTTCTTTAATAACAGCCATCTGTACAGCAGTGAGAATTTTCTCAGTGGTAGCAAAGCGTTGTTCTGCCGCTGAATATAAGTGTGATTTGTATACAGTCAGGACTGTCTCACCTTCATTAAATGTCACATAGGTGAAACCAATGGCACCAGCTATTACTCTGATGATGACCAAATGTGTTTTGTTGTCCCTAGTGGGTAAGTGTTGTGCTGCAAGCATGTCTGTTTGCAAATCTCGAAGAATGCGTGTATGTTCAATTGTCCAGAATTTACTTGAAAATCGGGACGTATCAGATCATACAAGGGTTTTATGCGTGTAGCATAATCTGGAATGTAAGTTCTGCCAAAATTTAGCAAAACCACTAGAGATTGGAATTTTTTAATCGTATTTGGTGGTTGTAACTGTGCGCATTTCTCTAAGAATTGTGGCACTAGACTCTTTCCTTCATTTGATAGCTCATATCCCAAAAACAGGACGCTGAGGAAGGCAATTTTTGTTTTTTTTAAATTGAATTTGTACCAAAATTCAGCAAATCCTAAAACAATGCGGGCTACCCGTCTTAGATGTGGTAGTAGTTCATCATCCGTAAGATAGATATCATCTACATAGGACAATGCTTCAGGATCAATCTCGTGCAAAATTGCTGTCACCCAAGCTGCGAACAGTCCTGGACTGTTCTTATACCCCTGAGGTAAACAACAGATTTTTTTCGGAGAGCCTAGTGCGCTGAAACTTAAGTCTCTACTCTCAGGCGCTATATTCTGGCAGAAAAAACCACTGGAAATGTCCAGTGTTGTTTTGTATTTTTTACGCACTATATTGTGCATTACTGCTGTGCTATGTGAGTTTTGTATAGCCTAAGTGCGTGTATGACAGTTTAAGTGTCTGTAGTCTAAGACTATTCTATATGAATGGTCTGGTTTAGCTACTGGGAATAATGGATTATTCATTGGGGAGACACAGGGTTCAATTACGCCCTGGTACTCTAATTGTGTGAGTATTTCTCTCACAGGTGCTTTTGCTTATTGTTTTATAGGATACTGAGGTTGGGGTTGAGGTTAATTTTTTATTGGAATTACATGGTAGGGGGATTCTTTATCCCATCCTACGTGATTTTGGTATGACGCCGGTGCCTGTGCCAAAGCCCAATCAATGGCATAGGATTCAGCGAGTTCCTCTGGAACAAAGAGCGAGAAGTAAGGCTTAGTAACGTCTTCTCCATGTGGGCAGGTGTGGACAAATTGAGGTGACCAATCTTGTTCGGCCAACAAAACATCATATATGTTTACTACATGATCCCAAAAGATTAAGGTGGTAATTTTGACCTCCAAGACCGCCGAGGGACCGCTGTGCGGAAGACCGCCAGTGGTGGCGGTTTGCCGCTCGGCCTATTATGACCATTGGCAGCTCTCCATCCTTTTACGGACGGAGAGCCGCCAACAGCCATACTGGCAGGAGGCGGGGAAGTGGAGGTTGCTCCACCGCCACGCCAACAGAACACCGCCCAGCGAATCACGTCTTGTGATTTGCCTTGGCGGTGTTCTGTTGGCGGTGTGGTGTCGGCAGAGCTGCCCCCATGGCTCCCGTCCCCTCCCGGAGGATTGACGGAACAGGTAAGTCGATCGTCTGTTAGGGGAGGGGGGTGGGGGGAGCGTTGTGTGTTGTGTGGGTGCATGGGGGTGTGCATCTGTGTATGTAGAGCGTGTGTGTGAGTGCGTGTATGCTTGCAGGGGTGTTGCGTGTTTTGGGAATGAGTGCGTGTATGTCTGTGGGTATGTCTGTATGGATGTGTGCGTGTATGTTTGTATGTGGGTGTGCATGTCTGACTGTGTGTGTGGATGTGGGCATGTATGTCGGTGTGTGTGCGTGTGTGTGTTGGTGGTGCCTGCGTGCGTGTCGTGTGTGTGTGAGTTTCTGTGATGTTGGGGGTCGGGTGGGGAGGGGGGCCCTGCCACCTTTGGGGGGTGGCAGGGGTTGTGGGGGGGTAGGGGAGGGTATCGGGGTGGAGGGTGATGGAGACCCCTATTAGTGCCAGGGAAGGAATTCCCTGGCACTGATAGTGCTTACCGCCATGGATTTCATGGCGGTTCCAACCGCAGGAAATCCACGGCGGTAAGCCGGGTCAAAATACCGCCGGCGGTATAGTGACGGCCGCCGGGCTGGAGACCCAGGTCTCCGGCCCGGCAGTCGTCTCCGCCCTGGCAGGCGGAACGGAGAACCGGCGGGTGACCATGGCGGTAACCGCCATGGTCATTATACAAAAAAAAAGACCGCCAGCCTGTTGGCGGTCTTACCGCCGCTTCTCCGCCTTCCGCCAGGGTCATAATGACCACCTAAGTCTATTATGCGCTCAATGTCTCCTTCTAACTGTAGCGCTACTTTATACACCATATCAGGCGTGGAGACACACATGTCTGCAGTTTCTACTTGTATAAAGTCATCAGTTGCTTTCACCTCCAGATGCTCTAGAAGATTCTGGCGAAGTATTGTGACCTCTGCCGCGCTGTCTAGCAGTGCTAGAGCACACTTCTTGTTCTTCAAGAGGACCCTCTTCCTGAGTGGCATGTCGAACTGTGACTGCTGCCACTTTTTTCTTTTTGAATTGTGGGTTTTGTTGTGCGGGTTTCTCTTCCTTTTTAGCAGAAACCTCCGAAGAGCGTTGTGATTCCTGTCCCGGTTTCACGTACTCTGTCCTTCGCTCTGATCGCCCACCTCTCTCATTTCATTTTTCCGAAGAGTCCTGATAGGAACGAGATTGGCGTTTATCAGTATATTGATATCTAGTAGGCGTTTTTATATTATCTCTATTTCTGAGATTATGGGGGTCATTCTTACTTTGGCGGGCGGCGGAAGCCGCCCGCCAAAGTAACCCCGTCAGAACACCACACCGCGGTCGAAAGACCGCTGCGGTGATTCTGAGATTTGCCCTGGGCTGGCGGGCGGCCGCCAAAAGGCCGCCCGCCAGCCCAGGGCAAATCAACCTTCCCACGAGGACGCAGGCTCAGAATTGAGCCGGCGTAGTGGGAAGGTGCGACGGGTGCAGTGGCACCCGTCGCGTATTTCAGTGTCTGCATAGCAGACACTGAAATACTTTGCGGGGCCCTCTTACGGGGGCCCCTGCAGTGCCCATGCCATTGGCATGGGCACTGCAGGGGCCCCCAGGGGCCCCGCGGCACCCCCTACCGCCATCCTGTTCATGGCGGGTTTCCCGCCATGAACAGGATGGCGGTAGGGGGTGTCTGAATCCCCATGGCGGCGGAGCGCGCTCCGCCGCCATGGAGGATTCAGAAGGGCAGCGGTAAACCGGCGGGTGACCGCCGGTTTACCCTTTCTGACCGCGGCTGAACCGCCGCGGTCAGAATGCCCTTCGGAGCACCGCCAGCCTGTCGGCGGTGCTCCCGTGGCCGGTGACCCTGGCGGTCACCGGCCGCCAGGGTCAGAATGAGGCCCTATATCTGTTCTGCGAGGTCTCCATATGGGGAGATTCTCCCCTCTCTTTTTAAGGAGTTTGTTGTTTTTTATCCCAGCGTTTCTTATTGCCCTCAGGAGCTTGCTTGGGAAAATCTTTGTTTGATTTGCCCTGAAATTGTGGTTTAGATGGTCTGGCCCCTAAACTGTCTCGACCTATGCTAGGATAAGTTTCTGTGATTATTTTAGGCAGTTTGCATTCCTGTTGCGGAACGTCACAGAGCCGCATGCGCACTGCAAGTGCGACCGCTTCCCCTTTAAGGTTACTTAAAATGATTGAGGAAACTGTGGCAAAATTGCCCATCATTTGCATCCCCAAATCTAGGACAGGGGCAGCCCCATACTCATCTTGAATTTGTTTCAACACCTCTGGTAAATTGGCAAGTGTTGGTGTACCGTGTGTGGTTGTATAGAGCGCGGCAAATACCGTGCCTCAGGTATTACAGTTATCTACTGTAGGGACCATCCCAAAGGGTAAGCACATTGTTAATATTCTATGTTTATCCTTAGGTCCAATATGGGGAAATACTGCCTCCAGCGCAATGATCTTTTGTGCTAACCAAAATGGAGTTTCCTCCCGTTTGGCGGGTACTTTACCCATTATTGAATGTACTGTCGCAAGATTTATACCTGGCATTGCTGCATGTGGATGTGCTGGAGCAGCACGTGCTGGGTTTGTATTTAATGTTTGCACTACGAATTGTACTAATCATCTATTTATCGCTGTTAATTCAGTATATAAACGACGTATCTCAGCCACCGCCAAATTTGCAACTTCAGGATGTGGTGTATAGGTGGCCAATAAATGCCAGGTAGGACCATCATTACTTAGAGGACCTAGCCTTACTGGTAATATTGTGTGGGGTAGGGTGCCATCAAGCCAATTGTTATGTTCTTGATAAGATGAAGGTATTTCTAAATATGAGTATGCTCTGTATTGTCCAGGTGCATTCGCAAATGTAAAATGAAGAAATGTATGTGTGTTCCCATCAACTGCTAGAAATGTGACCCAAGAATAAAAAAGTTCTGTTCTATAAGCTGCATGGGCATCCACCACGAATGTGACTGGACCCCCCTGGGGCGTTAGGCCATTTGCTAATAAATGTGTAGTTAGAGGTTGTCTCGTATTAACTTCTATTTGTACCTGCTGTGGATTCGCCATTATAGACAGTCTGTAAGTTCAGAGAAGGCACACCAAATAGGGTTTTCCTTTTAAAGTTCAAGCTTGAACAACCTCCAGCTGCAAATAGGATAGTCTCCGTAGCTGAGGTGGAAATCCTTAGTACCACGGACGTTTCCGTATACGGTATTGAGGCATCATTATCTATAATGAGACAGAGATACTCCGGAGGACCCGAAAATTAGAGCCTGACCAAACGTTGGCAGCGCCATGTCGTGTAGCCTCTCATTATTCTAATGAGACTACTGGATTTTGAGCGACAGAATCGCCCACGGTGTGGGAGACTAAGGTGGTCATTAGGATCATGGCGGTGTGGCCCTCCATGCCGGCGGTGGCGGGAAAACCCGCCAGCCGGCATGGCAGGCCACACCGCCACATAATGAACACTATGAGGGCCCGCCAGGCTGCCTCCGTCAGGCAGTTTGGTGGCAGTCGGAATAACCCTCGGATGATGATCCCTAAGCCTCCCTGGCGGAGGGGGTGCACCGGGGCACCCCTGGGGGCCCACGCACTGCCCATGCACTTGGCATGGGCAGTGCAGGGGCCCCTGTGCAGTGCCCTATCGCGCAGGTGACTGCGCGACGGTGCAGCTGCACCCGCCGCACAGAGGCATTAGCGGAGGCTCCATGTGGAGCCGCAGTCAATGTCCCAGCCAGGCATTCCGGTGGGCCGGTGGCAGGAAACAATGTTTCCGCCTGCCGGCCCACAGGAATGTTCATTATACGGCTGGCGGGGATCGGGGGACGCTGGCGGTCAGTAGTTTGAACGCCAACATGAGCACGGCGGTTTCGACCGCCGTGTTCATATTGAGGGCCTAAGTCTTACCCACTGGGGGTGACACCTGTCGCTCCAATCCGGGTTTTGCTCCGGCTAACTAGCAGTGCCTCATCCCCACCAAAGGATAGTGATGATTGGGCAGCCAAGCGCATGACGTACTTGGCTTCTCAGGGAAGTCGTGGTCACTCAGGTCTCATCCGGTTCTCTCACTTACAATTCAGTCTCATATATAAATGACAAACAGAAGCAGTATATGTTTGAATAATGAGTTTAATAAAAAAGACTGAATCTTAGATAGCAAAGCGTGAGCTGCAATAACCAGGACGACACAACATGACAGTATTAAAATTGTGACGAGAAGAGTGAAGCAGAAAAACAACGCTATCATATTGTCACTATTTTCAATGGGATAATCCCTACTTAGGCTAGGATAGAACACAGCATGTTAAGCTCTAATTCTGCCCTTCAGGTTCCCCTGGGAAGACATCAACCCCCATACCTGAGCAAAGGCCTGCAGTCTGCATTAGCATCTGTAGCGAAGCATTCGGCAAACAGCATACAGTCGTGGTTCCCTGGCTGGAATCTCCCTCTAACGTGTAAGGGACAAGGAACTGTTTTTATAATAACACAGCAGATTTTCTGAGAAAGTGTCCCTACGTAAGAATGTGTGTTTTCTACGAATGTTGGAAACTAAACTTCTACCACGTTCACCGGCAATGTACCGTGCTGTAGCCTTCGAAGAAGCACAGGGGGATCAAGAATGTCTTGTTTGAGAACAGAGTGCTGGACTAGGCAAAAAAAGTTAGATAGACGGAAATAAAACAAGACCGTAAAAATGGTTATTGTAACAATAATAAGACAAAGCTGAATAAAATATATCTAGGTTAAAGTTCACAGTGGCCTAGTGTGTTAAAATAACGTGCATGGAGCTATGACTAAAATGGCTACACAACAATACCTCCCTTGGTATCATGTGAGTGGGTGCAAGACTTCCCTTCAGGAGTGTTGAGAAACAGTAATACATTTAGTGCTTGGTTATGAATAGGCTGATAACTATAATTTCTAATAAATATCTGACATAGGTGTTTGGAATTTATTGGATTAAATACATAGTGCCTCATTTCAAGTTTGCCAACCCCATCGTATGAGTGCCAAACTCACAAGAAGAATGCCACCTCCAAAGTAGTGGCATCTCCCACACCCTATTACAACGCTTCCACTGGTCTGACTGGCAGGAACATTGCAATAGAGCGTTCCAGCTGGTCAGACCAGCAGGAACAGTACTATGAGATAGCACTCAGCTCCTTTAAAGAAGCCGAGTGCTATCTCATAGCACAGAGGGGGCAACCAGCACCCTCAGAATGTGCAGTGTCTATGCATTCCAATGGTGCTGGGAAGGGGGGGAATTCCTATGGTGCTAGGCAGCACCCCCTGTGGTCCCGAGCCCACACTCACAACCCGCCTTTCCATGCCAGTCAGATCGCCACGGAAGGGCTGGCGGTGAGGGGAGTTGTAATCAGCCAGGTGGCGCTGAGTTCAGCACCGCCATGGCTAAGTACAACTCTGACGTCATGCCATCAGGAACCATGTTTCTGGTGAGGACTTGGGCAGTCAGACCACCTGGAGAGTGGCGGTCTGTCCGTCAGTGCAAGTGTGAGGCAATGAGGCCCTTAGTGTCTAATTCAAATTTGTGGGTAACAGCATGCGGATTTTGGAGCTTACTGTAACAAAATCTGCATGCTCCTGTAAATATGGGGCCTCTCCCTCTTGTTAAATAAAAATAGTCTATTGTAATTGCGTGTATAAGTCTGCTCTCTTTTTGTGAAAAGGAGGATCTTGGTATTCTGCTGAGAGGATCATACTGTGCACTTTTAGCTCTATAATTTCCAAAGTAAATGATTGGATGCCACAAAGTTTCTTGCTCTTACAGTTCCTTTTTAATACCTAGCACTACAAAAGTTTGGTCCTTTAGGTGGCGCTGGGTTCGAATTACTCTGTAGTTCATTGTAGGAACATAGTTAGTTGGGTGTTTGTGCCTCACTGAGGGTGACATGATGGACGGGGAATTTGGCCCATCTATTTAGTAGGTTCTTGAGGTTTTTTTTCTTACAGCTGCAGCACTCTTAAATGTATTGTACCCAAATATTGGGTTTAATAATCCAAGATTAACTCAAATTAAACATGTTTTATGACATAACTTTATTCTTATTGTTTCATTTGGTAGAAAATTACATCCATTTAATGTAGTGAAAAATGTTTCCACTAGAAAATAAAGCAATATAGAGCAATAATAGGGCAATAGAGCAAACACGTGTTGCTTTGAGCTTTTTTCAAAGCATTAAGTTCATTGTTGCAGGCTCTGTGGTTCATGTTCAAAAGTGTTCTCATCACATGGGATCTCATTGGTGTACTGAGTTATGTCTTATAAAATATAATTCCCTTGAATATACAGTGAATTAATGAACCCAACATGTGTGTACCATGCATGTAAGAGTTCTCCTTCCTCAGAAACAAAAAAGTTATTAATTCATGTCTAGAACCTCTTATGGTTTATCCCTTACCAGCCATATTTGGATTTAACCCTTTTCTACGGAGATACCAAAGGCCACTTCAGGATCCCAAAAGATCCCAAAAGAATTGGGAAGCAAGGGGCCACCTATCATCTGACCCTGACAATTACAACAAAGTGTGCTGCAAAACTAGTTCTGAATGACAAAAATGTTGAGTATAAAGTGCACAAACTTGTACTAGATTCATTCTAGGCCGACAGTCTTGTGTACAATATTATTATTGTGCTGATGTCCGATCAAACAAAGGTTTGAATTTAAAAGTGCCTGACTGCTCCACAATGCCTTACGGTTCACTGACAAAATATTGAAACCCTAAAGATCGTGATACAGAAATATTGTGTCAAAAATATCTTGCACAAAATTAAAATTTTCCTATACTTGTAATCGAAAAAATATTGTTTTACACTGATATTGAAAAATATAGACAGAAATATCATTTTTTCAAACATGTATAGTTAAAAATAGTAAAACATTAAAAATATTAACATATAACAGTAAAACAATGTAAATGAAATATATTTAAACAATATAAAAAATATATGAATATATACATATGTAAACAAACACATATAATGTAAAACATACTATTAAAATAATAATTTTAATTGATATTATAAATTAATATATTTGTTTTTAATTTAATAATATATTTATATATTCACTTAAAGAAACAAAGTTTACAAGGACGTTATAGTCCAGCTCACAGAAACCATTACAATTCATCAGTTATAGTTAGAGTTAACTCAAGTAACTATAACTCATGTCCTAAGGTAACTATAACTCGCACCCTTGCCATGCACAGTTTTATTTCCGGCAGGACTCCAACCCTGATTGCTCAGTGTGAAGGTTGTGGAACTTCACACTGAGCTATTTGTTTTTCTTATTTTTTTAAAGCCTTTTATGGGTATCTGTGCCCTCAAGGGCTCCCCTGCAGTCCCTACATATTTATTTATTTAATTATTTAAAAATATATATATATTCCCAGGGCCATCTGTGGCTCCATGAGGGGGGCAGTGTAGCCCCACTTCAACAACCAGCCCGATGGAGGTGGTGGTTCCTGGGGCAAAGGTGGTCCGAAACAGACCCTTTCATTATTTTTTATCTATGCCCTGAGGGGAGGTGGTGATCCCCGGTGCAGCGAGGGGGCCACAGGGCTCCCCCTGCACTAAATTCTAATGAAGCCCTGGGGAGGTGGTGGTCCCCGGGGTGGGGGGGAGGTGCTGGCCCCCCTCCTTTATTTATTTTACATAGCCCCAGGGAGTTGGTGATCCCTGGGGCTTGGGGGTCGCAAACTGACCCCCTTTTTAAATAAATCTATTTGACCTGGGGAGGTGGTGGTCGCCAGGGTAGCGGGGTGGGTGTGCGGCTCCCCCCCACATGTTCAATTACAGCCCTGGGGAGGAGATGATCTCCAGGGCAGCTTGGGGGGCAGGCGGCACCTGCATATTTATCATGAGCCCAGGGGAGGTGCCAACCCCCCATATTTTTAACCAAATGCCCCCGGGACTTTGCACACTCTGGGGCTTTATAATAACGAAGAGGAGGAGCACGTGCTTCATTTTTTGGGGATTTTACGGCAGATCTACCGTGACTTTGTCATCAAATAAAAAAAGAAATGCTTTTTAGACCTGGGGGCTCAGGGTGCTCATACCCTGGCCCCTTTTCTTTATTTTGTACTTTTTTTCTGGGACTTAGCTTCAGGCAAGGCCCAAGATTTCTGACAACACTTCAATGGCTTCTGTTGTTGAAGTGGTATCAGCCAATCAGATCTGAACTCTAGATCGTGAGGGGCCACGAATTCTTCGCGTGCCTAGATATTCAAATTTGTTTTCCCCTTAATTTCACAAAAACTACCAAGCGGAATTAGACCAAAAAAAAAAAACACTCTTTCTGAGCCAGGCCCTACTATTATGCTAATTTTGGTGTAATTCCGTCAAGTAGTTTTGGCGCTATCGCTGTTCAAAATCCCTGTGGAAAAATTAATCAGGAAAATTTGTTTTGGGACCCCCCTTTTCTCGGCCCCCCTGGACCAATCACCCCAAAACAGCAGCTGATTTTTTGGGAAAGTTTCGTGAAGCTTTGTCAAGCAGCGCCAAAGATATAGGCAAGTAAAAAAACACTTTTTAAATAGAAACTAGGTCCTAACTATAACCACCTAGTGGCGACCGCCACTAGGTAATATACAATAAATTAAAAACTGTAACAAACTGGAAACAATTTAAAAAACATACCAATTTAATTATGCATACATAGTAAACAATGTAAAGAAATGCATTTTAATACAAATATATTCATTATTCTAAACATTGTTAATTAAAAAAATTAACATACACAGAAGCATGATAATAATATAATTTTAAACAATATAAACAAAACTATACATTTCTTGGAATAACACATATAATAGTCCCACTCCAGTCAGTGCAACAGTAAGGAGAGTGTTGGACTCAGAAGGGGTAAAATGTACTTGTCCCACTCCAGTGTGTGCAACAGTAGGGAAAGCATTGGACTTAGGAGAGGTAAAATGTACTATTCCCACTCCAGTCTGTACAACAGAACAGAAAGCGTTGGACTCAGGAGGGGTAAAATGTACTATTCCCATTACACTTGGGACAACAGTAGGAAAAGCATTGGACTCAGGAGGGGTAAAATGTTCTATTCCCACTCCTGTCGGTGCAACAGTAGGGAAAGCACTGGACTCAGGAGGGGTAAAATTTACTATTCCTAGTCCAGTCTGTGCAAAAGTGGGAAAAGCATTGGACTCAGGAGAGGTCAAATGTACTATTCCTACTCCAGGCTGTTCAACAGTAGGGAAAGCTTTGGACTCAGAAGAGGTACAATTTACCATTTGCAGTCCAGTCGGTGCAACAGTAGAGAAAGTGTTGGTATCTGTAAGGGTAGAATTTACTATTCCCACTGCAGTCAGTGTAACAGTACAAAAACTGTTGGACTCAGGACGGGTAAAATTTACTATTCCCACTCTGGTTGATGGAACAGTAGGGAAAGCAGTGGACTCAGGAGGAGTAAATTTTACTACTCCCACTCCAGTCTGTGCAACATTAGGGAAAGCGTTGGACTCAGGAGGGGTAAAATGTGCTATTCTCACTCCACTCTGTGCAACAGTAGGGAAAGCATTGGACTAAGAAGGGGTAAAATGTACTATTCCCACTCCAGACAGTGCAACAGAAGGGAAAACATTGGACTCAGGAGGGGTACAATCTACTACTCCCATTCCAATCAGAGCAACAGTAGGAAAAGAGTTGGACCCAGGAGGGGTAAAATGTAATATTACCACTCCAGTCGGTGCAACAGTAGGGGAAGTATTTAACTTCAAACACATACCTTATCTTAATGCAAGTATTAATTTCATACAATTATAAAATTAGTACCATAAAATTAAATACAAACAAGAAATTATGGTGCCAATGCTACAGTGCTTGCACATCCACAAAAGCCTTATAGTTAGGGGCAGAAATTAACAAAAGTCTGCAATCATCTTGAATCAAAAACAGGTGCTAATAGGGAATGATCACCCTGACACTGTGGGTGAAGGATAGCCGTGTCCTGGGAACCAGGACAAGAACTGCAAGTAAAGAAGAGCCGCAAGCACAATGCATCATACATATAAGTCCAGATCAGACAATTCTGCTCTTTGTTGTGAAATGCTTAATTATTTTCAAGCGTCCCAGTAGGTGTAGACAAAATCTTCATGGAGCAGCAGCTGACACGTGTTTTGTCCCATGGACTTTATCAAAGCTGAGAAGTCGTACATTGGAGTTTAATGTATCGCAGCCAAGGAACATAATTAGTTGGCAGCTTAGTGGCCCTGGTAAGCCTGAAGGGAGTCTCATCAGAAACCTTTTGTGGTGGGAGTCCCACCACTATTTGGATATGAACTTCACGACATACAGCTTATCATTGATGGTGCCTTTCTCCAACCATATGTGGTTTTCAAAGCTGCACATTAACTGGGCCACATGCCCTGTTTTAACAGACAGTGAGCATTGCGAGGGTGCTGGTGCACCCTGCGGACAGCAGCATTGCCGCCGGCTCGATTATGAGCTGGCGACATGGCTGCTACCACTTTCCTGCTGAGCTGACAGGCGGAAACCTTGGTTTCCTCCCTACAGCCCAGCGGAAAAGTCATAATAGGTCCGACAGGGAGGTCGCCAGTAAGGCGGCAGCCTCCTTGTCGGAAGTTCGGCGAACTGGTAATCCCGTCTGTCGAGCTCGAAAAGATGCCCAATGTGTTTCCTGTCTGTAATTATTTTTAAAAGCGGAAAAATACTAAAATATTGAGCTTCTAGTGAGTGACTTTCCATGCTGTCTGTTGTGCATTCCAATACAATATATAAGCAGATAGACAGCATGGGGAGTTTTTAAAAAAAGATAAGATATCTTTAAATATGGGCATATGTTAAAATATATTTGTAGTTAATGGCTAATATTTATCTCTGGGTGTATTGTTTTGCTATTTTTGGCTGCTGATATTGCTAAATTGCAACAGGCATCAAAGTATTAGTGCATGTTTATCAGTTATCAAATGTGGAAATATACAATTTTTCACTCCAACCATTCGCAAACCACAAAATAAATATGGATCAATACTAATAAGATGGCCAAAAAATAAATATGGATAAATACAGGCGGAAATGTTGACAAAATAAATACCATAAAACTAGAAACCCTATTTACAATTAAATTAAAATATAGATAACTTAAAATTACAAACTATATTTAAAAACATTAACAACTACACAAACAATATAAAACATAGACAATATTATTTAAGCACATAAAGAATTTAAAAAAGCAATATTTCTTACCTTAAAACATCAATATTTCTGTCAACAATATTTTTGCGTATGACATTTCTCTGTTACGCTATTAAAAATTAGATATTTCTGTAACTCAATATTTTGTCTGAACACCATGCCTTACATTGGAAAGCTCCTGGGTGACCTCCTTTACTTTCCAACCAAAAACACAAGCTCATCTTCCAGTTGTTGCATCTCCTACCAGGAGCGGCTCATGGCGCTGGCGAGCGGGGCTGTGTGTGGTGGAGAGAAAAATTAATTTTAAAAATCTTACCTGAATCGCCGTTGCTGCCACCACCACTGCACCGCTCCTCTTGCCCCTTGCCTTCGCTGCAGCTCCCATTATCTCCTCCTTTCTTTTACAGCATGTGATCTGAACTATCTTTTGATTACCCTAAGACTTCACAAAACAAATAAATAAAATAAATCACTAAATTTCTGCTTTTTTTCTCGTAATGAATTCCATTATTAACCTTATTTCTTTTGACCTTGCATGACTTCTCATTTTGTATATACCTCGCTGCCTCAATAATCAAGTGCATCTTGATTATTCATATTATTGAGTTATTCTGATTCTTACAGAGCAGACTTTACCCCTGCGAGGATGGAGACGGCTGGGAGGCTGTTTACCAGGAGCACCTTACAGCGTGCTGTACTCTGCATCTCTCGGCTGCCATTAAGAAGGTGTGTGTAGGGGGAGGGCCTGGTGGCGGAGGGAGGAGCTCGGTGGGCAGAGAGACGAGAGATACACAGGAGGTGGTGGCGGCAGCAAGTGAGTGTAAAGTCGCGAGCCGCACACAAAGACTCGGACTCAGGTTGTATTTGCACAGGTAACTCTTTCATTACTTCAATACTTATTCGACTGCCTTTCCCACCTTGGCCCCCAATATAAACCTTCGGCTACATCATAAGGTGACGCGGCCACCAAGACCTTATAGGGGGTGGGGGGACCTAGCAAACACCTACGGGATCTTGCTCAATGGGCTGATCCATACACGGGCCATCATTCCTCCCCAAATGGAAACAAACAACAAAATCCCCAAAACAGCTCAAAAGAACACAGTAATTGTCACACAGGTGCAAAAGGTGGTGACTAATGCCAAAACTTTACTTACGTGCCTCCTTCAGTCAGTTACATACCACCGGGAAGGGTTGGGGTTGTACCTCAGGTGGTATCGCCCTCTTCGTCTTGTCCCTGATGTTGACTTCTGGCTCCTCACGGTGCTGGGCGTGTCCCCTCCTGGGATGGGAGCTCCCATCGGTGCTGGTAGTGATGGGGGATCTCAGTCCCTGTTGGCTCACTTCAGTACCTTCAGCCACCGGGATGCTTCGTCCAACGGTGGTATAAGGCAGAGGTGGAACATCCTCCTGGTCACTTTGACCCCCGGTTGTTTTGGAATCATCATTGCTGCCAGTCGAGGGGGTGACAAGGGGGAAACGTTTGAAGTGGGACACATTCCGGGTCACCCCTTCAAGTGCCGTTCTGCAGGTACCAGCGTTCCCCTCACAGCCGTCACAGTCCATGGCTTTGTCTCGAAAGGCAAATGGAATTTTCCCCCTGGGTGGCAGTCTCTTCCTCTACAACTAACATGTAAAAGCTGACGGGCAGGCTCCCAAAGTCTGCGCTGACCATCTGCCACGTGCCATGGGGCTCTCCTCTGTGATGACTGGTGCTGGGGGTTCTGGAATTCCGCTGGCTTGGCAGACTAGGCACCCTTTTACAAAATCCTCCACTTTCTGGTCTAGGCCGGGGAACCAGACTTTACTCCGGAGTCGGTTCTTTGACTTGACTATGCCCTGGTGGGCTCCATGTGCCAGTGACACAGCCCTGGACATCAGGCAAGAGGGTATTATCAGGAGACAGCCATTGTCGCTCACTGAGAGCTCATGCCGAACATTGAAGAGAGCCTGAAGTCTGGCTTTGGCATCTGTGGTGCGAAAAGTCTCTGGCCCTTGCGGGTGGCTGCCACGGCGATCTGTAGGCAGTCGTCTTGGCTTGTGGCTTCTACCACTTCAGCGAGCGGTATGGGCAGCGGCCTGCCCCTGTCGACCACCAACTGAACATAATCTTCAGTTTCCAAGGCTTCTTTTGCCTCCTGGGGGGTAGCTTGGTGGGCGTGGCGTGACAAAAAGTCTGCAGGGTTCTGAGTGACTGGTTGGTACTTCATGGTGAAATTGAACTCCTGCAGCTGCAGTATCCACTTCTCGATCAGTTGTGGCGGCTTTGACGAGGACCACTTGAAGAGGGGAAGCAGTGGCTTATGGTCGGTTACCATGGTAAAGGCCTTGCCGTAGAGATATTGGTGGAAGTGCCGTCACCCCCAGTGGATGGCGATGGCCTCCTGCTCTATCTGGGAGTATCGCTGCTCCTTAGGCGTAAGGGTGCGGCTGGCAAAAGCGATGGGGGCCCGCTTCCTGCAGTCTTGGGACTGGCATCGATGGCCAGCTGCGACTCACAGCGAGGATCAAAGAATGCTAGTGTGGTGTCAGTGGAGAAGGCGTTTTTGTATTTTGAAAAGCGCGTTCTTGCTCTTCACCCCAGATCTATGGGTGATCAGCTTGGGTGAGCATTCGCAGGGGGCCGGTGAGGTCAGACATGTTTTTCATGAACCGGCTACAGTAATTGACCATACCAAGAAAACTCCTGGATCCTGAGAAAGAGGTTGGAGCCGGGGCTTCTTGAATGTCCCTCACTTTGTGCGGGTCTGGGCCGATCCCGTGCTCTGAGAATTGGTATCCAAGGAAGCAGATGTCTCTTTTAAGGAATTAGCACTTCTCTAGGTGCAGCATTAGCCCATGTTCCTGCATTCTTGTGAACACTGTTCGTAGCCTTACCAGGTGGTCTTCCAAGGTGGGGACGTACGCCAGAATAACATTGCTTACGTTGAGGACTCCTGGGAGCCATTGCAGGACTCCCTGGGTGGTGTGTTGAAACACCTCAGCGGCGCTGGAGATGCCAACATTTTGCCGGGTGTATCTCCAGAGGCCGGTGTGCGTGCAGAAGGTGATTATTGGTTGGGACGTTGGGTGTAGCACAATCTGGTGGTACCCAGACCGAAGGTCCATTTTGGAAAACCACTTGTATCCTCAGAGTTCCCCTATGATGTCACCTATGGTTGGGGTTAGGTGTCTCTCCCTCTTAATGGACTGATTGGGCAGGCGCATGTCCACACAGATCTGGACAGCTTCAGGCTGTTTGGGCTTCTTTGTGACGACAATCATGGACACCCACGGGGTGGGGCCCGACACCCTTTCGATTATGCCTGCCCGCTCCAAAAGCTGTAGTTTATGCTCCAATTTTGGGTGCAGATAGAAAGCCACCCGTCTGTGTCTGAGGGCAAAGGGGGCTACAGAGTCGTCTGTATGGAGCTTGAGCGGCGGTCCTTTCAGGCAGCCAATGCTGGTGAAGAGCAAGTTGAACTCTCTCCTGAGGTCCTCCAAGCTGCTAGCGTGGACAATGAATGCTAAATGAACCAGGTTGAGGCTTTGGGCTGTTTGGCAGCTGAGCAGGAATCCTGACCCCTCCCGTGACACGTAGACGTTGGTTGTTTCTTTCATGCTTTCATGGGCGACTTCCGCTGTGAAAACTCTGGCTATCTCAAGTGGGTGTGTGTTTCCAAATGCGTAGGCCTGCACTTGTGTGGGTTTGAGCGATGGAGGTTTTTGAAGTCCATGCTACACCTCGGTGGCCATGAGGTTTATAGAGGCCCCTGTGTCAATCAAAGCTGGAATGGGTTGACCTCACAAAAGCACCTGGAATATAGGTAGCTGCTGGTTGCAGATCACCTGCACAACATGGACTACTTGGAAGTCGTTGTCCATGTCACTGTCTGACCAGGTGGTTGGAAGGGCAGCTACCACCCTGATGGCCTTCTTGGGTGTGGGCACTGCCACCTTTGGTGAGGAACAGCAAACCTTTGCGAAGTGATTAAGTTTTTCACACACGCTGCAGGTCTTTCCTCGGGCTGGGCAAGCCCTGGGATGGGGCAACGGACTCCTGCATCATCTACAGAGTTTGTCCCTCGGTTTTCCTTTTTGGCCTTCAGCCCTCAACTTTGATACATCTGTGATTACCGCATTGACTGGCTCTGTTTTCATCTGGACAGTTGGCACCTGTTCCATATGCGCGGCCCGCACCTTCGACAGCTCTTGTGAAAGTCTGAGGGTGAGAATGTCTCTCATCCGCATGTTCGGCTCCTACAGGATGCGCTCCCTGAGTTTTGATGAGGAGCACCCTTGGATGAACTGCGCTCGGACTTCGTCTTCCTCATCGGGAAATATGCATGTGCTGGCCAGTTCCCGCAGGTGCGCATAAAAAAAGTCCACTGACTCGCCAGACTTTTGGCTCGCTTGGCCCAGTAAGAAACTCTCATAGTCCGGATTTGCGTAGGGCTGAAAGTGCGCAGTGATCCCCCCTTTCAACGTGTCGCACGTGTGAGGTGTTGTTTCTGCCACAGACTTAGATACTTTGTGAATGTCCGCCTCTCGTAAATGAAGGAGTAGAGGTATTTTGCGCTCATCTTTCACCTCTAAAGCCTCGAAGTAGGTTTCGAGGCATTCAACCCATGCTTTCCACCTTGCAGCTTGGATGGGGGGCTCCGGTGATGGTAAAAGGCTCAAGGGCAGGGATGCCAGCCATGTCGAGGGATGCACTGGGCCTGGGAATGGGCACTGGGAATGTGGTGCCTCAGATTCCGTGTTTGGGGGGCGTGGCCTCATGCTGTGGCCTGTATGCCGCCTCACCTCAGTCAGTGTAGCTGGTTCGCCTTCGGCCTGCTCGCCTACTCTGAATTCTCCCGATGCAGCCACTGTGCAGGGTTGGACTCCCACCGGGGCTAACGAGTGCTGAAACTCCTGCAAACCGCATGTAGCGCACGTGTGAAGTGTTCACCGTCGTCAGGCAGCCCACAGTAGCTATATGCTGGGCTGCTCCCAAAGTAAGGAAGAAAGTAAAAACAGCAAAAAAGAGGCAAAAGGTATAAGGGAAAGCAGGTGAGTGAAAGAGGACAGAGTCAGAGGAGCAGATGCAGAAGGAGCAAAAAACACTATTGCCCTCATTACAACCCTGGCGGTAAATCCCGCTTACCACCGTGCTGACGGCCGCCAACATACCATGGCTGTGGCAGAAATCAGCTACAGTTATTACGACCCACATCTCGTAATCCGCCACAATACAGACACCCACACAAGTCCGCCACACCAAAAGTCAGTGATAAACTGGCGATAGCAAAACCTACACCATCACACCAACAGGAATATGCCCACATTATCACGACCCACGAATCAACGTGGCTGTCATTCAACCATGGTAATCCATTGGCGGTACACATCGCCATGTTAAAAAAACACACACATTTACAAAACACAACCACATTAGACAATTCAAAAAACGCACACCTGATAGACATACACACACCACACCCACACACTCACACCACTATAAAACACCCCCCCACATTACCCACAACCCCTTACAATGAAATGTTTTGAAAAAGCAGAGAGAGAGAGAATAGCAAACACAACACCAGCATCCACAGGCACACAACACCATCATTCATACAACATCCACGCACATCAAAGAACACACCCCAACACAACACATCACACAGCACAACAAACATCACCTCACACATCACCCACACCACATTATGGCACCTCAAAGACACCCTGGGTTTTCTAATGAGGAGCTCAAGGGTCATGGTGGAGGAAATCCTCCGGGTAGAGCCACAGCTATTCGGATCACAGGTGCAGCAGACATCCATTGCAAGGAAGATGGAGCTATGACGGAGAATTGCCGATAGGGTCAACGCAGTGGGACAGCACCCCAGAACACTGGATGACATGAGGAAGAGGTGGAACGACCTATGGGGGAAGGTGGGTTCCGTGTTATCCAGACACCAGGTAGCCGTACAGAGGACTGGCGGTGGAACCGCACAACTAACAACTTGGGAGGAGCAAGTCTTGGCGATCATGCATCCTGAGGGCCTCACAGGAGTAACAGGAGGACTGGACTTCGGTAAGGCAAATCTTTACTACTATATCACCCCCACCCTACCTGCATGTCAGCACAAACTCCTACTCCTACCCTCACACCCCTCACCCCTACCCCTCACAGATACCCCACTATCACAAACCACACAGCCCAATACCAAGCCCTGCATGCAACAACAATGCATGGATACCCATTACAGACCTACATGGACACCCATCACCAAAGCATGTCCAGTAGAGAGACTCACCCAGGCCACAAAATCAGCACTCACACAAGGGAAAAAGCAACAATGCAAGCACAGGAGTAGAGGGAAACTCACACATAGCACAGGATGCCACACACAGATACAATAACTATGGATTTACACCCCAACAGGACCCCTACCCAACGTCACCAGACAGGAGGTGCCAGCCATATCCAGTCCCCCCACAGAAGAGGCCCACAGTGACGACAGCAACTCTGTACGCCTGGATCAAGATGACCAGGCCGGCCCATCAGGGACCTCTGGACAGTTGGTCCCCTGCCACAGTCCCAAACCACCACAGAGCCTCCCCCCTCGGGAAACACCACCACAGCATCCACCCAGCGGGCCTATGCCACTGTCCCCAGGACACGTCAATCAGCAGAGTGTCCACCACTAGAGGGACCCCAAGCAACTCCAATAACCGAAGACAATCAGGGACCTGGGGTCAGTGGGCACACGGTTCAGGGGACAGAGGCACAGGACAACAGGGAAACTGGGAGGACTTCTGTGTGACGAGGGGAGGACAGGCCCGGGGAACCCACTCTCCACGAGTCACTCTCCAACATCATGGGAGCATACCACCATTCCCAGGAGACCATGGGCACGGTACTGGCCAAGTTTCAGGAGACCCAGCGGCTGCAGGAGGAACAGTACCTGGGGATCAGGGAGGACTTGAAGTCTATTAACACCACCCTGGTCACCATTGCAGGGGTGCTGGCAGACATGGCTAACACCATGAGGGAGACAGTGGCACATCAACGGGCCCCAAACACTAGCCGGAGCGATGAAAAGCCATCCACCTCTGCCGGCGCTAGTGGATAGGAGGTCCCGCCACAGGACCAACAGGCCACCAGCACCCCACCCCCTGCAGAAGGAGAACCACCCAGCAAACGGTCCCTGCGATCCAGGCACAAGGCAGAGAACATTGCCAAGACCCCCGCCAGGAAATTAGACTCTCTTGATTGTCACCCTTCAGGCCCACTATGTCACCCTGACCGCCTTGAACTGCCATTGCTCCACTTCTATGCCCCCTTGGACAATGCACCTGCGGTACCAAGAGACTAGACTCTACCATGGACATTCCTCCACCATCACTCCAGCCCATTGCACATCCCCCTCCACTGATTAGCACTTAAAAAAACACCCTTGAATCACAAAACAATCTGGAGTCAGTCTGTACTTACACAAATGTGTTATTACAACCTCTCTAACAAATACTAATGTCAATGTTCATTTGCACATACCAAAGTATGATATTTGTTGGGCAGCAGTAAACAAAGCAGAAGGCAGAATATGGTACCCAGATCTGTGAAAAGGAAAGCCAAAGTGAACTGTCAGGGTCCATACACAGAGGTATAAATGCAGAATCATGCAATGACCTACAGTAGTCTGTTATGAGAGGAGCAGTGCCAGTCTCTTGCCTGTGTCTCACTGGAAGTATTGCATGATGATGTTGTTTCGGTTGTCAATATCTTCTTTTTCTGCCTCCTCTTCTTCACTGTCCACAGGCTCCACAGCTGCCACAAGACCAACATCAGGCCAATCCTCCTGCAGAAAAGGCACCTGGGGTCGCAAAGCCAGGTTGTGCAACATACAGCATGCCACGATGATCTGGCACACCTTCTTCGGTGAGTAGTATAGGGAGCCACCTGTCAGATGGAGGCACCGGAACCTGGCCTTCAGGAGGCGGAAAGTACGCTCTATAATCCTCCTTGTACGTCCATGTGTCTCGTTGTAGCGTTCCTCTACCCTTGTCCTGGGATTCCTCACTGGGGTCAGTAGCCATGACAGGTTGGGTTAACCGGAGTCACCTGCAAATATCGAGGGGCATCAGTTAGACATACACAAACCCTTAGGGGCTCTCCCCTACCCAGACACCTATTCAAACTGTGTGGGGACCTTGGGCTCACCTATTAGCCACACACAATGCATCTGGAGTCACATAAGGGATGCTGCTATTCCTCAAAATGTAAGCGTCATGCACTGAACCAGGATACTTGGCATTCACATGGGAGATGTACTGGTCTGCCAAACACACCATCTGCACATTCATGGAATGGTAGCTACACCTGTTCATCGCTGCGGGGTGGGACAAATGCCACATGTGTACCATCAATGGCACCAATGATGTTGGGGATATGTCCCAGGGCATAGAAGTCACCTTTCACTGTGGGCAAATCCTCCACCTGGGGGAAAACGATGTAGCTGCGCATGTGTTTCAGCAGGGCAGACAACACTCTGGACAGCATGTTAGAAAACATTGTCTGAGACATCCCTGATGCCATGGCCACTGTTGTTTGGAAGGAACCTCTGGCCAGGAAATGGAGCACCGACAGGATGTGCACTAGAGGGGGGATTCCTGTGTGATGGCGGATAGCTGACGTCAGATTTGGTTCCAATTGGGCACACAGTTCATGAATTGTGGCTCAATCAAGTCTGTAGGTGATAATGATGTGTCTGTCTTCCATTGTCGACAGGTCCACCAGGGGTCTGTACACCGGAGGATGACGCCATCTCATCATCTGCCCCAGCTGATGTGCCCTATGGAGGAGAAAGGTGAGCAGAGGGTCATATACCACATAGGTTACACAAGGGTGTTTTGCACTTTTGTGATTTAATCGGTGTGTGGTGCTGTCTGTCCGTATTCCTGCCCAAAAGTGCTGTGACGCAGTTAGGTGCCGTGCCATGTGCCCCCATGAAATGGCGGCTGCCTGACCTGTAAGGAGGGACAAGGAGGGACAAGGGGAAATGAGGTAACTGTTCTGGCGTTGTTCAGCATTGTGGTAGGCGGACGAAGACCGCTGCGCAATTCAGCATTGGTTAACATTGGGCCCTATGGGTTCCAGGAGCCAATGATGATGTACACTGGCGGTGACGGTGCGCACCGCCGCGGACGTGCCCGCCATTTTCTATCTCTTCACTCACTTGATACCTGGCCTTCAACAGGAGAGGACCTACACTGCAAGTGCTGCTGTGACCTGAGTCTGGAAGCGACAATGGCTACAGTGTCTGGGGAAAGGGCCCCTGCCTTCCCGTAGGAGGAGTTGTACAACCTGGTGGATGGGGTCCTCCCCCAGTACACACTACTCTACAGTCCTCTAGACAAACAGGTGAGTACACTGTGTGCATGGTGGATGGGACATTAATGTATGGAGTGGCAAGGATGGAAGATACATGGGGGGGCTGTGGCCTGCATGTGAGGATGGTCTGTGTATGTGTTTCAGGGCATGGTTGGGAAGTTGTGGCCAATGAGTAAGAAGAACCGGACGGAGAAGTAAAATCCATTCTTACTTTACCTTTCCTGTAGGTCAGCGCCCACCAGAAGAAGGGTATTTGGCGTGCCATCGCCAAGGAAGTGCGGACCCTGGGGGTCTATCATAGACGGAGCACCCACTGCTGCAAGAGATAGGAGAACCTGCGCCGCTGGAGCAAGAAGACGGCAGAGGCCCAGCTGGGGATGGCCTCCCAACGTGGAAGGGGTCCCGGTCGCACCATGACCCCCCTGATGTTCCGGATCCTGGCGGTGGCATATCCGGAGTTGGATGGGTGCTTGAGGGCATCACAGCAGCCACAAGGGGGTGAGTACAGTCTCATTCAGCTGACTCTGTGTGCTTTACGAGGTTTCTGGGTGGGGGGTGTGGGCTGTGGGTTCCGCTATGCCCGGCCGAACTAGGTACAGTAGGTCTATTGTTAGGCAGGCTCTATGGCACTCCAACCCCAATGGTGATAGAGGACATCTACACCTAGTCAGGCTCCTGTGGGTTCCAGGTGTGCAGAAAATGGGGTTAGGCATAGTCCCCCATGGGCAGGTGATTTTCCTAAGAACTGTTAGTGCATGGCTTAGTGCATAGGGCTGCTCTCTGTGTGTTGTGTCCGCCAACGGGGGTGTTGTCGCTTGCATTGACCATGTGTCTCCTCTGTCATTCCCCCCTTTTTCTTTTGCCAACCTGTCCTTGTGTGCATTAGCATCATCTGGCGGAGGAGCAGTGGCACCGGAGCAGAAGGGAGCTGCAACTCACATGGCTCAGGAGGGTGAATGTACGGAGTCTGAAGGCACCAGTGGGACAGAAGGCGAGGGGAGCTACATGACGGGGACAGGAGAGGACACCAGCGACAGCGGCTCCTCCTCTGAAGGGAGCTCCCTTGCTGTGGCGGGCACCTCTGTGCCCACCACAACAACAGGTACAGCTGCCACCCCTCCTACCAGCACTGCCCTCCTAGCAGCCCCTCAGCTTGTTTCCCGTGCCTGCTCACCCAGGAGGGTGGGCATCTCCTTCCCCCCAGGCACCTCAGGCCCTGCCCCAATCAGCCCTGCTGCCCTCAGTGAGGAGGCTATTGACCTCCTGAGATCCCTCACTGTTGGGCATTCAACCATTCTGAATGCCATCCAGGGTGTCGAGAGGCATTTGCAACAAACAAATGCATACCTGGAGGGCATTCATTCTGGCGTGGCTGCCCAACAGAGAGCATTTCAGGCTCTGGCCTTGACACTGATGGCAGCCATTATCCCTGTGTCCAGCCACCCCCCTCCAACCTCCACTACCCCGACCCAATCCCCTCTACCTCAGCCTATCCCAAGCACACCATCAGACTAGCATGCACACTCATCAACACACAAAAGTTGCTCAGGCAAACATAAGCACCACACATCCCACAGGCACTCACCCAAGCACCACACCCATGCAGACACACCAACATCCACTGCCTCCACTGTGTCCCACTCCTCCACGTCCTCCACCTCCCGCCTTGTCTCATCTCCACTCACACCTGCATGCACTACATCCTCAGCCACTACCTCCATCACCAGCACGCCTATCACCACACACCGCTCAAGAGCAATCACCACCCCCACTACGATGCACACGTCCCCTGTGTCCTCTCCCAGTGTGTCTGTGAGCCCTCCTCCCAAAGTACACAAAAGCAGGCACACACCCACTCAACAGCCATCGACCTCACAACAACCTCCAGCCCATGCACCTTCACCCAAACTCAGCAGACGTACACCTCCTACAACCATTACCTCTTCCTCCACTCCCAAACCCCCTCTATCTTCCCGTCCCAGTGTGTTTAAAAAACTTTTCCTGGCTTCCATTGACCTCTTCCCTACACCTCCCCCCGTCCTTCCCCTAGGGCAGGATCTCCAGATCCCAGCCCAGCACCTCAGCCACAAAATCATCTTCCAGTGTGGTCACTGCAAGTCCGGGAACATCGAAGACTGCACCCATGAGGGCTGCCAGTGTGCCACCTAGTGAGGCCAAGGACCACCCAATTACGCCACCTGCCAAGGTAAAGAAGGGGCCCGCACGCCGAAGAGAAAAGCAGCACCAACCACCCAGCAAGGCCTCTTCCAGAACCAAAGAGGACAGTGCCAAGGTCCCAGCCGCAACTTCCAAGGTTGGGAAGGGACAGAAGGGCAAAGGGAAGTCAGCTCAGGGCACGGTGCCTCCGGGTGAGGGACTGGTGACACCCCTTCTGCAGGACACACCACCAACCTGTACGGCGGTGGCCACCGCCGCAACGACTGCCACCTGCACCGCCACTTGCACCGCCACCTGCATGTCTGCTGCCTCTACTACAGTCACCAGCATCATCCCCAGTGGCCACCCTTCCGAGACTGCAGGAGACGGCCTGGGTCTCCCTCCACAAGTGCAGTCACCTGCACCACCGGCAGCATCTCCTCCACAGACACCACTGCAGCCACTGCCACCTGCCCCGCGACGTGCCCAGCCAGTGCCACTACAGCATACATCAGCATCATCCCCAGTAGGCAGCCGTCCGAGGCTGCAGGAGATGTCCTGGACCCTGCACACACTACATGAGGCACCACAGCCAGCACTGGCACTACCAGCATTTGGCAGGCTAAGTCGCCGCTGGGTGGAGTGTGGCTCTGCCTCCATGGAGTATGATCGTACCTGTTCACTGAAATTATCATGGCTCAGACACCCAGGTGAGGGAATAGAAACTGCCACACCCCAGGTGCAGCATCAGTGGGCACCAGGCCCCATCCAGAACCAGTGGAGAACAGCATCCACTACCTCAGTCCTTGGCAGGATGAAGCACTCTGGGCACCAAGCCCCCTCCAGAACCAGTGGAGAACAGCATCCACTACCCCAGTCCTTGGCAGGATGAAGCACTCTGGGCACAAAGCCCCCTCCAGAACCAGTGGAGAGATACATCCACCACCCCAGTCCTTGGCAGGATGAAGCACTCTTGGCACCATGCCCCCTCCAGAACCAGTGGAGAACAGCATCCACTACCCCAGTCCTTGGCTGGATGAAGCACTCTGGGCACCAAGCTCCCTCCAGACCCAGTGGAGAACAGCATCCACTACCCCAGTCCTTGGCAGGATGAATCACTCTGGGCACCAATCCCCCTCCGGAACCAGTGGAGAGATACATCCACTACCCCAGTCCTTGGCAGGATGAAGCACTCTGAGCACCAAGCCCCCTCCTCCCCTTCCACCTGAGGTGCCTGTGTTTTTTTTGACCTGATGCCCCTGCAGTGTTCTCTCCGTTTTGAGGCAGGTGTCATGTGTGGGCCTCGCCCATGCTTTTTAGGACCACTGGTCCACGGACATTTAATGGAACAGCATACGGACTTGTGTACTTGCTGTAAATATTTGTATATACTGATGATTTTAAGTCATCTTGGCCTATCTGAATTTTTGATGATTACACTTTTTACAATCATTTTCTTTTGTCCTTGCGTTCTTCCAGGGAGTGATGGAGTGTAAATGTAATGTTGATGCATGTGTTTGTGTGTATGCTGTTGTGGGTGAGGGTGTGGGTGGGGGTGTTGCGTATTGCGTGTGTGTGTCACTCTTGTTTTCCTCCCTCCCTCCCCTGTGTACTAGGTGCAGTACTTACTGTGGTCGTGCCGTCTTTGATGTTCTTGGTAGATGAGGAGGTAAACCAACATAAGCAGGACCTGTAACTCGGGCTCCACGGCGTCCTGGTTCCTCATTGGGTGTTGTGAGGTGAGTAGTTTCCATTCCAAGTACTGTTTCTGCCGTGCTTTTGATGGTGTTGGTATCGCCCCGGAAAAGCTGGCGGATTGGTGCCTTGTAATAAAGTGGGCGGTACATTGTCTTCCGCCTGTCTGTTGGCGGTTACCGCCACGGTGTTTGTTGCTACTGCCGTGGCAGTCGGAATGTTAAAGTGGCTGTCTGTGTTGGCGGTTTCCACCATGGTCATAATTCCATTTTTTTTCCGCCGGCCTGTTGGCGGTATTACTGCCGCTTTATCACCGACCGCCAGGGTTGTAATGAGGGCCTATATGTGTGGTATTTGTATAGTGCAAACCTAACTCAAAAGCTGCTGATTGCTGAAAAGGGTTAAAGGTAAAGATATTGCTAAGAGTTATTGGAAGCTAGGCTCTGAGAGGGGAGTAGTGTTTTTATTAAATAAGTGCCTCTTCGGCAGTTTATCTATTTCTTAATTTGATGCAGGATTAGGAAAGTATTTGTGTATACAGGCATATTACTGAAGCATACATGGAAATGGCCTGGGGTGTTAGTTTTTTTTAAACATTTTTGAACTTATTTGTCTCCAATCTAATGATGTCATTGCGTGCCTGCGGAAGTGCTGAGTTCCACCTGCGCTGGTGAGCTTGTTGGCCAGACAGGCATGGGTACTGAATGTGAAGGCTTTATAGCTGATGTAACTGATTTCGAAGATGGTGCAGGCTGGCAAGGCGAGTCACTGGAGTTCCGTTAGGGTGGTGGAATGAATGAGTGAATGAATGAATGAAATAATTGGTTACTTGTTAGGTGCACTGCTATCCCAAAGGGCATGCTGACACTGTCTTTCTTGATGAAATAATCGCTGTATGAATGACCAGGTTTGTGAGATGTGGTGGGAACATAGGATGGGGTGCAATATTCAGACATCATCCACGTTCACTTCAAGATATTGGGGCAGCACCCTAACCATATGAAAGAATGTAAGCACATGACTGTGGAAAGGATCATTAGTTTATGTGTGTAGCCAGTTTGTGGGGGACATGTAGTTATGGCACCTTGGGGCGCTCAATAAACACATCCCTGCCTTTGCTATTTCTGTGAGACCCTTATGGAATCCTACTTAGGATCAGCGTTCTTTTTCACATGTGTTTACTGGCTTTTCGGGAATCAGTCTTGCAGAATTCTGGAATTCAAAAACGAAAGGTTTAGGAAGGTTATGTGGGCCTAAAATATATGAAAGGTGCCAGGGCTGGGGCAAGCCAAAAATATTTAAGCACTTGTCTTGAACAGACCGAGGAAGACTAAGGCAGGTGTCTTCAGGATTAGCAGAGAAGGGTGTACCTTGAGCTAGAGTAGTTTCATGAGACAGGTGAGGTGCGATGGACTACCGAGAACTGCTATCTAATATTTTGCCCATTAACATGTCATCCAAAGGGTTTGGTCGGCAGCAGTGAGATGAAGGTGATGACAGAACCTCCAGATCTGCAGGTTGTCTCATATGGCTACTTGATTCTTGAGGCAGTATGAATGTGAGGCAGTCAAATTCTTTGGTGTGCCAAAGGAAATAATTGGTGGGATACTATTCAGACGTAACCTGTCAAGTATCTTAACTGCATCAAAAACACTCAACCCATGGCTCATCTGTTAGTGGGTAAATCAGTTTTTATTAAAGGAGAACCTTGAATCAATCGTCCTTCGTTTTTTCGAGGATAACAAATGGCTACATATTCTTTGTATCTTAAAATCCAAGTAACATCCAATAAGAACGTTGCGTCTAGTAACCGATGAACCAGTGGCTGACTTCAAAAAGTCCCTCTGTACTTACACATCAGCACCAGCACAGAAACATTACCCTCCTTAGTGTTGTCTGTTCAGCTTCAGCTGCAATACCTGGAAATCATCATACAGGGAAATTAAGTTGTTGTTTATGCTGTTTACATTTTGAATTATGTGCTAGTTGCGCGGTGGCAGTGAATTCTTTTCTGTGCTTTTCATACGTTTCCTGCTTTTTAATTGACAAACAGAGCAACGTGTTCAAGAACATAGAGTCTTTGGATTAGCACATACAAACTTTGAATATTTTGGAATTTCTGCAAGTGCTGAGTCCTATTAATTGCGCTTCCTGTAATTTTCTACCTCTGCTCTCCCCTTCCTGACCACATCCATCAAGCACCCCTGCTTCCGTTCCTCCTTTTGCAGGTGCTTGATTTTCAGTAACAACGATTCTTTATTTCTTTTTTAGGGTAAATATAGCAGACAGAGCCAACTGAGATGAAAAAAAAACATAAACATATTAGCAGTCATGTAATTTTAAAATGGTCAAAACATACATTACCCTCTCCCCTCCAGCACATCCTACACCTTCAAATGCCTCTCAATCTGCCCCTCAACATGACATGCATCACCTTATGCACCTCCCCCGTGGACATGACAATTTGTTGATACTTTTCTGATGCTCCTTGTACTTGCTCCTTCGACATGATAACACTTGCTTAAATGTTTTCAATCTTCTGAGTGCTCACAACACCAACCCACCATATCATCGCTCACAACTCCCTCAAACATATCAGGCAACACCTTCTATAATCTCTTTTCTTGGCAGATAACTTTGCATTACTAATCCATTAACCAACTTATGCCACACAGACCTCCCACAAACGACAACAAATCCCACAAGAATAGCTCAAGAATTATTGAAGACTTTACCTTCTGAAACTCTCCAGCATACATTAGTCACCCAACACTTCCATGAGTTTGAATCCCTCCTTCTAAGGCCCATAGTGCCACACTCTTCAGTGATACCCATGCATTTGTCAACACCATAAAATTGAATCTGACTCTAAGGGCCAGATGTAGCAAGCAGTTTTGCCCATTCTGTGTCTATGGGAAAATGTGTTCGTACATATGGTCCTAAATGTCTCTGGGTGCTCCCAGGACTTAATTTATCGCTCACTCAAAGATTTACTCCACTTCAAATCTGATTGCAGTGCTAGAAAAAAACAGCAAATCACTATTCCTATACTTTCTCTGCAGTAAGAGTCTACGTCCCCATCTCAGGACTCAGAAGGCCCTTTAGTAACTTGTTAATTGTCTTTGATTTTGATGACGCGCATCACTTCAGCTAGACTTGTGCTATACAAATATAACACACACACATGTGAATGTGTGTGTTACTTGTACCTTTGGCCTTGGCCTAACTGTTTTAAGATTCTCAAATGATTCGACTACACCCTGGATAGGGCTCCTTTTCTGCATCCTTATGCTACCTTCGTCTCACAAGCCACTTAGGTAAGAAAGAATGAACGGGAATGCTTTCACCCTGGGATTCTTAGAGAGATCATATAAAAGTTAAGCTCTACTCTTGTTGTCTATTTGATGTCACTCACAATCTCTCCATTACATAACATGCAGACTAGTCACTGTTACCCATATATAATTTTATATCTTATGTATGCGGGTCACTGAGAGCCACTATCTTAATACCAGAGTCTAGAATATGGTTATGCAGTTCAATTAACTGGTGCTATCCATTTCTGCCACACCTTAAGCAAATTCCGTCTGCTCTGACGGGGCTCACTGAAAGGCTGCCAGTGCAGCCCTGGCTCTTTGCTACGAGAGTGAGCAGAGAGCAGAGCGTTGGGAGAGGAGGTGAAAGGAAAGTATCAGGAGAGGTGGGGGTGGGTGACAAGAGGCCAGATATTTGGTTTTTATTTTACATTTGAGACTAGAAGGAGGGCCATTTTATGTATGCTTCACTCATTACTCCTCTGGCTCTACATAGCAGTTGAATGCAGGGGGAAGATGTTTTTGGGGACTCATCATCATCTGTCCTTGAGTGACAACATAGACAACCTGAGCTTTGTTTCCATTGTCTACTTATTGTCACACAGAAGTCCTTGGTGAGAAACAATCTTGTCATTCACTGCTACCTATCTAGAATTCTATCTATATATTAGCCATAGTCAGAATTATAGTAAAGCTTAATTTAAAAAGTGCCAGATAGAGGATTCAACTGTCTGCAAACCAAGAGATACAGGACAAGAAGAGGACAGAAATGCCCAATACAAATAGACACTGATCAGGTGGTTAGGGTGACACCGGTTGTATTAGACATAAGCCTGGTAATAAACACCTAAGACAAAAATCAGAAAAGTCACAAATACTACATTACAAGGTATCTGACAAGCATTCACAAAGGTTACTGAAAAAGCTCTAAACAGTTCACCAGTGCAGCAGTTATTCGAAACTCCACAAATAATAGATGATCACTGCCATAACTGATACATGTTGGGTGGAGGGTCTGCAGAGCACCCCAACAGATAATCCTTTGGCACAATAAACACTAAAATGGATTTTGTTAAGGGTTGCAACCCCTCCTTCCAGCAAATGAGAACTACTGTAGGGATGGGCTCTGAATTGACATTCAACTCTACTCATGGTAAAGCAGATACCAAGAAGCTAGTAATAATGACTGATAATTTCACTGCCAACTGGGTTGGCCAGAAAGGGCAGGATGATCAGTCATCCATGCCCAACGATAACATACGTCCCCAACAGCATAGCCAGGAACCTAACAAGAATATCAATGGCACTTCCTTCAGTTCTCACGTGGACCTAAACCTAAGGGCCTGTCCATCAGGGCTGCAAAAAAAAAACTGGGGGTGAAAAGACCTATCTTTCTTCCACGGGCAATGGTTGATATGGTTGTGGTAGGAAAAGATCCATCAAATGAACCTAATAAAAATGTAGTTCTTTTTCCAAAGATAACCAGTCTTATCTTGTATACTGAAGACCACAACTGTGGACCAGCAGTGATAGCGATGGTACCTCTGGGTAGACAGACTTTGCTCCAAGGGCCTTATAACACACACCAGAACATCTATATCATTTATGTGGATGAGCAGAGATTTAATGCTATTTCGAATTCTGTGTATAGTATGACTGTAGTCAAAAATATGACCATCATAAGGCTCACCTAGGTGATGTGGTAAGGCCAGATGATATGGTTTAAGGCCAGACCTGCTACCAACATACTCTTTACCTACTGAGGACAAACACTGCCACGGAATACATGTTGGACAGCGACCTCATTCAGTTGAACAATGGTGGATGCAATTTTGGCTTCCCTTAAGATGGTAAAGGCTGCAATACACCCCTGTAGAGGTCACCTGTGAAGAGGAATCCCCCTTCTTGCTAGAATTCACAGCTAAGGCCCAGATCTCATGAACACCCAACTGGCATCTTAATCCAGAATCCTTGCTTTAGATGAAGAGGAGTCTGGTTATCTCCAGAATGGCCAGGTTCTTTAGTCAAAGAGCCTTCAAGAGCTAAAGGTGTTCCTAACTACAGGGACCCCAGTAGATACAGGTATTGTAAAGTTCCCAACTCCGTTATGCCTGTATAATCAGGAAGGGAATCAGGCCCAACTAGAAGATGCAGAACACGTCAAGTTGGCATGCAAAGATGCCCTTCTGTACATTCAGCTCTATGATGCCAAGCCTGGATTAAGCTGGAGGCTAGTGATCACACTGATAGCAGTGGAATTTCATTATGCAGATGGTGATGAGGTAGCTTTAGCTGGGCGTGAAGAAGACAAGAAAATGATAACTCCTCTATTTTCTTGGGATTGGACATAAAAAGGCTTTATTTGGCTTAGATAATTTGCTCGCTTTGTTTGAAAACTGGGGATCAAACATGAACCCTTGTTTTCACTGAGAGGTTTTGGAGTCACTTTTGAGTGGATCAACAATGTAGTTTCCTGAAATCCCATGACCTTAGGCAACAAGTATATACTTGTGGAGGATAATGCCACCAGGCATTTTGAGGCTGTGTTCCTAAATAATACAGTTTATTCCCCAGGGGCCATGGCCCTCCTTGGGATTTGCTTTGATGCTGGATTTCCCCATATGGTGTTCTATGACTGAGGGAGAAACCCTTTGCCAAACTGCATTTGGAAAGGATATGTATAAACTCCGTCATCACCCCAGCCAAACAATTTTAAAAATACATTCAACAAGACATTAAATAGCATGATGGGTTGTTTGGAGAAGCCCATTCCCAAAGAGGAATTCCTCTTTTCTGCCTGCTCCTGAGTGTCCAAGAAGGCAGTATGGTTCAGTCTCTTGGACCTCCTATCTAGAAATCAGATATGTGTCACTCTCACTGTAGTGAGAGAAGTTTCTGGGGGAAACCTGAGGTCCCCATCCATGAAGCTGTTGACCGTGTGCTGGGACTTTGTAAACAGATAGCACAGTTAAAGCACAAGGCAAAGAACAACTTTCATTCTGGCCAGGAGCTCCTGAGCAATTGAAAGCTATTCTTGTAAGTTACCCTGATTGTCAGGAGGCCCTCTGCATCTAAAAGAAAGTGAAGCAGCTGCTCCCAGAAGATGACTTAAGAACAACTGTACAAGCCTTAGTCTTCTCCCATCTGGATGAAGGCAACACTCTGCTGCACAGTCTCCCCAGCACCACATTAGCCCTCTGCAAGGTATCCTGCATACCGCAACAAGTCAACAAGAAGACCCCAGCTTACCTGGAAGACAAACAGACCGCTTCTGAGGTATAAAACATTGTAAATAGTAAAAAACATAAAAGGCACATCTTTGTTGTTCTTGCCTCCAGAATCTGGAACAGCATCAGATCAGCACGGACACTCCTACAAGGACACAGCTCTTCATGTGGCATTTCCCCTAACTCACCATGCCATCCTTGATCTTCCCCCAGTAGTTGTATCTTCCTGGGGGCTATGCCCCCTATTCAGTGCTCCATTGCTCTTGAATTAGGTTTGCAGTGCACAAATACCAACAAATACATATATACATCTGGGACCGAGATACTACCCCAACAGGAGCTGTATCATAATTATCTGATTTTGTCCATAGGCCCCTCTGGCGCCTATAGTCAGTGTTATACTTTTAGGTGAGGACTGTGAGTTCTCAGCTGTGCTTGGAATGCTTTGAGTTTGTTCTTTTACTTTGAATAGTTTATCAGTAGACAAAGGTGCCAGGCAAAAAGTTGCAAATATACACAGTGCTTTATTATGACCATTCATCCTTTATTTCAGTGGCCCTCTTGCAAGAACAGACAGCTCAGTAAGGTTTAGGCTGGGTGACTAAAACTATGCAAAAAGTGTCTAAACCCCCAAATCAAAGCACCCTGAAAACTGATTCCCAAGCCACAAAAGGTAAGATTTCACAGGCAAAATAACAGTGTTAAGAAAGTGGTCTATCATGGTTGTACGGCCTTACCACACTGAGACGCGCTCCTTCGGCAGACTACGATCGGCTCACCATTCCTACAGGACCCTAATCAAGGCTTATCAAGGCCTATCTTGCTTACCTTCGTTTGCTGGATCGTCTTTTACCTACTGCCAGCCAATCTTATCTTTACTACTCGCGTACAACACCATTGATTCTACCCACCACTTACTTTCCTGGCCAATCGGTCCAGCCTTGATAAAGTCACTTGTGTGACGAAACACGTGTTGGCTGTTTTTGGAAGACTACGTAATTCTGTGGCGAATTGGGCCTACAAATAAAGACACTCACATCACCAACTGAGGACTCTTCAGATTTGTTACCCACATCCGGAACCTGCATACCAGGAACACTTGTCCTCAATTTGAACTGTTATTGCACCATCCTGTGTGCCGTGGTCATTCTGTTGTTATTGGCCTTACCATATAGTAAACTCACAAACCGGTCTTGGGTCCATTCTGGCTCATTTGCAAAACCTTAGTTCAACCATTTGTAGCTGTGGCTTTGAGCAATTAGGGTTTGTGAAAGAAACAAGTGCAAAACAATTAGAAGTAGAAGTGCCAAACCCCTTGAACAAGAAAGAAATACGACACAAAGAAAATCCACCACTAATTTATCAAAATAGGCCTTATTGTTTATGAATTATTAGACACCAAAAGGAACAAAATCCACCAGAGGATTCCAGAGATATAAATGATTAAGCAAATAATAAATCACTACTTTGTATTCAAATCTCATGCAAGCATTGGCAACCAGCGCAGTAAGTGGTTACTAGGAAATGTTTGGATAACTTTTGTACATTTGTGTCTTACTACTTCAGTCCTCTTTGAGTGGTCAACTTCGGCAGGGAGTGAGTCACAGGTGCCAATGAGGCTTGAGAGGACAGTTACCTTGCAGCCAAAACAGTCTCCAGCTCATTTCCAGGCTCCATTAGCAAACCAGCATAGACATTAATGGAGTGGCCCTGATGCAAGGGAGTCATACTACTGAAGATGCGGAAGAATTCTGAGGATGCTGATCCAGTGATGGGAAGTTTTCCCAGGGCCACCCCTCATTCCTGGCTTGGTGGGGCGACTTTGGCCACAAGGGTCAATGTCCCTTGAAGTACAGTTGAAGTTTAACCAAACAAACAGTTGCCACTATTCTGCTGGTCTCCGGTTATAGCAAAACCAGTGGTTCCCTCAGGTGCAACTTTTAAGCATTGACACTTGGTCTTATAGGCTGCACTTCTGGCTTCAGTGGGGGTCAGGCAGTCATGGCTACCAACTCACCAAGGCAGACGCCTTCAGCTTTTGGGGCCCTAATGCGGTAACAGGAAGCCAGCCAGCTGATTCTTGGAGCCATTTCTTCTGTCTGAGGCTCAGGGGCAACCATCCTTGAGCAGGGCATCACTGGCACAGACCTCGCTTTAGTAGCCCAAGGATCAGCAGGTGCAGTCCAGTCTTTGGTGCAGCCTCACTTTTCCAGTTCCAGGGAATAAGAAGGAAGTCCTTCTTTGGTCCTCTCACCAGTGCAGATATGATCTGAGGACTGGGTGCCACTTTTATGCCCAGAACTTGCCCTTAGGGGATGCGGTGGCTACTAGCCAATTGGCTTCCAGGCCCCCCCCCCCACCTGATGCCAACTTTCTGTCAAGTGCTGCAACTAGCCCAGAATGCAATATTCTGCCAAATCCAAATATGACAGACCCTCTCTCTTAGTGCGTGGAGCTCGGTAGCCCACCCTAGAACTGTGGTAACCTAATGGCTTCATGCCCACAGAAAACTCGTTTGGCGACTCTTTCCCCCTCTTTGTCCCCGAAGCCAACCTGTCTACCAGAACAAAAGAGCAGCCTCTCTTGTGTGTAGCCACCATTTGTCCTTCAAAGGTGACTTCCCTTTTAACTCCACCTTTTGCACTCGCACCCCGTTCCGCCTTCCTGCCAGGAAGAGATAACACCTCTTCCAATAGCAGAGCCTTTATGTTCCTTCCCGAGAGTCACTCACATCTTTACCCAGGAGAGCGGAAGGCTGTTTTGTGGCCAGTGACCGTAAATGAAAAAGTCACTGGAAAATTAGGGGACAACTTTCTAAAGTTGTGAGAAATTTCAAGCCACTCACATGGCCAGGACCCAATGTGCACAGCAGAAATGAAAAATGTTTGCAATTTTATCAAATATGTTATAAAAATGTCAATATAATGATGCAAAATATGAAATATTTAATATACACACAATATTCCAAATATATGAGAATATATAAAATATTATTTCATTGACAAATCAATGGTTAAGGTATCCATTGACAACAATTGCAGAGGTTTCATCAGTTGCGAAACAAAGTGTGTTGGCCAATGCATTTCGGGACATTCTGTCCCTTCTTCAGGGAAAACGCGACATCACTGATAAATCTACAGAGAAACCAAAACAGGGACAAAGAAGATAAAGAAGCAAAAGAAAAATAGACAAGGAAAAAGAAAAACAAGAAAACAATAAATCAAAGCCAGCTATTACAATACACAGTGAGGTTCCCCTCTTGTAGAACCAAGTACAGAATAATGTGATGAATAGACAATATCATAAAAGTCCATGTGTCATAGAGCAAATTTTAGAGTCCACTGATGAATCCAAAAGTTTATTGGAAAAATTCAGAACATCAAAGGTAGATTGCACATCCAGCCGCCCAGTTCACATCAATTGTGTAACATAAAAACCAAAGGAAGGAATTAATGTTTATACTACCATATCAAAAAGGTTAGAGGAAAAAGGTCCACACCATAATCCATCTAAAAGACAATTACTAAAACACCTGTGAGTGATAAGAAAACACAAGCTACAACATGTTAAACTACACGTGAAAGACCAAAGTCAGAACACCAAAGATATTCAACTGCAACCCATAGTGTGTTAAAGTAACCAAAGAAAAATTAATTACACTCAAATACCTTGCAAATCCACCACAATTTAAGAGACAAATAGTCATCAATATGTATCCATTCCAATACGTTCTTCAAACACAACTGATATCCAATTTATACTTCAAATGTAATGTAAAGAAAAGGGGAAAATATATATGTTACAATAAACTACTAGTTCGTAAAGGCAAATGTTATTATCTTTTATTTATACAAAATGTGTATTGACAGATATAATCCATATTAGTGGGGATGTGATTTTTTCCCCTTTTGATATTATGCCTCTTCTTTTTGACTTGTGGAATAAGAGGTGACGTGTAGCTTAGGGATGGCTAAATGATATATTCTGTTCGTTAGTAAGGTTATTATTTACTTGTATTTTAATATTTTAGGTGCCTTATTTGTGCATTTTTTCTGGTGGTTTACCTTTTTTTGTTTTCAATTAATGTAGTTTTGGTTTGTAATAATAGTGTAATTAGTAGCTATTGTGCTTTATTTTATTTACATTGATGTTTCAATTTAAATAGTGGGGTTTAGTTGATGGTTAAACAATTGATGTGTGTAGCGTTAAATACTTCCTCACTCATGAAGAGATATAGAATCGGACTTATGGATAGTGGTGTGATTCACTTAATTGGAATACAACCACAATGGTTGGCGTAGTGGCTGTCCGTCTTCGTTGTGGATGCCCCGGTCAATCGGGGCGTCGAACCCGGAAGTGTATTTAACTTCCGGGTTCGGGTGTGCGCGTTTAGCGCACACGCTAGGCGTCCGTACTGAAAGACGCCGCTTTTCTTGAATACTTACATGTCGGTTCAACAATTTGGGGTAAGTTATCAATAATGGTACAGGGATCTTGCCACGTATGTGCACTTTATGCCATTAGCTTAACTTTACAAATCGAGATATTACCGGCACTTTGGAGATTAATTTTCATGCTTGTTTACTACGATTTAAAAGTTACTTTCGGTTGTATGGTATGGATTCCTGAATGGGGGTCACAAATATGGATTATATCTGTCAATACACATTTTGTATAAGTAAAAGATAATAACATTTGCCTTTACGAACTAGTAGTTTATTGTAACATATATATTTTCCCCTTTTCTTTACATTAGATTTGAAGTATAAATTAGATATCAGTTGTGTTTGAAGAACGTATTGGAATGGATACATATTGATGACTATTTGTCTCTTAAATTGTGGTGGATTTGCAAGGTATTTGAGTGTAATTAATTTTTCTTTGGTTACTTTAACACACTATGGGTTGCAGTTGAATATCTTTGGTGTTCTGACTTTGGTCTTTCACGTGTAGTTTAACATGTTGTAGCTTGTGTTTTCTTATCACTCACAGGTGTTTTAGTAATTGTCTTTTAGATGGATTATGGTGTGGACCTTTTTCCTCTAACCTTTTTGATATGGTAGTATAAACATTAATTCCTTCCTTTGGTTTTTATGTTACACAATTGATGTGAACTGGGCGGCTGGATGTGCAATCTACCTTTGATGTTCTGAATTTTTCCAATAAACTTTTGGATTCATCAGTGGACTCTAAAATTTGCTCTATGACACATGGACTTTTATGATATTGTCTATTCATCACATTATTCTGTACTTGGTTCTACAAGAGGGGAACCTCACTGTGTATTGTTCTTGTCTTGAGGTGGTCCATACCTCTAAGGGTAGGGTGTTTCCCTTATTTGGTTCCCCGGTCATAATATATAGGGCAATTTGACATCCTTAGCGCCGTATCTCCTCACTATACACCCCATTAATTTTCTCAAAGCCAGCTATTAGTTTGAAATTTTCATTTCGGCATGATAGTCACTATTAACCCAAGGACTACATTCAAAGCCAACATCGTGCTAATGTGCGTGAGGCGTGCAACCCCGTGTTCCCTCCATGTGCACAACAAACCAGTTACGAGCGAACTGACCACGTTGAAATATCTATGTAACAGTCACCTCCGAGTGCTCGTGAATAATATGATGTGCACACAGAACCAACCCAATACAATCTAAATCCGAAACAAATAAGCGCGTAAAAACGCCAATACAACATCTGTTCTTGCTTGGAAATAAAAAGATGTGTGTTCAAAACTAAAACATGCTTAAACCAGCTAAAATCCAGTGTGCACGCTGAAAACGTACTTGCAGTGCGTGTATGTCAGTGCTGAAGTAAATGACCCTCCGAGTCTTCAGCGTGCCGAAAAGTGAATAGCTGGGTGTCAAAGAAACAACCCGCCACCCAAAAGGCAGTTCCTTGACTTCTTACCTAAGAACAGGTGAAAGCTGAAACATGTGAAACACCTTGAGCATCCGCTAGACGCACATTCAGAACAAAAGCCAGAAAACTATAACCGCCACAGGATCAACAATTACTGCTGTGTTCCCCTCCACGGAGTTTAGGGTAACCAGACTGTCAAAAAAGAATGCTAAATCGCTATTCTATCACAACTGAAGTTAAACTGTAACCAACACCACCGACCAGTACAAACTTACTGGACGCGCCAAATCAAGAAATCTTACAATTCTTCGCTAGCTGGAAACGGGAAGCTATCATGGTTCACATTACTTCCGAGTTTGCAATGTAAGTGCTACTGGCTGCCAGAAGTTCGATGGTTGAAAGAAAAAGCAGACAATGACAATGGACTCCCACTTTTAAATCTGACCGCTAGAACGCAAACAAGACCCGTACAAGTGACTTGCATACCAACTAATGCATGTGCTTAGTGAATACAAGAGATGATACTAGTGGAGAAAAAGCGTAATTAAGAATAAAAACTGAAAAGTCGAAAATACACACATGAAAATAATAATTGAAAACAATTCACATATATGAATACTTTTATTGATTAAAAATCGCCCATAAAAACAACTTAACCAAATATCACAATTTTTCTTGCAATTTTTTAAAGTTTCCATTTACTGAACATTTACATAAAATTTGACTTGGGCATCAAGTCGGGTTTAATGTAACGAGTCGTTTGATACCTTGAAGTACCAACTTTAGTAGTCCCATTCAGAAGTTAGCACAGCTGAATTTACTCAACCATTTCGGGTTTTTAATGTTAGGCACATATGCGAGGTTTTGATAAACAGCACTCTAACTTAGGGATCGATATTCTTGCCCTAGGGGTGACGTACATATATTAAAAAAGAAGGTCTGGACTTTTTTATTAGTTTAAATGACAATGTCAGGCTAGTAGTTAGCAGTTTGAAAACTACTCTGTCAGCCAGCAAAGGCAGACTGGGAATCTTGCTTTGTTTCGTCACAGCTGGTGGCACAATAAGTGCTGCAGTCCACAAGAGACACTTTAGCTTACAGGCCCTAGGTACTCCTGGTACATAAACTTGGGACTTATAAATAAGTTAAATAATTCCAATTGTGGGTGAGCCTATCAGACCTATACATTTAGGGGTCAGAGCACTGACTCTGAGGCCTGTTTGGCAGGGCTCAGTACACTCCCAGAATCGAAAATCCTGCAGCGTCAGCCCAAAACTTTGGAAGTGATCTGGGAAAAAGAGGCATTTCCTTACAAACAGCATCTAGATAATAGGGTCACTGAGAGACCTATGACAGCTCCAATTGTCTCTCGAAGAAGTGTTACACTAAGAGTATTACTGGTCCTCAAAATAGGCCTAGCTAAAACTTCAGGTACAGGACACCCATGAGTTGTGGGGTGCACACAGGATCCCATAAATAGTATGCACATATTTGACACCCAGATGAGATGATGTGGTGGGGAAGTCTCACAGCCAGCTGGATGCATGATCTTGTGATTAATGTTTAGGATCAATTTCTCTAGTTGTCTTCCATGCTGCAACCTGCGTCTTCTCAAAGGTGCAGGTATTTGTTTCTTCTCCACGACAACCTAGCACACATTTCCCCATCCTGGCACAGCGGCAAGAACTGGTTTCATAGTTAAAGTTGCAGTATCAAATCAATGGACCCAATGGCTCTGTTGGTCAGTGACATGGGGCACTGGATACATTTTTTGAGAGAAGCAAACTACAGCTCCAAATGTTGCAACTCAGTGTTTTGGTGCGGTAAAAGGTCCTGGAACCCAAAGCTGCACCAAAGTTTTGAGCAAGTGTCTCTTAAGCAGCTGTTCTTTTTTTATTTATTGTTTGGTGGCATGGGCACCCACTGGACCAGGAGCTCCCAAAGGAGAGGCTGGTTTACACTTCAATTGGGGAACTGAGATCTAGGTTGAGAGTTAAATATGAGCTTTAAAGTGTAATATCTTCTCAACGATGGGTCGCACATAGCTCAAACAGGTATGGAATCAGTGCAATCAGCACCAGCCAGGTTAGCACAAACCAAGGACATAGGGTGAAAGGGATACACCACTGGGTGCCTTTTAGGATGGAAATGCACTTGCTGGCACATTCTCAGCCCTCATTGCCAGTTGAGCTCCAAGGTTCTCATAGCTACTTCTGTCAGGTTCTCTCTATAGGTCTAACTTTTTATCTTACTTGTCACTCGGCATGCCCATTCTCAACAAATCTATATAAATCAAGGGCAGTTAGGAAGCACTTGTGACAAGTGTTGGTACTGTTCTTTGAAATATAAGAACCTGATGCGAGCTCATTGAATTTCCCGGTACCTCCTCTATAGCCTTTGACTGTCAGGAGACAGCCAAGTCAAACAGCCACGGTTGTCCAGTGTTAGGTAAACATCTAGTTTAGAAATGACCACTTGCAATAACTATGATGTTCAATTAGTATTATTCCATTATGGAAAAATGTCTATTATTATAATTAGAGTATTATGATGATTAAGGTTAAAATATTTTTGTTGTATTACTACTTCATGGATAATGCTATTTGTAATGCCTGACTGCATCATCATGACTGCAAATCATGACTGTAAGCTAGGGTCTTCACATAGCTGGCAAAGGACGCAATATCACTAGGTTTTGGAAACTACATGAGTACAATATAAAGGTTTTGTTGCTGGATGTAACACCCACATTTTCAAGCAGTGTCTGACTTGGGGATCACAGAAATCACTCACTTGTGAAGGACTCATTCGGTCTGATTGCAGGTTAGCAAGGTTGTTCAGGTTTCCTTTAGGTGCACCTGCAACCATTCAGTAATTATCTGTGACTCTGCACAGGCTGGGACACATAATTCACCGGTAAGATGCATGACTCAGTTGGGAGGTCACAATTTCACAGGGGACATTCAGCATTGTCGGGTTTCTAGATCACTGATTGGGCTGGAGCTTAAATGCTGCTCTGCAATGCTGAATTAGGGAAGCTCAAGAGTGGGTGGCTCCTGCATCAATCACATTCACAGAAAATAAAAAAACTCCCCTTCTCTATGTTCAGAAATCAATGCTTTTTGGCTGCATGACAAACATGGTGGGCAACTGACATCTGCCTCTATTTTAAATAGCTTCTCGCGATGAAGGCCCTTATGAGAACACAGTGTAAAAGAGTGAACAGAAGCTTCAAAGACATGTCAAACATAAGTGTTTATTCAAATTTAGCAGTACACACCTGGGCACAAGAGCAGCTTATGTTCCAGATAGTATATTCCAGTGTTTCAGCAACCGAAGGCTTCCCCGATTGACCTTACATCCACACGAGATACAGCTCTCAGAACCCAGCACATCTTCCCCTTAATATAGTAATAAAACCCAACAAAGGACAATATCTTAACTAAACATCACTACGGCTGAACCAACACCCACAAACAGGCATTCTCAGGAGCTGTATACATGATCCGTAAGTCTGATAGGTCTATAAGTCTTTACGTCAGACACATGAATTGTCAAGTGTCCCTGGTACACTGGCCCAGTTACTCCGATCTGCCAGAGAATGCAGCTGGAGTACTCTTTTCTGCAGTTCAAGTTCTCAGTTTTTTCAGCACTTCACTAGAGACATCCTGTGTAGTAAAATATAAACGATCATTATTCCACATTTTGCCATCATCCAGCTGACCACACAATCCATCACTTACAACACCTTCTTGGGATGTAAGAACCTGGCACATGCCCTGGCTACAATGCCTCACTCTCTCTGTGTCACTCACTTTGAGATCCAGACACTAGCCTCACACATCCACATACTTCATTTATCTGAAAGCGACTCCTTAACCTCCAACTGCCTGAAAATCCTTTCTTGGCAAATCCTTTTAACTGGGATCCTGGCACCCTGCCCCTGGAGAGAACAAATGGCGAACCACCCATGTTAACATTGGGCTTGGAAAATATTGCCCACAGAAGGTTCTTCAAATCATGCATCCCGTCCAGATGGTGTACAACAGACATTTCAATGTCCTTTTTATCCCCTATTACATCTCTCCACCAAGCTGTTACTTCTTGGGTGATAAAGTTATGTAGAAATGTGTTTGATACCCGTGTCCTTAGGAAACTCAGAAAACGTTTCTGAAACAGACCTTTCTTTGCAAAGAGTTGGTCTCCGACCAACATGAATAATAATTTGTAACCACAATTCCCTACCTCAAAACTCAATTTATTTGCTTAAAATTTGCTTATCAAGTTTTTTTAAGCAATACAATAATATCAAACTACCCCAGTTATAGGGACACTACCAAAAGGACTAGGTTGAAAATGAATAAACTGTTGTCTTCTTCCCAGGCTGAAAATGGGGTCTGTGGGCTTCCAAAGAGTCAGGGGACCAAATGGCAAGGAATGATCAATAACAGAAACAGTTTTTCCATGGATCAACCACATACTTGACACCCAGATGAGATGACGTGGTGGGGAGGTCTCCCAGCCAGCTGGATACATGATCTTGTAATGTTCAGGATTAATTTCTCTAGTTGTTTTCCATGCTGCATCCTGCTTCTTCTCATAGAGGCAGGTATTTGTTTCTTCTCCACAACAACCTAGCACACATTTCCCCATCGTGGAACAGCGGCAAGAACTGGTCTCACAGTTAAAGTTTCAGTATCTAATTAATGGTCCCAAGGGGTCTGATGGTCAGTGACATATGGCACTGGATACATTTTTTGAGAGAAGCAAAACACAGCTCCAAATGTTAGAGCAAGTGTCTCTTAAACAGCTGCTCTTTTTGATTTATTGTTTGGTGGCATGGGCACCCACTGGACCAAGAGCTCCCAAAGGAGAGGCTGCTTTCCACTTCCAGTTGGGGAACTGAGATCTAGGTTCAGAGTTAAATATGAGCTTTAAATATCTTCTTAATGATGGGTCACACATAGTTCAAACAGGTATGGAATCAGTGCAATCAGCACCAACCAGGTTAGCACAAACCAAGGACACAGAGTGGATTCCTTTTAGGTTAGAAATGCAATGGCTTGCACATTCTCATCCCTCATGGCCAGTTGAGCTCCAAGGCTCTCACAGCTACTTGGTGACTACTTCCGTCAGGTTCTCTCTATGGCCCTCATTACAACCCTGGCGGTAAATGCTGCTTACCGCCGATCAGAAGACCGCCAACATACTGCTGCGGGCGCGGAATTCCGCTACAGCTATTACGACCCACAGCTCGGAATCCGCCATAATACAGACACCCACACAAGTCCGCCACACCAAAGGTCAGTGATAAACTGGCGATAACAAAACCGACACCGTCACGCCAACAGGAATTCGCCCACACTATCACGACCCACAAATCCACGCGGCGGTCTTTCAACCACGGTATTCCATTGGCGGTACACACCGACGCGCTCAAAATACACACACATTTACAAAACACAACCACATTGGACAATTCGAAACACACACACCTGACACACATACACACACCACACCCACACACTCAATCCAATATAAAACACACACCCACAAACCCTTACTACCAGAATTCTGATACCACGCCAGAGAGAGACACCACCATAAACAACACCAGCATCCACAGACACACAACACCATCACTTACACAACATCCACGCACCTCAAACAACACACACCAACACATCCCCTCACACATCACAACACACACCACCTCACACATCACCCACACCACATCATGGCACCTCAACGACACCCCAAGTTCTCTGAGGAGGAGCTCAGGGTCATGGTGGAGGAAATCGTCCGAGTAGAGCCACAGGTATTCGGATCACAGGTGCAGCACACCTCCATTGCAAGGAAGATGGAGCTATGGCGCAGAATCATTGACAGGGTGAACGCAGTAGGACAGCACCCCAGAACACGGAATGACATCAGGAAGAGGTGGAACGACCTACGGGGGAAGGTGCATTCCGTGGTCTCTAGACACCAGATTGCTGTACAGAGGACTGGCAGTGGAGCCCCACCTCCTCCCCCACAACTAACAACATGGGAGGAGCAGGTCTGGGCAATACTGCATCCTGAGGGCCTTTCAGGAGTAGCAGGAGGACTGGACTCTGGTAAGTCAAAGCTTTACTATTATATCCCCCACCCTACCTGCATGCCATCACATACTCCCACCCTCACCCTCACCCCCATCACTCCAACACCTCACATATGCCCCACTATCACAACCCACCCATCCCAACACCAAGCCCTGCATGCAACACCAAAGCATGGACACCCATCACCAAAGCATGCCCACTACAGATACCCACACAGACCCCAAACCACATATCACACAAGGACCAAGACAAGAATGCAAGCACTGGAGTACAGGGTCACTCACCCATTGCACACAATGGCACACACACAGATGCAATAACCATGCCTTTAAACTCCTGCAGGACCCCAACCCAACGTCACCGGACAGGAGGAACCAGACATATCCAGTCTCCCCACAGAGGAGACCCACAGTGATGACAGCAGCACTGCACAACTGGATCAAGATGACCAGCCCGGCCCAACAGGGACCTCGGGACAGTCGGCTCCACTGACACTGGCACAAGCCACCACAGACCCTCCCCCCTCAGGAAACACCAGCACAGCACCCACCCTGCGGGCCCATCCCTCTGTCCCCAGGACACATCAATCAGCAGTGTGTCCACCACTACAGGGAACCCAGGCAAACCCACCAACCACAGAAAATCAGGGACCTGGGGGCAGTGGCAGTGGGCACACTGTTCAGGGGACAGAGGCTCAGGAAAACAGGGAAACTGGGAGGACTGCTGTGCGGCAGGGGGAAGACAGGCCTAGGGAACCCACTCTCCATGAGGCCCTCTCCAACATCATAGGAGCTTACCATCATTCCCAGGAGACGATGGCAACGGTACTGGACAAGTTTCAGGAGACCCAGCGGCTGCAGGAGGAACACTATCTGGGGATCAGGGAGGACCTGAAGTCCATTAACAACACCCTGGTCACCACTGCAGGGGTGCTGCAAGACCTTGTCAACACCAGGAGGGACACTGTGGCACAACAAGGGGCCCCTGACACTAGCCTGGATGATGAACAGCCCTCCACCTCCGCCGGCGCCAGTGGACAGGAGGCACCGTCACAGGAACACAACACCTCCACCCCCCCCTGCAGATGGAGAATCACCCCGCAAACAGTCCCTGAGATCCAGGAACAAGACAGTGAACATTGCCAAGATCCCGCCAGGAAATGAGACCCCCCCTGAATGTCACCCTTCTGTCCCACTTTGTAACCCTGTCCATCCTTCAACTGCCATTGCTCCACTTCGTATGCCCCTTTGGACAATGCACCTGTGAAACAAATAGACTGGACTCTGCCATGGACATTCCTCCACCATCCCCCCTGCCCAATTTACAACCCCCTCCACTTATTTGCACAGAAATAAACACAATTCAATCACAAAACAATCTGGAGTCAGTCTGTGCTTTCACAAACGTGTAATTGCAATAACAATGGAATATAGCAATGTCAATTTAATTGTTCACATACCGATGTAACACAGCTGTAGGGCTGGAGGAAATATAGCAGAGGGCACAAAGTGGGACCCACATCTGTGAAATGGAAAGGCAAAGTGGCAAGTGAGGGTCCATACTCTGAGTGAAAATGACAGACTTATGCGAGCTCCAACAACAGTATGAGATGTGGGAGGCAGTGACATCTTCTTACCAGTGTCTCACTGGAAGTATTGAATGATTATGTTGTTTCTACTGTTGATATCCTCTTCTTCTGCCTCCTCTTCTTCACTGTCCAGAGGCTCCACAGCTGCCACAAGACCACCAGCTGGACCATCCTCCTGCAGAAAAGGCACCTGCCGTCGCAAAGCCAGGTTCTGCAGCATACAGCAGGCCACGATGATCTGGCACACCTTCTTTGGTGAGTAGTAGAGAAAACCACCTGTCATATGGAGGCACCGGAACTTGGCCTTCAGGAGGCCGATGGTGCATTCAATCACCCTCCTTGTTCGCCCATGTGCCTCATTTTAGCGTTCATCTGCCCTTGTCCTGGGATTTCTCACTGGGGTCAGTAGTCTTGACAGGTTGGGGTAACCAGAGTCACCTGCAAATGTCGAGGGACAACTGTTAGACACACACTAACCCGTAGGGACAACCCCATACCCAGACAACTATTCACACTCTATAGGGTCCTTGTTCTCACCTATTGGCCACACACAGTGCCTCTGGAGTTGCCCCATCACATAAGGGATGCAGCCATTCCTCAGAATGTAAGCGTCATGCACTGAGCCAGGAAATTTGGCATTCACATGGGAGAAATACTGGTCGGCCAAACACACCATCTGCACATTCATGGAATGGTAGCTTTTGCGGTTTCTCTACACCTGTTCATCGCTGCGGGGTGGGACAAATGCCACATGTGTCCCATCAGTTGCACCTATGATGTTGGGGATATGTCCCAGGGCATAGAAGTCACCTTTCACTGTGGGCAAATCCTCCACCTGAGGGAACACGATGTAGCTGCACATGTGTTTCAGCAGGGCAGACAACACTCTGGACAACACGTTAGAGAACATTGGCTGGGACATCCCTGATGCATGGACGAGAACAGTGAGCAGAGAGTCAGCCAACACTGAGGTATCACCAAATGTCATTTGCACACATTTATTAATCCGCAATGTGCCTGTTACTGCGTGTATTCAAGGCCTACATTGGTGTGACGCAGTTAAAATTAATGCCATGTGGCCTCCTGAAATGGCGTCTGCCTGACCTGTTAGGTGGAACAAGGGGATATGAGGTAACTGCCCTGGCGTTGTACACCATCATGGTAGGCGGTTGAAGACCGTGGCGCAATCCTGCATTGGTTAACATTGGACCCTACGGGTCCGAGGAGCCAATGACGATGTACGCCGGCGTGGATAGTATGCACCGCCGTGGACGTGACCGCCATTTTCTGTCTGTTCACTCACTTGATACCTGACCTTCAACAGGAGAGGACCTACACTGCAAGTGCCGCTGTGACCTCAGTCTGGAAGGGACGATGGCTCATGTGTCTGGGGAAAGGGCCCCTGCCTTCACTTCGGAGGAGTTGTAGAAACTAGTGGATGGGGTCCTCCCCCAGTACACACAACTGTACGGTCCTCCAGACAAACAGGTGAGTACACTGTGAGAATACTGAATGGGCAATGCCTGTTTGGAGTGGTGTGGACGGAAGATAAATGGGGGGGGGACTGAGGCCTGCATGTGCAGACGGTGAGTGTATGTGCGTCAGGGCAAGGGTGGGAACGTGGGCCAATGAGTATGACGGCCGGACGGGTAAAAATTTTCCTTTTCCCCTGTACTATTCCTCTAGGTCAGCGCCCACCAGAAGGCTATTTGGCGTGCCATCGTCAAGGACGTCCGGACCCTGGGGGTCCACCACAGACGGAGCACCCACTGCTGTAAAAGATGCGAGGACTTTTGCCGCTGGAGCAAGAAGATGGCGGAGGCACAGCTGGGGATGGCCTCCCAACGTGGGAGGGGTGCCCGTCGCACCATGACCCCCCTGATGTTCCAGATCCTGGCGGTGGCGTATCCGGAGTTGGATGGGCGCTTGAGGGCATCACAGCAGCCACAAGGGGGTGAGTACACTCTCATTCACCTGACTCTGCACGCATTACGAGGTGTCTGGGTGTGGGAGGTGGGCAGTGGGTTCCCCTAGGCCAGGGCGATCTTGGTAGGCAAGGTCACTTGTGAGGCAGGCTCAGTGGCACCCAACCCCACTAGTGGTTAGTGCCATCTACACATAGCCAATATCCTGAGACTTCCATGTGTGCAGCAATCGGGCTTAGGCCTTGTACCGCATGGGCATGTGATTAATCTAGGAACTATAAGTGCATGGCGTAGTGAAGAGGGCTGCTGTGTCTGTAGTGGTGTTGCATGCACTGAACATGTCTTTCTTCTGTCTCCCCCCCCCCTTTTTGTGGTCTCCCTGTTCTTGTGTGCAATAGAATCATCAGGCGGAGGAGCATTGGCACCGGAGCAGGAGGGAGCTGCATCCCACTTGGCCCTGGAGGGCAAAACAACGGAGTCTGAAGCCACCGGTGGGACAGAGGGCGAGGGGAGCTCCACGGCGGGGACAGGAGCAGACAGCAGTGACAGCGACTCGTCCTCTGATGGGAGCTCCCTTGCCATGGCGGACCCCTCTGTGCCCCCGCATCAACAGGTACAGCTGCTACCCCCCTACCAGCACCGCCCTCCCAGCAGCCCTTCAGCGTGTGTCCCATGCCCGCTCACCCAGGAGGGTGGGCATCTCCTTCTCCCCAGTCCTCAGGCCCTGCCCCAGTCAGCCCTGCTGCCCTCAGTGAGGAGGCTATTGACCTCCTGAGATCCCTCACTGTTGGGCAGTCTGAATGCCACCCAGGGTGTTGAGAGGCATTTGCAACAAACAAATGCATACCTGGAGGGCATTCATTCTGGGCAGGCAGCCCAACAGAGAGCATTTCAGGCTCTGGCCTCAGCACTGATGGCAGCCATTGTCCCTGTGTCCAGCCTCCCCCCTCCAACTTCCCCCACCCAGACCCAATCCCCTGTACCTCAGCCTATCCCAAGCACACACATCAACACACAAGGGTGGCTCAGGCAAACATAAGCACCACACATCCCACAGGCACTCACACGAGCATCATACCCATGCACACATACTAACATCCACTTGCCTCCACTGTGTCCCCCTCCTCCACGTCTCCCTCCTCCCTCCCATTCTCGTCACCACTTACACCTGCATGCACTACATCCTCAGCCACTACCTCCATCACCAGCACTCCCATCACCACACACCACTCGCGTGCACTCACCACCCCCACTACCATTCACACATCCCCACTGTCCTATCCCAGTGTGTCTGTGAGCCCTCCTCCCAAAGTACACAAACGCAGGCACACACCCACCCAACAGCCATCCACCTCACAACAGCCTCCAGCCCATGCACCTTCACCCAAATTCAGCAGACGCACACCTCCTACAACCACTACCTCCAACTCCACTCCCAAATCCCCTCCATCTACCCGTCCCAGTGTGTCTAAAAAACTTTCCTGGCTAATATTGACCTCTTCCCTACACCCCCCCCTGTCCTTCCCCTACGGCCAGGCTTTCCAGCTCCCAGCCCAGCACCTCAGCCACCACATCCCCAGGCACAGTGGTGCCAGCAACTGCGGGGTCATGGAGTGCGCCAACCATCAGGGCTGCCAGTGTACCACGTAGCGAGGGCAAGGACATTCCGCCACCTGCCAAGGTGAAAAAGGTGCCCACATCCCGGAGGGAGAAGCCGAAAACACCTGCTACCAAGGGGTCAGGGAAAACGAAAGCGGATAGTGGCAAGACAGCTGCGCCACCATCAAAGGTGGGGAAGGGCCAAAAACTGAAGGGCAGGTCAGGAGAGGGCATGGTGGCACCGACTGAGGGACCAGAGTCACACCTTCTGTCCACGTCGACGCCAACCTGTACGGCCGAGAACACCGCCACCTGCACCGCCACAGACCTCGCCGCCAGCACTGCTGCCACAGACCCCACAGCCAGCACCGCCGACACAGACCCCGCAGCCAGCACTGCTGCCACAGACCCCACAGCCAGCACCGCCGACACAGACCCCGCAGCCAGCACCGCCGCCACAGACCCCGCCGCCAGCACCTCCGCGACTGACACCGCGCAAGCACTGCCGCCACAGACCCCACCACCAGCACCACCGCCACAGAACCCGCAGCCAGCACCGCTGAGACTGACACCGCTGCAAGCACCGCCAGCGGCCCCGCAACATGCTCAGACAGTGGCACCACGGTAGATATGGCTACCATCCCCAGTGGTCAGTAGTCCGAGGCTGGTGGTGAGTTCCAGGACCCTGGGCAGCTTCCATGAAGCATCACTGTCATCACAGTTGTCCCCTGCATATGGAATGCGAAGCCGCAGCAGTGTGGGGTATGTCTCTGCCTCCATGGCGTATCATCCTACCTGTACCTCGGCTATCTCATGGCACACACACCCGGCGAGTGTATTGTTCCGGCCACAATGCACGTGGAGCACTCTGGGCACAAAGCCCCCTCCAGAACCAGTGGAGAAAGGCACCCACTACCTCAGTCCTTGGCAGGATGAAGCACTCTGGGCACAAAGCCCCCTCCAGAACCAGTGGAGTATCTCATCCACTACCTCAGTCCTTGGCAGGGTGAAGCACTCTGGGCACAAAGCCCCCTCCAGAACCAGTGGAGAAAGGCATCCACTACCTCAGTCCTTGGCAGGATGAAGCACTCTGGGCACAAAGCCCCCTCCAGAACCAGTGGAGTATCTCATCCACTACCTCAGTCCTTGGCAGGATGAAGCACTGTGGGCACACAGCCCCCTCAGGAACCAGTGGAGAATGTTATCCACTTGAGAGACTGTGGCTTTGCACTCCCCAGGATAAAGCAGTGGGCAAACCACCCACTAAAAAGACTTGAGAGACTTGTGCTTTGCACTCCCCAGGATAAAGCAGTGGGCAAACCACCCACTGAAAGGACTTGAGAGACTGTGGCTTTGCACTCCCCAGGATAAAGCAGTGGGCAAACCACCCACTGAAAGGACTTGAGAGACTGTGGCTTTGCACACCCCAGGATACATACATGGACATGGAGCCCCCTCGAAGAGCAGTGGCGCCGTGCATTCATCAGGCTGAGGTGCCCCCCTCCCCCTGACCCTGAGGTGCCTGTATATTTTCTATGCAATGCCCCTCCAGTGTTCTCTCCGTTTGGAGTCAGGTATCATGTGTGGGCGTCGCCCATGCATTTTGGGCCCAGTGGTCCACGGACAATGATTGGTGCACTATCCGGACTTGTGTAGTTGGTGTACATAATTGTATATACTGGATTTTGACTTTTGACTAATGGATTTTTATTGATTACAATCGTTACAATCATTTCCTTTTGTCCTTGCGTTCTTCCAGGTGGTGTGGGGGGTGTATATGTATTGTTGCAACATGTATTTGTGTGTATGGTGTTGTGTATGAGGGTGGGGGTGTTGCGTGTTGTGTGTGTGTGTGTCACTCTCTTTTCCCTCCCCCCTCCCCCGTCCCCCGTCCCCTGTGTTGTAGGGGCAGTACTCACCGTAGTCATTGCCGCCGTCGTTGGAGCTCCTGATAGAGGAGCAGGAAGACCATCGCCAGCAGTATCTGCAATTTGGGCTCCATGGCGTCCTGGTTCCTCGTGGGGTGTGGAGAGGTGAGTGTTTTCCCTTCTGTGTACTGTTTCCGTCGTGTTTTTATTCGCGTTGGTTCCGCCCCGGAAAAGGTGGTGGATAGGCGTGTTGTGATAGGGTGGGCGGTACATTGTCTCCCGCCTGTCAGTTGGCGGTGTCCGCCGCGCTGTTTGTTTGTACCGCCGTGGCAGTCGGAGTGTTAAAGTGGCTGGCTATGTTGGCGGTTTCCGGCACGGTCATAATTCCATTTGTTTTTCCACCGGCCTGTTGGCGGTATTACCGCTGCTTTAACACCGACCGCCAGGGTTGTAATGAGGGCCTATATGTCTTACTTTTTATCTTACTTGTCATGCGGCATGACAATTCTCAACAAACCTATGTAACTCAAGGGCAGTTAGGAAGCACTTGTGACAAGTGTTGCTACCATTCTTGGAAATATCAGAGCCTGATGCAAGCTAATTGAATTGCCAGGTACCTCCTCTATAGGCTTTGAGCTTCAGGAGGCAGCCAAGTCAAACAGCCAGGGTTGTCCAGTGTTAGGTAAACATCTAGTTTAGAAATGACCACTTGCAATATCAAACTTTAGCGAGTTACAAATGTTGAGGCAAGCGCCTATATTGTAGGCGGAATACATCCAGTATTAGTAAACAGCTTGTGCAATAGTTGCATAACAAGCCAGTTGTGCAATAGATTGTCAACAAGTATGACAGTGGGTACTATGGTGTGCACAGGTAAAAGGAGTTAGAAGAGACCCAGCCTTTATGATTCCTGTCTGAGAAGCAGTTGAGCAGGGACCATTGTGTTCTGCACTATGTCACAGTTATGAGAGGAGAGCTTCCAGGCATCAGAACATGTGTAGGGAGGGCTGTGAAACTCCAAATTGCTGTGTCTCGTCAAAGGACCCAAAAGGCCAACCAGCCCATCATTGAATTGAAAGAGAGAAGAAAAAAAGAGATAAATATTAAATGAAACCTAGCAAACCGGTCGCCATCTGTGACGCAAAGGGAAAAGCACTGGCATGGGGGTGGGGGGTAGGGGAACATCATTAGGCCGAGGGCAATCTCTGCAACATGACTCATCGGTGACCACGAGACAGCCGCAATACCACCTCAATCATTAAGTCAAGCAAGTGGAGGACACGAATCCTGGGTGGGAGGGAACAGAGGTATTATATTCAGGACATGTATTCAGTTAGGGGCTGACAGAGGTGCATTCATTTCTTTTCAGAGAGGGAGTTTAGGAGTTAGTTACTCCATTGCCAGGGGGTGCCAAAGCCTTGTGAACCAGGATGCTACGGGAGGGGCAGCAGGAGATTTCCAAGCTGGTGAAAAAGTTGTTTCACTGCGTCCGTCATGTGTCGTATGAGATACCAATCGACATAAGACATTGTCTGAAGTGTTGTAGGGCATATTCCTAAAATAACTGTGCGATAGTCTGCCAGGATCTGGTGTCCCAAGGTGCGTTTAATGTGGCTCAGGATTTCCTTCCAAAATATAGCAAAAGGAAGACACGTCCACCATATGTGTTTAAAATCTCCTATCTGTGCTCTGCATCTCCAACAAGAGGCTGAAGTTGTGGGGTAAACAGAGTGAAGGCGTGCAAGTGTATATTACTATCGTGGCAGGATCTTATCTGCTGTTTCTTGCTAGGAGATGCTTCCCTGAGTTTTAGAGATCTCACCGCAGAGAAGTTCCTTCTGTTTCCGTGAGATGTCCTGGGCACTGTCAAGTTCCCACTTCATTTGGTACCGGTGGCTAGGGAACAAGCAAGACTGTTGCAAGATGGCATACGTCTTGGATATAAGGCCTCGGGAGCCCTTAAAGTTTCAAACTAGGGTATTGAAAGGTGCAAGGGACCGAGTGGGCACCAGAGTGTTAGGCGGGAACAGTGTCCAGTGATGCAGTTAGAAATATTGGTGTCTTAGCGGAGCAGGAAGATGGAATTCGATTTTACATTGCTCGAATGATTTGATAGTCTGTCCCTGGAAAAGGTCCTTTATGATTTTGCATTCTCCCCTTTTCCAGACCAGACCGTGCTAGCGGGGTGTTCGGAGAGGGGTACATGGTCAGGCCTCTCCCAGCCACCAGTGTGTCCCGTATTTCTAGAACTGTCCTGGTTGTGTTAGCTATGTACGCGCTGCAGGGGCGATGTTGTGGCGGAAGCTAGGCTAAATTCCACACCACAATGGTCAATAGGCCACTGCATGGTCCATGTGTAACCAATGCTTTTCGCTATCTCTAACCACCCACTTTGAGATGCAGTGTACATGGACCTCTCAGTAGTAGTCCCAGTATCAGTCCTGTAGATGTGGGCAGGCAAGGCCTCTGCGACTACCAGGGAGCATGAGCAGGGCATTAGATATGCAGGGTTGTTTCCCTTCCCAGATAAAGGAGCGGAGATCTCTTTGCATTTGTTTTATGTGCTCTGTAGGTATAGGGTTGGGGGGGTGTCTGGAAAAGGTAGAGCAGTCTGTGGAGGATGTTCATTTTCACCGCGCTTTTTCGACCTACCCAGGAAACATGGATAAGCCTCCAACACCCAGGGTTTTCCAGGGTCGCTGCAAGTTTGCCCATTTCCATGTATGTAGGGAGCTGGTGATGGTAAGACTATGATATTAAATGGAGTGAGGTGCTCAATGGAAGGGGGCAAGTGTCTGCAGGTTGGGGAGCTGTTGCAGGATGTTCAGATTAGGATTTGACCAAGTTGATCCTGTATCCGGAAATTGCATCAAATGTTTGTAGAGTTTGAACTAGCGCGGGGAGAGAGGATTCTGGCCTAGTCGGGCAAGTAGTAGATCATCTGCAAATAGTAAGACTCTATGGTTGTGCCCCCCAAAGGGGATGTCCGTGATGGTCTGGGCCTGCCTGAGGTGAAAAAACAGGGGTTCCACTTCAAGAGCAAAGAGCAAGGGGGACAGGCGACAGACCTGGTAAGTGCCGTGGGAGAGTGCAAACGGTTGTGTCAACTGGCGATTTACCCAGACGGTTGCTGTAGGCGCAGCATGGGAGGCAATCATTTTGATGATTATGTTGGAACCTAGGCCAATCCTTTGGAAAACTGCATGTAGAAAGGCCCAGCTCACCCAATCTCTGCATCAAGGGAAAGAAGGAGAACAGGGATGTTATGTTCGTGTAGATTTTAGCATCGGTATTCAGCAAAGTTATTGGTTGATAGGCTGAGCAGAGAGTATGGTCTTTGCCAGGTTTAGGGATGAGCGTGATTTCTGCAGCAGACATCATTGGGATGAGGCCAGTTGCATTGGTGAAAGAGTTAAAGAGCTCAAGCAGGTGATCTTTCACTTGAGGGACGAAGATAGCATAGAAAGTGATTGGAAAGCTGTCTGGGCCTGAGGTCTTCCCCAAGGGAGTTCCCTGAGAGCTCTGCAGATTTCTGACTCATGAATAGTTCTTCCACGTTCAGTGCAGATTGGGAGTTGATGGGAAGTCCCGATTATAGGAGTCAATGGCGGCTTGGTCTCCTCCCCACCCTTGCTAGTGTAGAGATGTTGATAGTAGGCCCAGAAGGCCTCTTGTGTATCTTATTCTCAGATAGCCCAGCTGGAGTCTTCTGTATGGATTTGAGAGATATCGGATCAAGTGTATTGGTGGCATAATCTGTGAGCTATGAGGGTGCTCGCATTGTCTGCCCCATTGTAATATTTTTGTTTAAGCACCAGGAGGGACTGCTCAGCTTTGTTAACCAGATGTGCTGAGATGGCCTCTCAAAATGGCTAGCTGTTGTTTTTTCACACTGAGGGGTGTTGCTTGTCTGTGCATTCCAAGGAGTGGATCTCCTCTGTGAGATTAGCTTCAAACAAGCATGCGTTGTAAGCTCTGGCTAGTGAGATGGAAGACATGGTACCTCGTATAGTGGCCTTGAAACCGTCCCAAAACATATGAGGAGGGGTGTTTGGTAGAGCGTTGCACGTGAAATATTCGGAGAGTGCTTCTTTGATGGAGTCCTTATTGACTGGGTCGTGTAGGAGTTGGGGGAGAAAGATGCCAACATGGTGGGACGGTATGTTGTGTCCATGTATGCTCAATGTATGCATGGTTCAGAATGGAGATGTCAGAAATCTGGGCAGATTCCAGACCCCTCAGGAGGGATTGGGAGAGGAATAGGTAGTCGATACAGGAGTAGTAAAGAGGTACACATGTGAGTAGAAGGAATATTCTCCCGAGTCTGGGTGTAAGCAACGCCATGCATCAACCAGTCCAGAGTCCATCAATTCCTTCTTGAGCATTCCAGACATGGCTCCCAAACCCTGCAAATGTGCTGTGTTCCTGTCAAGTCCAAGATACCGTACTAAATCAAATTTGCTCACCATTATTATGTTCCCCTTAACAGAGCCTCGCTGATCTTTGAGCACCCTCATAACAAAAAAATGCTTGTGGAGGAGCATAGAGTTTAAGGAGAGTCAGAGTGGTTTTCTCTCTCTTAGTCGTTAGTGACAGAGACCGTCTGCTCAGGTCTCTATTGACTTGTTAATTCAGAGTAGAAACCCTTTCTGAATAGGATGATAACTCCTAGTGTTTTAGAATCAGTGTATGACTAATGTTGGCAGGGGTATCTGGGGTGGGACATGCAGTGGCAATCCTTCCTGAGGAGGTGCGTCTTTTGTAAAAACATGGCACCGGCATCTCCCTGAAGGAGGTGGTGCCGAATTTGCTTACATTTTCTGGGGGAATTGAGCCCATGGACATTTAGAAATAAGAGTTTCATGTTAGTCAGGGAGCCCATAGCATTCTGGAAGCGGGCAGTGCATCGAAGTAGCAGCTCTTGCCCATTCGGGTCACAGCAGTATGGGTTGGAAGCCGTAGTTACTCCTCCCGAATCCCATTACTAGTGAGGTGACTAACCAGGAATGGTCTAAACGTGGGGGAGTTAAAAGGGCCAACAGGGCCCAACATGGTGGACCACTCCTTCAAGGGACAGGTGGGAGAACCCATCAGTCTCTACATCTTTGTTGCCCCCAACGGAAAGAAGCCCAGTAAGGGGGAGGTACTTTGAGAAAGTGGAGGTAGGGCAGAGATCTACAAAGAAAAACACAAAAGTGGAAAGCAGCAGTAAAGAGATGGAAGTCTGGCCTCAGGTCCATGAGCCCTGCTGGGACATAAGTGAGTTGTCAGGATCTCCTGTGCCTTTGCTGGTTTACAGGCTTGTACTGGCGTGAACCCATCCTTCTCTCCACTCAGGGCCCTTCTGTCCAGGCCCAGGATGTGCTACTCCTGGCGCCTTCTGTTGAATCTATTTCACCATCTTCCTCAGGATAGAGCACTGCAGGCCCTTCTGTAGAAATGAGGTCCTTACAGCTTCCCAGGAGGTAGGACGTCACCCTTTCAGGAGGTAATTGGTGGGTAGTGTGGGGGTGTTGCAGTTTCCACAGGACCCTCAGGTGACTCGAATTACACACACTGCATACTCAGGGTCTTTCATGCATTGCATACCAAGCATACAAAGTCCTGAGTAGGGGGTGGTTACATGTCTCAGGAGATAATAAAATTACACTATGTATGCACTGTTTTTATATTGCCACACTTTGGCTGCCAAGTCTTACTCAATAGATGAGCCTGGCCCGCAGAACGACGTTTGGATAAGACAAGCTGTATTTTGAAGCCAAAATAAGTGTCCCAATGCCTCACGTGGTGATGCAACTTCGGCAGCCATCTTGGATGCCGAGTCTACTTAAAGGCCTGAACAAGAACTTTCAATGCTTCACATCAAAATTTCCCAAGGTTAAGTCATCACTCCATTTTCGAAGCCCCAAGTCCTCCCTTTGGTGATAAGTACTCAGACTACCTATTAAGGTTTCTTTTGTGATTGCAGGAACTCTGGCCTAAGTGGGAGTTGGGGAGGTAGGGCCTTGCGCATTTTGGGGGCATACGTTGACATTACTCGATAACAATAATTCTGACCATACTCTGTGCCTCTTGAGCACCCTTTTGTGCCCACGCTTCCACGCTACTTGTAGGTAGAGTTGTCATTGTTTCAGATAAAGATGTGTGGTGATAATTTCTTGCCCAGTTTGTACGTCAGTCAGCCCCTGTGTATATTGGAATACACAGGGCTATTTCGGACAATTACTTCCTCTAGCTCCTGGGAGTTGAGCTAATGTGTTGAACTCTTTTGGTTTTCCATGTTGAGGTAACCTGGATTTGGCTTCTAAAGAAGGACCCATTGGAGCCTTCTGTGATTACTGGGTAGGGTCATTACCTGCAATTCCAAGAGCTTGTGAAGAGTTTACTTAATACAGCCAAAGGTACTTCAGGAGGTCTGCCCCTGACGGCCAAGGTGGCCCAACTCTGCCTGCATGAGCATTTGTTGTTTTAGTTTGTTGTTTTGGCTACTTATTTTAATTTATATTTTGGTTCACTGTTTGTTCTATACCCCTTCTCCTTGTGCTCATACTGGCCCTACTGCGTGGAACATCTGGTGGTGGCTGTGTGGGTGTGAAGGAGAATCAGTCCATACTGCCCCTCCCAACAGGCCAACCAAGTTAAAAAGCCCTTGTGATACTGTCACTGTGACAAGAGTTCAGTGAGCTGGTGTTATTCGATGGCGTGTGGTCTAATGCAGTAGGCGCTCAGTGCAGATCATGCAGTGCTGGCGGCAGGTTGTGAGGGCTCCTGTTTCATGTTGTGCAGGTGTGCTATAATGTCCTCTTTGTAGTGTGGATGTCTCTAGCTGTGTTGTGCTGGCTTGGGCTGCAGCTACGGACAGTTTGCCAGGGAGTGAGACAATCATCAGGTCTCTCAGGCAGGGAGAGTGAGGGGTTCCAGTCGGGCGATCTCTCTGGCAGCCCAAGTATGCATTTGTCCACTGCAAGACACTTCATCATTCTCTTTTCGTCATTCTACTGGATGAGCCACCCAAAGGGATGGGCCCATTGATACTCTGGTCTCACAGCTTCATTGTTATGGGTTTAAAATCTCGCTTTTTTTTTAAGCATCAAAAGGGAGGGTTCTTGGAAGACTGTCACCATATGTCCTCAGAAGATGATGTCTGCTATTCCCCTTGTTGCCCTCAGAATAGCTTCCTTATCCTGGAAAAAGTGGACTCTGGTGAGAATGTCAAGGGTGCTTTCAGGGCAGCCAGCCATGGCAGCGATGCGGCGCACCCTGTCAAGAATTAAGGGTTGGTTCTCCTGCCCTCCCTGGATTGCCCACAGCAGGTCTCTGGTGAATGTCACAATGTCCTCTCCTTCGGCACCACGGGGACTGTTAATACATATGTTGTTGCAGCGACTGCAATTCCTGAGGTCTTCCTGTTTTGCCAACAGTTAAGTCTGCTGTACCTCGAGGGTGTCCAGCCTTCTCCAAAGCATCTCTTGGTCTTTAGTGCAGGAGTCCATTGTTTGCTCCAAATCATCCACCCTGTCGCCCACGGCTGTGACATCTTTGCCAAGGTCGTGGAGACAGCAGTTTGTCTTTAGGAAGCTAATTTCAAGGCGTTTATCATTCAGAAAAGTATACATATAGGGGGTCATTCTGACCTTGGCGGTCCATGACCGCCATGGCGGAGGGCGGCGGAAGCACCGCCAACAGGCTGGCGGTGCTTCCTGGGCGATTCTGACCGTGGCGGTAAAGCCACGGTCAGAAAAGGGGAGCCGGCGGTTTCCCGCCGGTTTCCCGCTGGCCCAGGGAATCCGCCATGGCGGCGCTGCTTGCAGCACCGCCATGGGGATTCCGACCGCCTTCCCGCCAGCCTGTTTCTGGCGGTGTCCACTGCCAGAACCAGGATGGCGGGAACAGGTGCCGTGGGGCCCCTGGGGGCCCCTGCACTGCCCATGCCACTAGCATGGGCAGTGCAGGGGCCCCCTAACAGGGCCCCACAAAGATTTTCACTGTCTGCTTAGCAGACAGTGAAAATCGCGACGGGTGCCACTGCACCCGTCGCACCCCTTCAACTCTGCCGGCTCCATTCCGAGCCGGCTCCATTGTTGAAGGGGCTGTCCCGCTGGGCCGGCCGGTGGTCTTCTGGCGGTCGCCCGCCGGCCCAGCGGGAAAGCCGGAATGGCCGCCGCGGTCTTTTGACCGCGGAGCGGTCTTTCGGCGGGAACCGCTTGGCGGGCGCCGACCGCCGCGGTCAGAATGACCGCCATAGTCCTGTGTGATTGGTGGGGCGAGGGGTATCCCAGGGGCTTTCCGTGGGTAGTGCTCATGTCTGCTGAGAAAGATTTAGACCATAGGGAAATGACTGAGCTGTTTCTGGTAGCTTTGCCCTTTGGCATAATAGGTATGCGAGAAGCTGTAGCAGGTCAGGTAGTGCCAGTTAGGAGGAGGTTAGCAGCTATGTCCAGTGCCAAGCCATGGCCCCTTGAATTGGGAGGTGCTAGGGGGACGTTGAGGGGGCACCTTTCGCTGAGACACGGCTCAATGCCAGCCATTTGGGTCCCAGTAGATTGATGCAAGGGTCAGAGGCCTCTCCAGGCCTTGCGGAGCAGGGAGAAGCGGGCCAGGACAGGGGAGGTGTCTCAAAGCCAAGCAATGTGAAGTTCCAGATCCCCTCACAGGTCCGAATCTGAAGGAGGTGGGCTCAAACACGGCGGCCAGCAGGAGAGTCCCTGAGGCCACACCTCGCCTCGCCATCTAGTCTTAAGGCAGAGAATAGCAGTGTGTCAAAGGTGTCCCCTCTAGTGCGCCAGTCCAGTTACCGCCAAATCAGCCCCTGGGTATGGCCATGTCTGACCTCGAAGACGCTCTCCCGCAGATTGCCAAGGGGCTCAACCCCAGAGAAGGCCGTAGAGTGAGGCCAAGCAGATGGCTGGATGGTCCAGGTAGGGAGGTGATCAGGCAAGCTAGCAGAGGCTTGCTTCTCAGACAATGACCCAGGTGGTGTGTGTTACTGCGCAGGGGGGTGGGGCTTACCCCTGGACCTCTCCAGGAAGGCCGCCCCTAAGTGCTAGGACCCCCCCTCGTATCCTGGCAAGGTCTACCAAAGAAAGGCATGGGTTGGAAGGATGGATAGCGCAGGTGGGGTCCCTCAATGGCCTTCAAAGCATGCCTGCGCCTCTTGTTCCATGGGGCTCCACTGTCCCTCAGCTCAGCCACATTTGGGGGGGTGGAGCCTCGTCCTGCTCACCTGAGCTTTTCCATCATCATCTGGCTGCTCCCTCTGTGTTCTTGGCCTCCTCCGTTTGTCATGGCAGTCAGAGCCTAGTAGGGGCCAGGTGTCCCAGGCATCTGATTGTGCGGGCAGGAGGCAATCAGGAGGCTTCCACTGAAGTCAACTATGCAGGGCCTGGGGCTGGACTGCCGACAGCTATGTTGTGGCAGCCAAGATGGCGGATAGCACTCTTGGCAGTCCATCAGGTTGTGTCACACCGGAGTCCGGGTATTATCACAGTTGATGGCGTCAGCAGAAAGGAGAGGATGCTGTGGCTGCTCGGGGTGCCAGGGCTCCTCTGTCTGTGTAGGGCACAGTTGAGCAACGGCTCCAGTTCCCCAATGGCTGCCGGAGCAAAGTGGGCCTCCACTCCGGATTGATGACAGGTGGGCCAGTGCCGCTGCTGCCAGGAAGGAAGCCAACAGCCATTGTTGGGCCACAGCAGGTCCTGGCCCACTAGAGAGTTCTGCACAGCTGTCTGTTGACGAGGCCTCAGAGGTGAGCAGGGACAAGCTTTAGGGCCCACCGGAACCTGGAGCTCAGACGAGCAGCGTTCTACTCCATTCCCAGTCAGGCCACATCCCATTTAATACATTAAGTGATCCTACGATGTCTGCCCTCAGACATGACCAAGCCTTAGCTGGAACATAAGCCAAACCCACGGGGCTTGGAACTATTACTTGAGATGTATTACAAATTGAATATGTTGTACACTGTTTTACATGATTTTCAAAACCTTTAGCAACTCCTTGTCACCAGAAGCACTCTGTAGTTCTGCACATCATAGCTCGCATGCAAAAATGGCCCTCATGCGAGTACTCCACAACTTTCTGTTGCAATTTCTTTGTGACTACTAACAAATCCAACCTTCTGAAATGGCCGTTGGCCTCTGACGATTCGTAAGCATTATGATGATACACACCAATCTCATCATTCAGCCACTTTGCTCCTGGCAAACCAGCTCGCAACGCTGTAACACTTTTTTTTAGAGGTAGAATCACAACTCATGGTATTTCTGTACTCAGATTCAATAAATAGTACCTTGCATGATAGTAGTTAGGGCGCTGACAACAAATTCCTCCTTTCTGAATACTCCTGCAACTCCACTCTTTCCTGTGGTGGCAACTTTGACATGAAGTCAGCAGAAACATTGGGGGGGCGTGGCCTAGCCTTTGGCAAGATAGCCGTCACTGAGTGAGGCTCTGCCGGGCTTTGAGCCTAAATACTACATTTCTCCTGTTGGAGCAGCTGTTCTGCTTCTCCTCCGGCTGCGTGGCTTGTTGGAGCCCCGCGCGCTGCCTCTGACTGGGGCGGCGGCTCAGTGCGAACTGCCTGTGGCTGTCCGCGGCTGGCTTGGGGGAGCCGGGCTTGGCGGCCCGGGCGTGGCATTGGACGCCGGCGGGCGCACATCTTCCAGGCCTCGTGGGCCTGCTGCGCGGCCCTCTGGGCGTGTGACTCCCGTGGTGGTTCTGGGAGTTGGAGGGGGGTGCCTCTGGCCTCCCCTCCTAGGGCCTGATCGGCGGTCGGGTCGGACCGCAGGCGTTGCCGCTGTGGGGGTGCGCCGTGGTTTAGACCCGGTGGCCGCGTGTGGTCGGCTGGAGCGGTGCCCCATAGCCTGGGGCTTGGGAGGTGGGGCGTTGCGGCTCAGCCCGTGTTGGAGGGCTTTGACTTGCTCCGCGGCTAGCTGCGTGGCTGGAGACCTGCCGGGCCTCCGCCTCCTCGAGTGGCCGGTGCCAAGGAGGGCGGCCTGTGGGGCATCTTTTAGGTGGTCAGCGGCGCTGGGCCTGGCGGCTGTGTTGGCTGGGCGCCATTTTGCCCTGGCCTGGGTGCCATCACCGGTCAGATCGGGCCGGAGGCACGTGCCGGGCTGCTGTGCTGGTGTTGCCCCCCCCCCCCGGCAGTTGGATTCTTCGGCTTGCGGCTGGTGCATTGGTGGTCTACTGGAAGATATGTGATGTGGTCGGCACTAGTGGAACACCTGCCTTGTGGACAACGGACTGAGCACTGGTATACCCCTTCCATTGTCCATGTATGTGCACTGGTATTAGGTGCTGAAGGGGGCTGCACTTACCTGGCGGGTGTGTCAGGTGCGCCTGTGTTGTGAGTCAGTGGCCAGTCCGGATTTTGTAAAATTGCACTGCCCGGCTTTCTGGGCTGTCTCTTGGCCCTCGGGGTGAGGCTACTTCTGGACATTTTCTTGGTGAGTTGCACGAACCTCGTCGATCTACTGCACCCCCGGCGCCGGTCAAATATGGGTAAAGCTGAGCAAAGACAGTCGAAGCTCACCTTTGATGGTGGGAAAAAACGTGGGGGCTCTTCTGCCTCTCCGCCTGGAAATGGATCCTCAGCGGGAGGGGGCCCGAACACCTCGGTAACGGCCATGTTTCTAGACCTTAAGAACAGTCTTGTGGGTATTGACGCAAAGTTGGATTATGTGACTGAGCAGCTGGACCGCATTTGGGCCAGGATGGACGGTCATGACACCAGATTTGAGCAGCTGGAGTCGCGGACATCTGATCTGGAGGACCAACGTATTGGTGAGAGGGAGAAATTACTCCAAATGGAGCAAGTTTTGGACATTATACGCAATAAAAATGAAGATTTTGAGGCGTGCTCCCGTCGCAATAATATTCAAATTATTGGTCTGCCGGAGTCCACGGATATGGGCTGAATGGAAGATTTCGAGGAGAATATGCTCTCTGATCTTTTCCCTGGAGAACTTTCTCGATTGATGGTGGTGGAGAGAGACCATAGATCCTTGGGGCCGCGGCCCCCTCCTGGCACCCCTCCCCGTTCCATAATTGCTCGCCTGTTGAATTATCGGGATAGAGATGCGGTCCTCAGGCTGGCTAGGAATCGGCGGCCGGTGGTCTATAAGAATAATGAACTTCGCTTTTTTCAGGATTACATCCCTGGTGTGCAGGCGGCGCGGCGTGCTTTTTTGCCGATCAAGCGCATGCTGAGCCAGACAGATGCCAGTTTCTTCCTCATTTACCCGGCTAAATTGAGGGTTCGGCACAGGGGTAAGCTGTTCTTCTTTACCGACCCGAAGCTGGTGACTAAATTTGCTAAGAAAGTGCAGAAGCGGTCGGAGGATTTGAGCCCCGAGGGTCATGGAGCTGAGCATGATTTCTTGAGCGATAATGACTGACTGAGACCGGAACTGCTGACTTGAGGGGCCCTCTGGATCCTCCAGGGGTCTGTATACTGCGCCTTTTGAAGTCGGCCGCTCAGCTGCACCATCTTTATATATGGCCCATAGCCCTACTTCCCTAGTCCTGTTTCGGACGGTGGGAGGGGTGGATTGGCTCTCGCCTTCTGGATGAGTCCTTATCACTTTACATCTGTTGAGATTGGGGTTCTTGTTGTTCGGGGGGAGGGACTTCTGTCTGGACCCGGTTTGGGGCTCTGCTTGGGTGGAGGCCGGGTGTGTTACTGTTTTGTTTTCTTTTTGCTTCTCTACCTTCTTTCTCTCTTTTCTTTTCTTGTTATCTTTTGGCGGGCATGTTGGGTTGCTGTGCTAGTGTCATTTGCTGGACGGGATGAGGTGATGGAGTCGAGATTTGTTACGACACTTCGCTGTCTTACCTGGAATGTGTGTGGCATGAATGATGGACGGAAGGTGGGTCTTATGTCCGCCTATGCGAAGCGGCACAACATCGATATATGCATGCTGCAGGAGACTCATTTAGTGGCTTCCTCACAGGGAAGGCTGAAGGCTGGATGGATAGGTGAATCTTATTGTTCGGTATTCACAAGCTATGCTCGAGGTGTGGCGATACTACTGCGTAAGGGGTTGCAGTGGTGCACTCCGAGGGTAGTGGTGGATCCTAACGGTAGATATGTCTTGTTAAGTGGTATGCTGATGAATAGAGGCTGCCGGCTGGTGTCTGTCTATGGCCCCAACACGGATGACCCTGAGTTTTTTCGAGAGGTGTGGCGATTAGTGTAATCGTTAGGCGATGGCACAGTGATCTGGGGTGGAGATTTTAATGTGGTCTTAGGCGGATCGTGAAAGCCTGGCCAGGGCCCAGCATGGTGCGGCGGCAAGGGCTTTGAGATCGGTGATGGATGAAGGTGCCTTGGTAGATCTGTGGAAGGTGAAGCATGGTGTTGCAAGAGAGGGCACGTGTGTGTACGCGGGACGTGGCGCTCTGGACGCAGTCGTGGATCACATGGCTCGCACCTTATCTGATCACTCTCCGGTGAAGCTGGTGCTGGAGGTGCCGTGCAGGTTGGAGAGCTCGTTTATGTGGCGGTTGCCGACTGGGGCGCTACGCGATGGGGCCTTCCGGGAGGAGGTGCGTGAGGCTATAGTTCATTTTTTTACTGAAAATAGTGGGTCTGTGAGCTCCGCTGGTACTTTATGGGAGGCCTTCAAGGTGGTTATTCGTGGAATATGCCTGTCGAAGCAGCATGGTGTGCTGCGGACGTTACGCCGGGACCTGGCGGATCTGGAACATAGGATTGCAGATTTGGAGCAGTGCTTGGTGGTAGACTGGTCAGGGGCTACGCTCGTGGCCTTGAGGAGTGCGATGTCTCTGTATGAGGAGGCCTCTCTGCGGGAGATTTGTTTTTTAGGGAGATCTGCTAGGGCCAGGCGGTATGGGGAGAGGGAGCGGGCTGGCCGTACATTGACGAATATGCTGCGTAGGCCGTGGGCTAGTAACTATATTACTGAAATTGATGATGTGGTGGGTGAGCGCGTGGCTGGGACGAAGGGTGTCATGCAGGTTTTTTCCGATTTCTATACGAATCTGTACGCGGAGCCTTCTGGGTTAGACGCTGCTGCGGCTCAGGCCTATTTTTCAGAGATTGCTCGGCTTTGGTTCGACGATGCGCACCGTTCCTACTTCGATGCCCCCTTTTCGGTAGAGGAGGTAACTGCTGCGATTCGCAGTTTGCCTGGCGACAGGTCCGCTGGGCTGGATGGATTGACTCCTGCGTTTTATAAGGAGTACGCGGGGAAACTTGCTCCACTTGCTGGATGTAAATGCTGAGGCGATGGAAACAGGGGTGCTCCCTGCCTCCCTCCGTGAGGCCTTGATTGTTACTATACTCAAACCTGGTAAGGATCCCTATTGTTGTGACTCGTATCGTCCGTTGTCTATGATTAACATAGATAACAAAATCTTGGTCAAAATGATTGCTGCGCGGTTGCAACCACTGCTCCCGAAATTGGTGCTTCCTGATCAGTCGGGGTTCGTGCCTGCCCGATCTACGTCTCATAATTCACGTTTTTTGCAGTCGTCGGTTCTGTTGGCTCCGAGGAAGATGTGGTGGCGGTTTTTCTGGACGCTGCGAAGGCCTTCGACTCGTTAGCCTGGGATTACGTTTGCTTTGCTTGCCAGGGTGGGGCTGAGTGCACCTTTTGTTAATTTGATCCATTTACTGTATTCTGCCCCCACCGCTAGGCTGCGTTTAAACGGGTATATTTCAGATCCTTTCCCGGGTGTTCGGGGCACTCGCCAGGGCTGCACTCTATCCCCATTATTATTTGCTGTGGCCATGGAGCCCCTTGCAGCATGGCTGAGACAACGCCATCATGATAAAGGTCTGCCGTTGTGGCAGCGGCCGATTTTAATCTCCATGTACGCGGACGACATAACGTTATATGTCCACGAGTCAAGGAAGAATTCGGATATTTTACTGGACGGCATTGTGTGATTTGGTACCTTCTCGGGAATCACGATCAATCAGTCCAAATCGGTGGTGTTGCCCTTGTCTGCAGGCACTGTGAGCTTCCCTTCTCCGAATCCACTTGTATGGTCATGTGGCCGTGTACGGTATTTGGGAGTTTGGTTGAGCAGTGATGTGGAGACTCTCTGGAGGGCCAAATATGGCAAGGCTCTGTCGTGGCTGGAGGACAGGGTAGAGGCTTGGCGCTCGCTGCCGCTCTCGCTCACTGGGCGTATCGACATTGCTAAAATGGTGGTTTTGCCCAAATTCTTGTACTTGTTTGTTAATCTCCCTCTTCCTCTTCCGGTGAGCTTTTTGCGACATCTTCGCTCTGCCTTGATTCATCTGGCCTGGGTGGGCGGGCAACCTAGAGTTGCCTGGGAGAAGTTGACGTTACCGTTTGCGCTGGGGGGCCTTGCCGCCCCTGACATGGAGCTATATTACTATTGCGCTCAGGCTAAATTTGCGTATTATTGGCTTCTCCCGATTCGATATTTACCCCATCTTGTTCCTGAGAGTGACGCGGTGTGGCCGGGCAGCTTGTCCCGTGTACTTGGTAACCCCGCCCGGTCCAGGGCACACGGAATTGAAACGGTAGCGTGTACATCGCACGCTTGGACGGCCCTATTGAATCGTTCTGGAGTGGGTGTGCCATTCACCCCCTCGCTGCCGGTTCTTTCTGTCGCAGACCAGGAGATGTTACGTGATGGAAGGCTGCGCGAATTCCTTCAGACAGTGAATTTAACTGACTTGTGTGACTGGTTTGTCGAAGGGCGGCTGATATCTCCTGGGGATGCTCTTCGTGATGAGGGTGCCACTGCATTGCAGCGGCTGTACGTTTTGCGCATATGTGCAATGTTGCGTGCCTGCTTTTCGGGCCCCTTGGGAACTCCTTTGGTATGTCAGGCTTTAGAGGTATTGTGTTGCGCTCGGTCGCCGCGTAAGCTCATCACTAAACTGCACAATTGTATGCAGGGTCAGCATGGTGGCGTGGTGTGTTTGCCCAGGGCGCGCTGGTAGGCGGATGTTGGCGAGCCTATTTCTGAGGAGGTGTGGCGGAAATGCTGTGAGCACATGCGAGTATTGTTGCCCAATTACAGGCTGCGTTGATTCACTTTAAGTTCCTACACCATATATATTATACCACACGAAGCTTATGTTCCATGGGCTTGAGAGCTGATGCATGCTGTGAGCGATGCCGTGCGCCTGATGCTGGCTTTCTCCATCTTGCGTGGGAGTGTGCCGTTGTCTTTGCATTCTGGATGGAAGTAACACAGATGATTGAGAAGATGACTGGCTTGGAGCTGCCTGTCTCCCCTATAATGGCGCTGCTTGGCTGTGTTGATGCGGTGCGGCCGGCATACAAAAAACTGGTGGGCCTGCTTCTCCTGCTGGCTAAGTGCAGAGTTGCGATGTGCTGTGGTCGGGCCGGGCCCCTCGCGGTTCTGACTGGCTGCAAGACGCTTTCTTTTGTCAAGAACAATTAATGCTTTTTTGGGAGCTAGCTCCTGAGGGATCTCGGCCTAGGGATATTTGGGCTCTGCTGTGCTCTTTTCTGGAGTCCTTATAGTGCGGTTCCCTTTGAAATGTATGGATATTCACGCGCTGTGCACTCTTTCCTCCGTTGCTCTCCTCCTGTGGTGTGATTGTGGTATGTAAAGGATTGTATGGGGGACGATCTGTGACCCTTCTATGTCTGCCTTATCCCTCTTTCTTTCTTGCTTTGGTGGCTCTGTTCTGCTTCTTGTCCCTAAGATCTTTATTCTAGTCACATGTCCCTGGATTCACGTTTTGGAATGTGTACTTCGCAATGGTTTGAGGCCTTCTGATGGGTTGGAGATATTCCTGTGCTATACACTGGCTGTATTTTGGGCTGTTGGTGTTAGGATCAGGGCCCTCAAGTAGGACGGGACTTATGTATGATGTATATGTAGTTTTGTTCTCTGGGACCTTCTTTGTTGCCATCTGTTATATGTTTTTTGTTTATTATAAAATGAATAAACAAAGGGGACACGTGGATGGGTGTTGTGGGGGTGTCTGCAAATGAGGTGTGTGTGCTGCTTGATGTGGTGATGTTGGTGGTGGTGGCTGTTGATGCAGTGCATGCAGGTGTGAGTGCGGATCTGACTTTGAGGGAGGAGGAGGCGGGGGAGACAGTGGAGGTAGGGGATGTGGTTGTGTGTGCAACTTTCTGATGTTTGTGTGAGTGCTTGTGGCCTGAAGTGTGCTGCCTGTGTTTGACTGTGTAACTCTTGTGTGATGTTTTATGTGCATCCTTGTCCGTATGTGTTCATGGGATGGGTTGGGGTTGAGGAGACTGTGACTGGGAAGTGGTAGTTGGAGGGGGGCGGTAGTAACAGGGACACTGGCTGCCATCAGAGAAGAGGCCAGAGCCTGAAAGATCTCTGTAGGGCCACCAACCCACCTTGGATGCCCTACAGGTCTGCATTGTATTGCTGCATCTGGGATGCCAGGCCCTCGATGGCATTCACAATGGTAGACTGCCCTACAGAGATGGATCTCAGGAGGTCAACAGCCTCCTCACTGAGGGCAGCTGGACTGACTGGGGCAGGGCCTAAGGTGCCTGGGGCGAAGGAGATGCCCACCCTCCTGGGTGAGCGGGCATGGGCAACATGGTGGTGGGCTATTGGGAGGGCGGTGCTAGTACGGGGAGGCTGTACCTCTAGCTGGGGTGGTTCCAGAGGTGTCCACCACCACCAGGGAGCTTCCATCGGAGGAGGAATCAGAGTCAGTGTTGTCACCTCCACCGTGGTGCTCCCCTCGCCCTCCGTCCCATTGGTCCCCTCGGCGTCAGTGGATTCTGCCTCCTGGGTCCTGTGGGATGCAGCTCCCTCAGTGATCGGTGCCCCTGCCCCTCCACCAGATGATGCTAATGCACACATAGACAGGATGACAGAAGAAAATGGGGGGGAGAGAAAGGGAGTACTGGGTCAATTACAAAACCAACACCACAGTTGGCAAACACATTACCATCACACACACGGGGATCAGGATTGTGCACTATGCATCGCACTGGCATTTCATTGGCTAGGTGCCACACCAAGACGAGAGCCAACCACCGCCAACTACACCCACATGGGACCAACTAAGCCCTGTCTGACATGGAATGCAACCTAGATAGATTACTAGCTATTGCTATACACCCATTTACCTTGATCACGCAGCAATGGCTGAGCTGGCATTAAGGGGCTAACTGAAACCCACCACCAGGATCCCATGCCACCCAACAATAATTGTCTCATGCTCACTCTACTCACCCCCTTGTGGCTCCTGTGCTGCCCTCAAGCGCCCATCCAGCTCTGGGTAGGCCACCGGCAGTATGCGGGTCATTAGCGGGGTCAGGTTCAGACGAGCACCCCTCCCTCGTTGGGAGGCCATCCGCAGCTGGGCTTCTGCGGTCTTCCGGGTCCAGCATCTCAGGTCCTCCCACCTTTTCCTACAGTGGGTGCTCCGCCTGCTATAAAACCCCAGGGTCCGCATGTCCTTAGCGATGGCACGCCACAATCCTTTCTTCTGATGGGCACTGACCTGCAGAGGTAATACAGACAGGAGGACACTATTAACCATACAACCCAGCCTGTCACACAAATGGCCCACAAATACCATTTCCATTGGCACACACATCACCTGGCGCGTATCATGTACACAACCATCAGACATACCCCCCACCCAAATGCCATGCTGCTAGCACACACATCTCCATGCAACCTTGTCACATGCATCGTGCCCATGGCGTACTCACCTGTTGGTCTGGAGGCCCATACAGCTGCCCATACAGGGGTAGGACCCCATCCACCAAGTGCTCTAACTCCTCTGAAGTGAAGGCAGGGGCCCTTTCCCCGGTCACATGGGCCCTGGCAGGATCCAGACACAGATCACAGCAGCACACACAGTGGAAGTCAGGAATCAAGTGAGGTTTTAGACAGAAAATGGCAGTCACGTCCGTGGCGGTGTACACCGTCACTGCCGCTGGTGATCCCCGTTGGACACTATTCTCCATAGAGCCCCACTTTAGCCAATGAGGAATAGCACGGCGGTGCAAGACCACCTTCCGCCATGACGCCCAACGCCAGCGGAGTTACCTCACTTCCACCTGTCCATTCGTACAGGACAGGCAGTCACCATTTTATGGTTGTGGACAACATTCAGAAATTAGAAACTGTGTCATTGCTGTAAATTGCACAGACATTGCTATTCACATTGTCCCATTACATAAATGCTCTATGTACACTGAGGTGGTGGTTCCATTGTTCAATGTGTGACACACTACTCACTCTTGTGTCCCTTAGATACCTACCACTGTGGAGGACTAGGAGGAGGAGAGAAGACCCCGTGAACAGACTCCTTGTGGACTTGGCTACACTGGAGGACAGGCACATAATAATCACCTCTAGACTGGACAGGGCCACAATCACAGAGCTGTGTGCACAATTTAAGCTTGATCTGATATCAGCTATCTGGCTATCTGTCATTCCACTGGGATCCCCCCTCTTGTGCAAGTTCTATCAGTGCTCCATTTCCTGGCAACTGGTTCTTTCCAAGTGACAGTGGGCTTGGGAGCAGGAATGCCACAGCCAATGTTCTCAATAGTGCTGGCAAGGGTTTTGTCTGCCTTGATCAAACACATGTGCAGCTACATCACTTTCCCTCAAGTTGAAGATTTGGCCACTGTGAAGGCAGGATTCTATGCAATGGGACATATACCACATATTATTGGGGCGATTGATAGAACACATATTGCGTTTGTCCCCCCCTCCAGGTGTTCAGGAATCAGAAGAGTTTCCACTCACTCAATGTGCAAATGATGTGGCTGGCAAACCAGTATATCTCCCACGTCACTGCCAAGTATCCTGGGTTGGTGCATGACGCCTACGTCATGAGGAATAGCAGCATTCCAAATGTGATGGCACAACTACAGAGGCACAGGGTGTGGCTAATAGGTGAGCCAGAGTCCCCACCCAATGTATGTCAGTATATGCCTTCAGGAGATACCCCCATACCATTGTGTAAGGCTAAAGTTTGTCCCTCAATACTTGCAAGTGACTCTGGCTACCTAAACCTATCATGGCTCCTGGCCCCTCTGAGGAATGCCAGGACAGGGGCTGGGAATCGGTATAATGATGCACATGGACAAACCAGGCGGATCATAGAACGTACCTTTGGCCTCCTGAAGGCCAGGTTCAGATGCCTCCATCTGACAGGTGGATCCCTCTGCTACTCCCCTGAGAAAGTATGCCAGATAGTTGTAGCATGCTGCATGTTGCACAACCTGACCCTCAGACGATGTGTGCCTTATCTGCAGGAGGAGGAGATTGGAAATGCCCCTGTAGCAGCAGTGGTCCGTGAGGACAGTGAGGATGAGGAGGCAGAGGATGAGGTTGTGGACAACAGAACATCAGTTATATGTCAGTACATCCAATGACACACAGGTGAGACAGTGGAACTGACCATTCCTCTGATTATTTATGTTTTTTAGTGGGCTGTAGCAGGATGGCATTCACTTCCTTTGCATCTCAACCTACTGTCACCTATACCTTCCATCTTGCAGATTTTGGTGTTGTAACAACTGTCTACTGATGTGATGACTACAGAGAGCTACAGGTCATTATTTGTATGCTATCACAGTGCTCAGGTTATTTGCAGAAGATGTAGCTGTTACCATAATTGCATATTTTCATCACATAAAGCACTATCACTCAAGTTGTGTTCAAGGGTGTTTATTGTAGTGAAATTTATAGATGGAATAGTGCAATGGAATGGGGTGATGGTAGAGGTAAGTACAGGGTATTGGTTCAGTCTGTTTGTAGTACAGGTCCAGTGTCTAAGGAACCATAGGAAGGGGAGCAAAGGCAGTTCAAAGTGGACAATGTGACAGGGTGGGACACAAGGGGGACATTCAGGAGGGTCTTGTTTCCTGGCGGTGGTGTTGGTCTTGGCAAGTGCCTCTGGCATCTGTCTGAGTCGCAGGGAACGTTTGCGGGGTGGTTCACCTTCTGCAGGGGAGGGGTGCTGGTGGCCTGTGGGTCCTGTAGCAGGGCCTCCTGTCCACTGGTTGCAGCAGATGTGGCGGGCTGTTAGGTTGACTGGATAGTGGAAGGGGCCCGCTGGTTTGCTGTATATTCCCTAATGATGTTGGCCATATATGCCAGCACCCCTGCTATAGAGACCATGGTGCTGTTGAGGGCCTGCAAATCTTTCCTGATCTCCTGATGTTGTACATCCTACAGCCGCTGCTTCTCCTGCATGATGTCAAGAATCTGGTCCATCTTGTCCTGGGATTGTTGGTAGGCCCCCAGAACATTAGTGAGTGCCTCCAGGACAGTCGGTTCTCTGAGCCTGTCCTCCCCCTGGCGCACAGCTGCCCTCCGAGTGTCCCTGTCCCCCAGTGCCTGTGTCCTCTGAACGGTGTGCCCACTGACCCCAGGACCCTGACTGTCTTGGCTGTGAGGTGTGGACTGGGGTCCCTGTACAGGTGGGCACGCTGCTGATTGACGTGTCCTGGGGATAGAGGTGTGGTGTTGGATACTGAGGGGGTGGGCTCTGTGGTGGACTGGGAGTGGGCTGGGGCGTCCGATTGACCAGTGGTTCCTGATGGGCCAGGTAGTTCATCCAGAGTTACTGTCATCACTGGGGGCATCTTCTTTTAGGGGACTTGATAGCTGTGGCACCTCCTCGCCGCTGGGATTGGCTGGGGCACCTGCTGGGATGAAATAATGTATTATGCATCATGTCTGCGACATATTCTATATCCCTAGCTTCCCCTATATCGTTGTTGTTGCCCTTCCCCCTTTGTTTGTATATGGTGATGGATTGTGGGATTGTTAGTTCTCCATGCTGTGCATGCATTAGTGGTGGGCGTACATGCAGGGGTGGGAGGGCTGTACATGCAGTGGGTATGGCATGCAGGGCTTGGCATTGGGGCTAGTTATATGTTTAGGTGCACTGTGTGGGATGGAGTGGAGTGCTGGGAGTCAGGGTGAGGGGGTGAGATGGCATGCAGGTATGGGGGGTGGTGGGTCGTTATTTTTGACTCACCAATGTCCAGTCTTACGGCTACTCCAGTGAGTACCTCAGGATACAGGATTGCCAAGACTTGCTGCTCCCATGCTGTCAGCTGTGGGGGAGGAGGTGAGGGTCCACCAGCAGTCCTCTGGATGGCGAGCTGGTGCCTTGCTGCCATGAAACGTATCTTCCCCCATAGGTCGTACCACCTCTTCCTGATGTCATCCCTTGTTCTTGGATGTTGTCCCACAGCGTTCATCCAGTCCACAGTTCACCACCATAGCTCCATCTTCCTTGCTATGGATATTTGCTGTACCTGTGCTTCAAAGAGCTGTGGCTCTACCCTGGCTATTTCCTCCACCAACTCCTCATCAGTGAAACGGGGGTGCCTTTGTTGGGGCATGGGTGTGGTGTGGCGTGTGTTGTGCAGTGGGTGTTGAATGATGTAGTAGGGTGTGGGGTGCGTGACGGATGGCTGGGTGTTAGTGGTGGGTGTAGTTGTGTCTGTGATTAGCATGTCTGTCTCGGCTATTTTTCACGTTCGTAAAGGGTTGTGGGTTATATGGGTGTGTGTTTTATAGTGCTGTGGGTGGGTGGGTGTGGTGTGTGTATTGGTGTGAGGTGTGTGTTTTTGGTATTGGCCAATGTTGTGTTGTATTGTTTTTGGGTGGCCATTCTGACCGTGCTGGTGTGTATCGCCAATGGTTTACCGCCGTTGAATGTCCACTGTGGTGATTTGTGGGTCATAATGTGGAGGGCGTTGTTTTATTGGCGTGACGGTGTGGGTGTTCGTACTGACACTTTATCACTTACTTTTGATCTGGCGGATTTGTGTTTGTGGCAGTATTCTGTCGGTTTAGTGTGTATGTGTCATAATTTGGCAAACGGATGTTTGCCTCTGCGTCGGTGTGTTGGCACCCGTCACCGTGGCGGTAAGCAGCATTTACCGCCAATGTCATAATGAGGGCCTAAATTTCTACGTATCTTACTTTTAAATACCATGCTCTGTGCCTTTTGGGATACAAGGCACACATAGAGCTGACTTATTAATATTTAAAAGGGATGTATTTACCTGTGAAAATGCTTTATTTTGGGAAGTCAAATTGCACTTTTACATTGCTACAGTCAGGCTACAGTGGTAGGCCTAAAGTCATGTTTGCACTGCCACTGTAGTGAACGGCAAATTATGTGCTGCGCTGCACTTCACTAGTGGCACTTAATGTCCAGGCCCTAAGCTCACTTTGTAGCATATACTAGGGACTTACAGGCAAGTTAATTATGTCCGTTAGAAATAAGCCAAATCAATCATGTTTAAAGGGAGAGCACAAGCACGTTACTGCTAGTTAGCAGAGATAAAGTGCAGAGAGTTCTAAAGCCGGCAAAAATATAGGGTCTATCAAAAGGCAAAAAATCTGGGGTGTCCATGCAGAAAAGCAGATTTCCTACATATTTCTTATCCACTTCTTTGAATTACATTTCAGGGTAAACTTGCCAGACTCCTCATGTGGGGTATTTCCTTTTCGCATACATCTCTCAGCTCAACAAATAGGCAAAGTCAAGGAACAGGGATGTTATGCGCATATGGTCACACTGACCAGATATGAGATTTTTCATTGTAGATATGGAACCAGATCTGCTAAGTCAGTGAAAATGTTTCCGATCAGTTTTTCATTCTCAAGTAAAGCTCTAGGATGGATTGTGATGCTTTTATAAACAAGCCAAGGTTAATTTGCTGCAGAATGTTTGTGCTGTAGGTCAAGGAAGAACATAATGCATAAAGCGGAATGGCCTTCCAATGTGTGTGCTACTCAATGCCTTTAAGAAGGACAGCATCTAACTGCACACATTCTATGCACACATAACACATAAGCAGAATCGAATACATAGATGGGAAAGTGATGGGTACCAGTTAAAGAAGACTGGGCAGATTTACTGGACAGAAAATCATTATAAAGTGCATTTCTGATGCTGTTGACAAGCAGTAAAAAGAACAGGCTTGTTCTGTAAGGGCAGAGGGTGTGTTCATCAGATTGTTACTCTATCCATTGCAACTGTCTCTGGTGTTTACTGAGAGCCTATGGCATACCGTAGGAGCAGTGGCGGACGGAAGCTTTAGGAGGGAGGGGAGCGGGCGGGAAGCACACACACACTCATTCTTTCACACACAGACATGTACGCACATCCATTAACAACACTCATAACATTCAAACATGCACACACGCACCAGACATTCATTTTAAAAGTTCACACACACTCATTCTTTCACACACACACGCATGCACATCCATTAACAACACTCATAACATTCAAACATGTACGCATGTACCAAACATTCATTTTAAAACATCACACACACATTTACCTTCAGCATCGAGGTCCCAGGAGGGTTGGAACTGCTGCCTTCCCCCATTGGCTGACATAGGTCAGCCAGTGAGGGAAGGCAGCAGTCCCAGCCTCGTCACAGAGTGGGATGGGGTCAGTGAGACTGCTGACCCCACCCCACTCTATGACGAAGTGTCACTGATTGACACTCGCCCTGGGCGCTTCAGGGCTTAAACCTGAAGGGCCCAGGTCAAAGTCAATGGGTGACGCTTTCCTCGTCACCCAGGGGAGGGCCTCGATGCACCTTTGCTGAGCAGAGGAGGTCACGCCCATAGGAGCTGTGACCTCCTCAGCCCAGCAAATTTCAGCTCAGGCAGCCAGGAGTCTGCGCAAATCCCACATGTCTCACTCCTGGCTGTCTGAGCTGAAAATAAAGTGACTGTCAGGCTGACCTTTGTTCAGCCAGACAGACACTCTTCATGAGGGGCAAAAGATTGGGGGGGGTGGCCTCACCGCCCTAAAGGACGGGCTGCGCCTGCGTAGGAGACAGTTCTCCTCCATGATAATTTTACTTGCAACGCAGGAGATAGTGAGTATAGATTTGATGTCAAGACCGGTGTGAGATAAGGATGCATGATGTCAGCGTTGCTCTTCAACTTAGTCGTCGACTGGGTGATACGACGCAGAACTGAAGATAAGGCCAGAGGCATCAGATGAACTTTATTCTCTACACTGGAGGAACTTTACTTTGCAGATGACCTAGCCTTGCTCTCTCACATGCACCAGCATATGCAGGAAAAGACGTCTCACGTCAACATTTATGCACAGCAAGTGGGCCTGAAGATCAACATAAAGAAATTAAGGGTCATGCCACTAGCTATGACTTAGGTGTTCACGAACCTATGCAGTACTATCAGACATGATGGAGTGGAAGGCAGTAACATCAAGCGCAGACTTAAGATTAGGAATGCCTTCAGGATGCTGAACAATGTGTGGTGGGCAACTCAGTACAGCACCAACACCAAGCTGAGGCTTTAGCAGAAATGCTTTCTCTCTACAATCTTGTATGGATAAGAATGTGGTGGATGTCAAAAAAACACTTCACCAAACTATCAGCCTTCCACACCAGTAACCTGTGAAGAATCATGCGCTTTTTCTGGCCTCAAACCATCTGCAACCAGGAACAGCTCACCAGATGCAGGCAAAAGAGTATAGAAGCTATCATTATGAGAAGAAGATGGAAATGGCTAGGACTCGCCATCAGAATAGAACAAGACTGCATCAGAAGTACCGCTCTCCACTGGACCCCACAAAGCGAACAGAAGAGAGGCAGGCTAAACATCTGGAGGCAAACTGTGGAAACAGAAATGAAGATCCTGAACCACTTCTGGGGAACTGTACGCAAACATGCCTAAGACAGACAGAAGTGGTGGTCCTTTGTTGTTTCCCTACATGCCAGTCGGCATAACAGACACAAAGTAAATAAGTAAGGACAGGTTTTCCAGGGGAGGGGAGGTCATTAGGCACCTTTCCCAAAAGTAAAGGTAAACAGGTTTGTTTAGCTGTAACCAGATTTTATTTCCGCCATTATTTGGTCAGTAAATAATAGTCATTCTCCACTCTAAGTGGGGATACAATGTGGTAGTACTCACACAGCAACAGATTCTAGCACTCAAGTAGCACAGCAACATAATTATTGTGGATCATTCCCCTGATGGCCTCCAAATATGAGACCGCTGGCCTAGAAAAACCTGAGAAACACCCAAAACGCATTCCATATCCATTATTATCTTGTTAACCGGTAGTGTTCTCCAGTGATCTATTCTACCACCATCTTCTTCGCAATTAATTTGCAGTTTCTTGTAGCACAGACCAGAACCAGTGGGTGTCAGAGCACATTACATAAGAACATTTGTGTACATAGGACCAGTTATGCTCCATTACATAAGAACACATTTATTGGGTTATGTTATACATGGGCTCATTTGCAGGATACGTATATCCTTATTATGCTTCAATTTATTTGGAGAAGTTGGAAGATTGACCTTGTTGCTAGCCAAATCAGGAGGGAAGAAAACATCTAGACATATAGATTTCCCCTACTAAGCACAGAATATAACAACTAGGAGTGCAACCTAGCGTCGAGCAAACCCATCACATGTAGTGCGCCGCTGTGAAACATCAGGACTCATTGCTGTTGCTGTGCCATTCTCGAGCATACTCTGTGATCTCGGAAAATCATGGTTGATACGCACCCAGAACCACTCCCGGATCCATGATGTTGCATGCCGCAGAACTGTAGACATGATGGAAGGGGATTTTACTGGAAATCAGACTTGCAATATAAAAACATTCACTTGGTCGTTTTACTATAATTGTCTCAAATAATAAATATAAGAAATGCAAACGACTCACGCCGTTTACTTATATTGAAATATGTGAATTTGCATGCTAGAGCAATCCCCACATACAGGCACTCAGGTGACAAAATAAACTTTCAATGTAAGTTCGCTGTGTGGTGGGCTCATACATATGAAGGTGTGGGTCAGCTAAAAGCATGGTAGAACTAAAAGTGTAAATTTGGCTGTCTGAGGCACGAGCATGTGATTTCTTATATCATCAGTAGCATTAAGTGACTTCAATTCTACATTAACACCAGCCGCGTCAGAGCTTACATTACACAGAACAAAAGGCCAACTGGCATCTACCCTCTCTCTCAAGTACTGGCAAGAGGTAGTTGGAAAAACTAAAAACAAAATGACATATTATGCGGAGATCCTAACTATCCATTGAAAGCCACATCTGTTTGTATTATATAGCTTCCTTTACCTCTAAAACAACACTACTCTCATATTTAAATGGAAGATTAAAAACTGTTTAAATCTACCAAGTTATTATGATTTTATAATAGAGGAGTTATTAAGCAACAGAGTATCGGTAGTCTGAGTAAAATAGATGTGGGCAGTGATTGCTAGAGTTAGCTAGGGACCCTGTGTTCTAACCTCTTTAAAAATATATTGTGCCATAAATGACTAAAAACCGAACTTCCTCTCACATTTTTGTGAACCTACTGGTTTCATCTCTATAGCACCTCAATGCACATTTATGTCAGCCAGCTCCATAGGAATGGCTTTAAATTCTACAGCTTCTATTTAAACAAAACAGCATTAGGGAGTGCCTCACTTTTGCCTTCAAGGCTAAATGTTAGCACTCTATTTCTTCATTAGACTTTTGTGCTGAAGCTGCGGTAGAACACAGGAGAATCAACTGGCAGCCCGCTGCTGATTTTAGAAGTACTTGTTTCACTCAGCCTGCCAGACCTTTTATTCTGACATGGATGAGGAAGACATTTGAGAATTTATGGATACATGTCTTATTTTAGCTTCCTTTAGCATTACTCATAATTTCTATGACAAAATGAAAACCCTAAAGTTTCTCATTTGCTTCAGTCTGCTCCATAGGAAATGCTTACAGTTCTACAGCTCCTTTTGCAACAACATTGCGTTCGGGGTGCTTCACTTTATTGTGATTCTAAGATGTTAGTTCTGTAGTTGTTCATTGGACAGTACAACATGGTTTATAAGTTTGTGGTATTTCTATTGTGTGAAACTAGCCATAAGGCTCCAGAGTGCCATACAGGGTCACAAACGAGCATAATGTCAACGAGTGATAGAATAGCTGGCTACTTTGAGGACCTTTAATGCACTGTTAAGTAATGTTATTTAAAGATCAACGTCCTCATTTCTTTCATAAATTTGGACAATGTTGGGGCGGTTCTAACGAACTGAAGAATCAACTGGCAGTCGGATGCTGCTGTTTGGAGTACATATTCTACTCAGCATGTCAGACACGTATCATAAATGTATAAGGAATTAATAGATACTTGGAATTGCCCTGCTCTTTGGATAATATTGCAGAATTACTTGCTTTACCACTATTTTCTGGGGATATTATTGGGGACATTATTTCTCATGGCAAAGGATTTTCTATGTGGGCCACTGAATCTCTGGCAGCACTGCTAACTGCGTTTCTGTCAGATGTCTGCTTGTTTCCCTTTGTCACATACAAACGTATCACTATATCACCCCAGCAGTTCTCATCTACTAATAGAGTAGAGACTCAACCTATCCAGACAACAAATATCCCTTTCGCAGCATAAAAATTGCGTTCACAATGCTCTTTTGTGTGAATGCCGAAATGGGCAAGCACACTCTGGCCTTCCTAGGGCTTTGAACAAAAATAAACTCCTTTCGTTCCATTACAACGTGCATGTTGCATAGTTCAGTAAGCTCCAAATGTAAAGCTTCAAGAGTTGAGTCTAAGAATCCTGTACAGTCCTCTCTTTTAGGCCAGCATATCCCTGTCTGACATTCCCAAGTCGACAATGTCTGCCTTTTGAAGGCCCATGAAGTTGTGATATGACAAGTCAAGAGGCCAAGCAGGGGCTGCAGTTGTGCCCCCCATTAAACGATATCACAGATGGGGAGGGTGGAGACTCTTTTGAACTGATATTGTAAGTCCAAGCCTGTTTTTTATCACCTCTAGGTATTCAAGAGTGACATTCTAATGCCCACTGAATAGCCCTGCACATGGTTAGTGTAAGGAAATGGCTCCTTGATGCAGTTACCCCCCACTTTTTGCCTGATACTGATGCTGACTTGACTGAGAAGTGTGCTGGGACCCTGCTAACCAGTCCCCAGCACCAGTGTTCTTTCACCTAAATGTACCATTGTTTCCACAATTGGCACACCCCTGGCACACAGATAAGTCCCTTGTAAAAGGTACCAGTAGTACCAAGGGCCCTGTGACCAGGGAAGGTCCCTAAGGGCTGCAGCATATGTTGTGCCACCCTAAGGGACCCATCACCTAACACATGCACACTGTCATTACAGATTGTGTGTGTTGGTGGGGAGAAAAAGGCAAAGTCGACAGGGCATCCCCCTCAGAATGCCATGCACACAAAATACTGCCTGTGGCATAGGTAAGTCACCCCTCTAGCAGGCCTTACAGCCCTAAGGCAGGGTGCACTATACCACAGGTGAGGGCATAGCTGCATGGGAAATATGCCCCTACAGTGTCTAAGTCTATTCTTAGACATTGTAAGTACAGTTGTGGCCATATTAAGTATATGGTCTGGGAGTTTGTCAAAAACAAACTCCACAGCTCCATAATGGCTACACTGAATACTGGGAAGTTTGGTATCAAACTTCTAAGAATAATGAACCCACACTGATGCCAGTGCTGGATTTATAAAAAAATGCACACAGAGGGCATCTTAGAGATGCCCCCTGTATTTTACCCAATTGTTCAGTGCAGGACTGACTGGTCTGTGCCAGCCTGCTGCTGAGAGACGAGTTTCTGACCCCATGTGGTGAGGGCCTTTGTGCTCTCTGAGGACAGAAACAAAAGCCTGCTCTGGGTGGAGGTGCTTCACACCTCCCCCCTGCAGGAACTGTAAGACCTAGCAGTGAGCCTCAAAGGATCAGGCTTCGTGTTACAATGTCCCAGGGCACTCCAGCTAGTGGAGATGCCCGCCCCCTGGACACAGCCCCCACTTTTGGCGGCAAGTCAAGGGGAGATAATGAGAAAAACAAGGAGGAGTCACCCGCCAGTCAGGACAGCCCCTAATGTGTCCTGAGCTGAGGTGACCCCTGCCTTTAGAAATCCTCCATCTTGATTTTGGAGTATTCCCCCAATAGGAATAGGGATGTGCACCCCTCCCCTAAGGGAGGAGGTACAAAGAGGGTGTAGCCACCCTCAAGGACAGTAGCCACTGGCTACTGCCCTCCCAGACCTAAACACACCCCTAAATTCAGTATTTAGGGGCTCCCCAAAATCGAGGAAACCAGATTCCTGCAACCTGAAGACGAAGAAGGACTGCTGACCTGAAGCCCTGCAGAGAAGACGGAGACACCAACTGCTTTGGCCCCAGCCCTACTGGCCTGTCTCCCCACTCGAGAAAAACTGCAACAGCGACGCATCCCCCAGGGTCCAGCGACCTCTGAAGCCTCAGAGGACTACCCTGCATCTAAAAGGACCAAGAAACTTCCGAGGACAGTGGCCCTGTTCCACAAAGACTGCAACTTTGCAACAAAGAAGCAACTTTTAAAGACCCCACGTTTCCCGCCGGAAGCGTGAGACTTTCCACTCTGCACCTGACGCCCCCGGCTCGACCTGTGGAAAACTAACACCACAGGGAGGATTCCCCGGCGACTGCGAGCCCGTGAGTAGCCAGAGTTGCCCCCCTGAGCCCCGACAGCGACGCCTGCAGAGGGGATCCAGAGGCTCCCCCTGACCACGACTGCCTGCTTCAAGGAATCCGACGCCTGGTAAAGACACTGCATCCGCAGCCCCCAGGACCTGAAGGAACCGAAATCCAGTGCAGGAGCGACCCCCAGGAGGCCCTCTTCCTAGCCCAGGTGGTGGCTACTCCGAGGAGCCCCCCCTTGCCTGCCTGCATCGCTGAAGAGACCCCTAGGTCTCCCATTGAAACCTATTGCAAACCCAATGCCTGTTTGCACACTGCACCTGGCCGCCCCTGTGCCGCTGAGGGTGTACTTTCTGTGCCTGCTTGTGTCCCCCCCGGTGCCCTACAAAACCCCCCTGGTCTGCCCTCCGAAGTCGCGGGTACTTACCTGCTGACAGACTGGAACCGGGGCACCCCTATTTCCATTGAAGCCTAAGTGTTTTGGGCACCACTTTGACCTCTGCACCTGACCGGCCCTGAGCTGCTGGTGTGGTAACTTTGGGGTTGCCTTGAACCCCCAACGGTGGGATACCTTGGACCCAACTTTAAACACTGTAAGTGCTTTACTTACCTGTGAACCTAACAAATACTTACCTCCCCCAGGAACTGTTGATTTTTGCAGTGTGTCCATTTTTAAAATAGCTTATTGCCATTTTTGCCAAAACTGTACATCCTATTGTTATGATTCAAAATTCCTAAGATACCTGAGTGAAATACCTTTCATTTAAAGTATTGTTTGTAAATCTTGAACCTGTGGTTCTTAAAATAAACTAAGAAAATATATTTTTCTATATAAAAACCTATTGGCCTGGAATTGTCTTTGAGTGTGTGTTCCTCATTTATTGCCTGTGTGTGTACAACAAATGCTTAACACTACGCTTTGAAAAGCCTACTGCTCGACCACACTACCACAAAATAGAGCATTAGAATTATCTCTTTTTGCCACTATCTTACCTCTAAGAGGAACCCTTGGACTCTGTGCATGCTATTTCTTACTTTGAAATACTACATACAGAGCCAACTTCCTACAGCTAGCTATCGTGCTTTAAAGATGGGGTTGTGTCCCCTATAGGTACTCCACAATCTATGCTTCTCCAAGGATCTGACACATTTGGTGAGTTTACCATTCTCATCCCTGTTCTCTGAGAATAAATACACTTATGTTTCGTCAAACTGATTCTAGAGTTCGCCTTGGATATTGAAATATATGTCTAAGCTTCTTGCAGCCTTGTCTGCATAGTCACAGCCATTGTTATCGGCTGTTTGCCATCCTGACCTGCTTCCATTGAATCATTTGGGCTGACTCACTGGTAAGGTTTTGCAGCAGAAAAGATCACAACTAGTAACAAGTTGACCTGATGTGAAGAAACTGTGGGCAACCATATTATTGAACTGATGGGCCTCCTGGACACTTGGGGGCCCAGCCACGTCTTACTAGTGACCTCAAGTATCTAGGTCCATCGAGATCTCTTGAGGTACAACTGCTGCTCTCTTTCAACTCAGACCTTCCATAGCGGTATATAGGCCAGAAGTAACAGTGTGCAGCTAGTTTTTCAAGTAACTCCTTTGGGCCAGACTGTAAAACTGGTGTTGACCACCTGAGTACAGGAAAGTGTGGGCGTTGTCCAAGAAACGTAATCTGTCATTGCGGATGTGTAATCTGGTCTGCTGTGACAGAAATCTGTCGAGCTCCTCCGGGTTCCATGATGAAGTCTTTGACTAAAAAATAATCTGTGCCAGTCAAATTATGCATACATTTAAAAGGTGCATTATCGGCGCCCTTTATTTCGCACTGCCGCCATGTGGTGATTTCCGTGCAGTGCATGATGATGTAATTCCCTACTCTGCTGAACAGCGCGATAGTGCGCCCTTCCCAGGCCGCACGCTGTCTACGAGTTTCTCTGGCCAGTTCCTCCATCGCCCTACTGTGAGGCGCGGCCCCTTTACACCTTAGAACATATTTGTCTTGGTTGCGAGAGGGTCTGCTGCTGCCTGTAAAGCTTCACATACCAGCCCAGCGCCTGCATGCGCCAGACCGGCCCAGCGGCGAGCCTGGCCGCAGTGGTTGGGGCCGGGCCAAGAGCTCCATGTGGAAGCCATTATCCACAGTGGCTCGCAGGGCTCCTTCCCTGCCACTCACCTATCTGCCCGTGTGACAGCGGAGATGGCAGCGAGGTTTTCACAGCTGGAATATATTAATGCAGAGGCTGGGAGGAGACACAGAAACAACAGTGAACCAGAGGTGGACTCAGGGTTCAGATAGGGAGGTAATGGGGAAAATATGTGTCTGTGCGCGAGGCAAGGGAAACGATTCCTTTTGTAAGCGCTCGGTGTTGCCCACACACAGTGAAGGACATGACGCTTGCTCGGACTCGGGCGAAGGGAAGCAGGACTCGGAGGCGGAGACGCTTGTCTGGAGAGCAGGGGAGCAAGGCTGGCGTCCCCTGAGAGCGACGTCAGTGATTCATGGTCAAGGAGCACCCAGTGACTTCGAAATAGACAAGCAGGGCAGCTAGCAGGAAAGCTGGCAGTTTACAAGTATGGGAGCTTGGCCTGGGAATGCGTTGTTTGAGCCTCAAAGGAGGGAATCTTGGCCTTGAAAAGCGGAGTCAAGATATGCATGACTGAAACGCATCACACGTTAGCTTGATAAGTGAGTAGTTTAACTGTAGAGCAACGAAACCTGGATGGACCAGGGAGGCTTGATTTACAACAACCTCCAAGCGAGAGAGATGGATGGAGCCCTTGAAACTCGAGGAGGAAACAGACCTCTCAGGGGGCGGAATCTAAGGGGCCAGAAACAAGAAGGTTTCACTTGGTTTAGTTGAGTTCAGGTGTACTTGTGGAACACCACTGCTGGGCTCCAAAGCAACAAACACAGTATATGATCACTATAAAACACTTGTAGACTTAGCAGATTTTCAGCGTAGGTCACTTTTTATAGTTGGGAAGGGGGCGTCGAGGTCATGCTTGCTGGAGGGACAAGTGGTGATTACTTGCACTCCCTCCCTGAACTCCACTGTAGTCCACCTCATATGATATATGTACCCCAATGAAGTCTGTGTGTTCCTTCTAAAAGTAGCAGTGTTGTAGGTCCTGCTCTGTTTTGTGATATAACAAATTAATGACTAGTGTTGCACAGCAAGTTTCAATTCCTTGGCTTCTTGTTGCTATGGGTTTTCCTAGACCACCTTATGTTGGCTGTTGTGGGTTTACCTGATGGTGGGTCCATGGTGAGATGAAACACCCAATCACCCCCAACCCGAGTAAGTCTCAGTGATGTAGTTTGTAAGGAGGGGTTGCCCAGTGGCTGTGTTCATAGTGGAAAATACAACATTTTACTACACCCCAGATTCAGCTGTCTGAGTGAGAATTCGGGCATTGTTTCAGTGGAGAAGAGAAGGTTGAAGCTGTTCTCCCCTTATGACTTTACTGATCAGATGAACTGATGCAATGTTTATTGTAAATTCAGATGCTTTTGCTGTGCTGTTGGGAGGCTCTTGGATTTGGCTCAGTGCTGAACGAGGCACTCTGCTGAGCCCTCTTGAAGCAGTACTGTAGCAGTGGCGTCACTCCATGGGGATTGGACTCGTACAGCACTGGTGGGGTTAGAGTTCTTTTGGGGCACTCCATACAGTGTGTGTATGTATGTATGTATATATATATATATATATATATATATATATATATATATATATATGTGTGTGTGTGTGTGTAGTGTGGTGGGGAGACCTCCATACAGTGCTGGAGAAACCCTATCTATAAAGTGCTGGTGGTGTTCTTTGGAGACACTTCATACCGTGCTGGAGGGGCCCTATAAATAAAGTGCCGATAGGACACTGGCGGGGTTGAAGTTATTTTGGGAAACTCCATAGAGTGCTGGAGGGGCCCAATATAGTGCTGGTGGCCACAGGTGATGTTGAACTTTTTATGGAGCACTCCACTTAGAGCTGAAGGGTCCTAAATACAGTACGGGTGCGACCCTAGACATACACTGCCACTGGGATGCTTTGTGTGTCTTGGTTGTGGGCTAGTACTGGTGGGTCCTTCCTCTAATGACACTTGCCCTGGGTGCAGCAGCTCACTGGTCACGTCAGAGGATCATGCAGATTTGACGGGGACGTAATGGTCTCTTGCAGTACTGACAGGTCATTCAACGTTGCATTGCTCTAGGTGCATTTCTTGAGCTCTAGCTGTGACGTAATGGTGCACTGATCCTCGGGCTCTTCATGAGTTATTGCAGTGGAGCGCTGGCGCAGTTGCGCTCTGGTGCGATGAGTGTTTGTGGTGAAGCAGTTGTGCAGTGCTAGTGCAGCCCTCCCCTTCTTGGAATGACTCCGTAACCCCTCCATCTGCTCCCTATTGACTAGCCGCCAGCTTGAAGTTATTAGTCATTAGTCAGCGGCCTCTTTATCCACCCGAACCTGCCACACTTTAAACACAGCCGGTCTGCCCGAGGCGGAACCTCCCACCAGGACCTTCTGCTCGGCTTTAAAGACGCGATCTCTGCAGAGCGGCCGTCGTCGGGTCCGGTATTAAGGGCTATTTATCCAGTAGGCCACGTGCCGCCGCCTATCAGTGTACACAAGATGGCCGGCGTTTTAAGACAGCCCCCGGGCACAGCTGCCCATCACTCGACCTGGTGAGACTGCTGCCCTTGTGTATCACCTGAGTCATAACCAGGGCCACTGGAATTGTGCGGCAGGTGAGAACCAAAATATATGCGGCAAGAAAAGGCGAATTATGCAACTTTATACGGCACATTCAGTTAGTATTACCGTATTATTTTGGATTTTTTTTACACATGTTAACACTATGTGAGCAAAGATTTCACCTCACGAGTCCACTTTCACACCCAAATACAGAAATAAACAACAAAAAGATATCCGGCTAACCTTTGCATGTCTCGCTGCACTTTTAGTAACCTTTGATACATTTGAGCTACAAACACATTTAAAGTTCAAATGTGCAGTTTATACACCAGATGATGGATTATGCGGAAAATGCAACGGTCACAAAATTGCATAGTTCCAGTGGCCCTGCTTATAAATTAAGATAGCCCTACCTCTCCTGATTAGACAGCCCCAAATACGTCTCTTCGTTAGGCTTGAAAGGAACCCAGCCCACACACCAGGGATGTACAACGTAGAGAGATGTGCAAGGTTTTCAGGCTATGTAGTTGAGGTACATTTAAAGACAATTATTCTTAATGTGACATATTTACATAGTATTCATCTTTAAAATCTGGCATGACCAGCCTTGTAGACTCCTGCTTTTCAGCGACCCTTATTGGGACTAGAAAGGAGCAGACACATCTTCACTTGTTATGAAAAGAACCCAACGCTGTATGCTATTCGTTAATCAGGAACAGAGAACCCTCTCCATATTATATATTTCCCTGTAACATCACTGGCATTATTGTCTATCCTCCAATCTTACTGGGGTGAACTTGCTCTACATATTATCCCTACTTCTATGTCTCTGGCCTCGCAGTCCATTCCTTGATCTGTTTGGTGTGGATGTACGCTGTACACTGCCTTCTGGGACAGCCCTAGCCTTGAAGTCCATCCCTTGATCTGCCTGGAGAGTACCTACAAGGTATGCTCCCTTACTGGGACAACCCTGGCCTTGCAGTCCTTCTCTCAATCTGCATGTATCAAACCTGCTCCATGTACTGCCTCTCTGGACATCACTGGTCATGCTCCATACACTGCCCCTCTGGACTGCCCTGGCCCCAGTATGTACCCCTGCCTCGCTGGGACAACATGGGCCTTGTTGTCTGTCTCTTGGTCTGCCTAGAGGGAGCTTTTCAACTCTGGCCTTGCACTCCATCCCTTGATCTGTATGGAGTGAACCTCCAAGGTATGCTCCCTTGCTGGGACAACCCCTGCCTTGCAGTCCTTCTCTCAATCTGCCTGGATCAAGCCTGCTCAATGAACTGGCTGTCTGGACATCACTGGTCATGCTCCCTTCAGTGCCCCTCTGGACAGCCCTGGCCCCAGTATGTACCCTTGCCGGGACAGCCTTGGCTTTGCTGTCCGTCTCTTGATCTGCCTAGAGGGAGCTTGCCTTTCTGGAACAATCATGGCCTTGCAGTCCATCCCTTGATCTGTATGGAGTGGACATGCACCATACCCTCTCTTGCTGGGACAAACTGTCAGAACTGTCGGGGGGTGCTGGCTAGGCTGGTGGCAGGGAAGACAAAGGAGGCAGAATATTGGTTTCAGAGCTGCCCAAGATCACACAGAGAGTCAGAGAAGAGAGGGGATCGAAAGGGGAGCTATATTCAAGGGAATAAGATAAATTAGGCTTAGAAAGAACAGTGATTCAAGAGGCGATGTGGCATCCAGACTAACACCCCAGGACAAATGTGCAAGGGATATATATATATATATATATATATATATATATATATATATATACATATATATATAGCATAAACAAAGGAAATGTGGGGTAAAGGACCCAGGAGCTCCACGCGGTAAGGCTGAAGCTCAGTAAGTTCCTCACCCATAATTGCTGTTACAGATTCTGACTACTAAAACCCATATATTTGATATACATGCAAAGGCAGGGTCTGGGGAGCTGGCCTATATGGTGATGTTCTAAATGTAACTCAAAGACAATACTCATGGTGGACAGAAACACCACCTAGGTTGTCAGCTGAGCTCATGGATCCTGGCGATCAAACAGGATCATGCAAGGCAGTAACAGCAAGGGTATAGAACTAAATACAACAAAAACTAAATACAACCACAATAGACAAGAAGCCAGCAAGAAGGAGTACTTAACAGGAAAGAAGGGGAAACGAAAGGCACACTTGGCAGAAAGCAAGTAAGAAACGTACAAGGAAACTAGAAGCAAGACAGCAGGAGAAGAGCAAACTAGGAACTGAAACAAAGAAATGGAAAGAAAGGCAAGGACTGGGAAAAGGAAAACACAGAAGGAGAGGCTTCTAGGGAGCACAAGAAGTGATGGTGCAAGAATCAAGGAAACAAGGAAGCACACCAGACAGAAACAGTTCATGGAACAAGGTATATCTCAGGCTTAGGAGTCAAGTAGCACTGCAAGGACTTCTAGTTCAGGACAAGGATTTGCTAAGGCTCAGAAGACAAGGTAGCACTGCGGAGAGTGCCAGTTCAGGAACAAGAATTTGCTACAGCTCAGGAACAGGAACACGGATAGCTACAGCTCAGGAATATGAACAAAGAATAACTATGGCTCAGGAACGCAGCAAATAAGAATAACAAAAGCTCAGGAAACAAGGTAGGAATAACTAAGGCACTGGAACACGAAGGACTGTGGCTCAGAATCTTCAGGAAACAAGGGTCGGTCTCACTGGAACAGAGCTACAATGACCAACACTGGGCTGAAGGGAGCTGAGGCTTAAAAGGGCTCACAGTAATTACATACATCAGGTGAGAGCAGGCTAGCAGAAGCCATCCACAGTTGTGCTGAATTCCTTCATCCATCCTTGGCCTTCAGGGGTAGAGACTAAGTAGTGAGCAGAGAATTATAGGTATTGGAGTTCCAAGCATGAGCAGACTGTCTTCCACAAAACCTGGCATAGATTGAGAATGGATGGTAATTTTGCAAATAGAGTCCAAATGGCTGGACGTCAGGATATGCATGCAAGGGAAGGGCTGGAAGCTTATTATAGCATTGGAAGGTCCCCTCGTGATGGACACGAGAGCACAGGGAGCAAATTGTGACACAAACTTGGCTTTGCAGTCTGTCTCCTGATCTGTAGAGGGAGCTCGCTCTGTACACTGTCTTTTCTGGGAGAGCTCTGGCATTGCATTGTATCCCTCAATCTGTCTGGTGTGAACCCTCCCCATATTCTGTCATATTGGCACAGCCCTGGCCCTGCAGACAACCCCTTCATCTATCTGGAACAAACCGCCTCCATACACTGCCCGGAAGGGACAACCATGACCTTGCAGTCTACCCCTCGATCTGTCTGGAGCGAACACGCCCTTGTGAGAAAGTGCCTATTTTGACTTGCTTAGCCCTCCAGTTTTAGCCTGGAAAATGATGCAGTTTCGAACTGTAAGTGCACTGGGCCCCTGCTAAACAGGTTCCCAGAGCCAGATCTCTTACCCCAAAACTGTACTATGTTTGGCACTTCAGCCACCCTTGTAAGTCCCTTGTAAATGGTACCCCTGTACCCAAGACATGGGTACTGAAGAGGACCTCCCAGAGCTACAGCATAAATTGTGACACTCTGAGAGGCCCCATACCAGCCTCATGCAGACTGCCATTGCAAGTGCATGGCAAGGTGTACTCAAAGTTGCAAACACAACATAGCACTCACCAAGACTGCCATGTCCACTAACACTGCATGCAATATAAGTAAGTGACCCCTCTGGCAGGCCTTGCAGCCCTATGTCTGGGTGCACTATAATGCATGTGAGGGCATATGTGTGCATGAGCAAATATGCCCCTTCTGTGTCTTTGCCAATTCTTAGACATAATAAGTATGCAGGGAAGCCATAGCAAATGCATGTGCTGGACACTGCTCATTACAAGTTCCCCAGCTACACGATGGCCTCTCTGAACCCTGGGTTGTTTGGTATCAAACAACTCAGTATAATAAACCTACACTGATGCCAGTGTAGGATTTATTATAAAAAGTACCCATAGGGCACCTTGGAGGTGCCCCCTGCAAAACCTAACAGCACTAGCATGGTTGCTGACTGATCTTTACCAGCCTGCCACCACCAGACACCATTCTAGACTCCTGGAGTGAGAGGCTTTGCTCCCAGGATCCACAACACAAATACTTTCCTGGCCTTTCCATCAGGCAGGCACCCTGCACCAGCAGTCAGCTTCAAAGACTCTGCTGCCTTTGAAATCTGATCCCCACCTCTGCTGCTAGCAGCAGAAGGCACCCCAATGGTTTTACCTCCACTTTGGGTGGGAAAACCATCAGGAGACTTAGCAAGAACAGGAGGAGTGGCAGTCCTCCGCCTGCACCACCCCTAAGGTGTGGCAGGCATGATGACCACTCCATTTAATTTTCCTCCATCTTAGATGGTAGGAAAAATAGCCAATCAGGGTCAGGGATTTGTCCCCTTCCCACAGGAAGGGGTCATTCTGGTGTAGCCACCCATTGGCCACTACCAGATACTTCCCCTAATGTCCCCTAATACAGTATCTAGAGGGCATCCCTAGACCAAGAACTTTAGATTCAATGGACACAAGAAGACCAGGAAAAAGAAGATCCAAGGCACGAGAACTGAAGCCCTGCTGCACAAAGAGAAAGGCGACGAAGCCTGCCTGCTGCTCAAAAGACTTGACAGTCGCTGCTGAGGTGTCGCCTGGAAACCTGATGGACTCTACAAAACGCCAGACCATCTCCAGCCTTCTAAAAATTGCCAAGAACCTCCCTCTGAGTGAAGGTATCACTCTCCTACACCTTGCAGGCAAGGAGCCTGTGAAGTCTGGTTTGGTGACCTGCTGCTGACCAATGACTCGAATCCAGCAGCCAGGCCAAAATCCGTACAACAGCCCCTGGGAACAAGACTTACCACTGTTCCAAGGTTAGTGGCACTAGGGCTTTCTAGGGCTGTGACGTACCAGTACCTGGGGTAACGGACCCCCAACATCAGATACCCAGAAGAAGAGTCCATTCTGGACTCCCAGAAACACAGGAGCAAGCACCAGTTGGGGGACTTCAGGACAACGAGAACCACCTACTGAGAGGCCCAGCAGACCTGCAATCCGCCCTCAAAGACGCCTGCTCCTGACTGTGAGGACTCCAAGACGCCTGGCTGAGCTATCTGTGCTTCACCCGGCCTCTATGGCCCCTGCACTGACCAACCAGCTGTGCTCTATGGGTCCCCAAGCCCTTGTAACCTCTACCCTCCAAGGGGACCCAGCGGACTTACCTTTAAGTCCCTCTGTGCAGTATTTTTCCAAGTGGCCCCCCTTCTCCTTTATGCGCTAGGTCCAAGACCTTCAGCTGCTGCTCCCACTTGAACTGGGAACCACCTGAAGTTCTCTGGCTGGCCCATAGAACCCCTCGACGACCTCGACCTAAAAACAGAAGGTGACACTTGTTATAGCATTGCTTGATTCTTTATGCATTTTAAAAAAAAATTTCAATTGATTCCTAAGGTGTGTAATTACGCACACAAACAGAACGTTTTCTGAAACTTGAAAAAACATAACTAAAGAAGTACTTACAGTATGTGGATGATCTTGGACTAAACATTTTTATAAAATTCTGAAGTATTTTTGTAAATTGGTCTCGAGTTATTCTTCCGAGTGTGTGTCCACATTTATTGATACTGTGAGTACAACAAATGGTTAGCACATCTCCTGGATTACCTTAACCTAACTGCTCGCCCACACTATCACAAAAACAGAGCATTAAGTGGTCTGTTTTTACCTACGGGTACCAAAGTGAGGTTGCTTGGACACTCTGCACAGTGCATGTCATTATCGTACACTACATAGAGAGCCAGACTCCTACAGCTCTAAACACCGCCTGCTGTCACAACCCTAGAGTGAACCTGTGCCATATCATATTTGTGCCTCGTTGGGGCATCCTGGCCTTGCATTCCTTCTGTCGATCTTCCTGCAGTAAACCTGCTCCAAACACTGCTTCTCTGGACATGTATGACACTACTCTGGCCATAAACACTGTCTCTCTGGTCTGCCCTCACCCTGATCCGCACCCCTGCCTGGGTGGGGCAGTCCTGGCCTTGCAGTCCATCTCTTGATTTGTCTTGATCTAACTTGTGCCACTCCATACACTACCTTGCTGGGAAAGACCTAGCCCTGTAGTCCATCCCTCCATCTGTATGGAGCAAACCCCTGCCCTACACTCCCTCACTGGGACAGACCTGTGTTCTGCTTTGCTTCAGACTGAGAGGGAACGAAGCTAAAGAATGCAAAGAATGCAGCTCTCTTAGTCTGAGTAATGAATTTATCAAGGCACTTCACAGGTTTCAAATACAGATATACAAAAAAGAATAACGTGAGCACGTAATGTGAATGCAGCAACACACGTGCAACTCTTAAAATAATCACTGCATTGGGATAATAATAATCAAAGAAAATACAATACATCAACAATTAATATATATGCAGTGACTGCATATATTTATGCATGCACACAGTAAAGCTGTATATTAAGAATTAAAAATGCATCACCATGGGGATCGAATCCAACATCATCCTTGTCTGACAGTGTCAAGCTGTGGAACCTGGAACAGCTGAGACAGGAGGAATTTCCCCAATGGGGCTCTAATCTTCCTGAGTAATGCGTCCACCCTCAGTAATGAGTTCCTTTTACCTCAGTGTCAAGCTTCCCCACCTTATATATGTTAAACAAACTTAGGAGGAAGGTTCTAAAAACCCCTCTCCCATCCTGTACGTTGTGAAATTCAAGGACTGGCCGTACCAGGTCATTGTTGAAAAAACACGCAAGAGATTGGCCAGGTCCCAAGGTATCTTTCCAAGACCGAGCTGCACCCTTCTCTGTTATAAACATTCTCATTTCACATCCTTTCACAGTCTTATCAATGTTTCATCCCCCATATTATGTTCCCTTCACTGGTGAGAAAAGCAAAAACACGTTAACAAGCTGTGCGTGAAAAAATACATGTGCCACCAATGTGACAGCATTTGAAGCTAAGCACAAAATGGAGTCAGTGGTCATAATGGAGTCGGTGGTTAAATAGAGATAGCATTACACCCTGGCCTTGCAGCCCTTCTCTTGATCTGCCAGGAGCAAACCCACTCCACACACTGCCTCTCTGGGACAGCCTTGGCATTGCAGTCCATTGCTCAATCTGTCTGGAATGAACCTGCTACATTCAGAGCCTTCCTAGGAGAGCCCAGGACTTGCCGTTCATCCTTCGATCTGTCTGAAGTGAACCCACAGGAAAAATCTGTCAGATTGGGACAGCCCTGGCCTTGTGGGCATCTTTTGATTGGTCTGGAACAAACCCACTTCATACACAGCTTAGTTGAAACTGAGTTAAAGGTATGAACACCACCCTTTGCTACTAAGTACAACAAGTTTTCTTTTGCGAAAGCAAAAACTGTGATCTGGCACTGTTGCCACACCCACATAAATCACCTGCAAGAATCTACTGCTTCCAATATATCGTTGTATTTATTGATTTGAATGGGCCAACAAGGTCCAAGTAAATGGACAGTTGTGCTGCTGTTTCTTGCTGGCAAATGCCCTATTGTATTACATGCAGCCTCATTTGTTTAGGCATTAATGACTACCAGTATCATGCCTGTAAATTTGCAGTGTAGCTGAAGTCCCATAGGCAGTGTGCCTATCTCTTCATGGATGGCTCTAAGGAAGCTGTGTCGGGTTGATTGATGGGATTACTCTTGATCACTGATTTCTGGAATGGCAACTCAGTGGAACCCATGTCATATGGGGTGTCTGGAGGACTCGGGATTATGCCAAATTATGCCGTTCCCTGTCAGAGCTCAGGCAGGAACTTTGGCCATGCCCCCAACATATAAATATCATTAATGTCATATTTAGGTCCACTGCAGGTGAACAGCCATGATTCTCAGGTATTTGGTTCCGGACTTTGAGCAATACAGCAATTAAGGGTGTGACGTGGGGTAGTATGTAAGGTAGCAAATATACTTCACCACAATAGGCATTTTGGTAGAATTCTTATCATTCCCATTGGAATGCACATGTTTATTATTTGGCATTTATCCTGTAGAGCCAAATGAGGATACACCCCTTCTAACTGATACATTTTTATAGCTGCCCAAAAATGGGAGTCCATTTATATGGACAACTACCCATTATTGAATTTATAGTCTGTGGATTATTTGGCAGTTTCCTGTGGTTAATATGTGTCTGAACGGTACATATGACCTCACTGCCTCACTGCTGTAGTACATATTGCCTTTACTGTCTATATACATTTATTATGTTTGTCAACATTTCTCTAGCGCCCAGTACAGGAAGTCGATCCCTTTCTCGGTATGGCGTATATGTAGCTAATATAGGTCATGTTTGCCCTGACAATGTTAAAGGACTTAGGCATACATTCACCAACACAGTGGAAGTTCCCTTAGGGTAGGTTCATGTGGTTTATGTAGGTTAGAAGATCTTCAATAAAGCATATGTATTATAGATGTATGGAGAATCTACAATTGCATACCATGTGAATAGCCCTGCTGCATCTGTAGTCTCTATTTCAATCCATAAATGGAGCACTTCACTAGGGTATACAGGGTCTGCTCTGACTGCCAGTACAATTGGCTCCCTGGTTAATGGGAATCCCTTTGCTGTCAAGTGGGCAGCAGTGTGGGTAGAGCACACATTTTCTGGTACTAATGTTGTCCTTTTTGAAAATAAGGAGAACTGGCAGGTGTTTCACAATAGTCCTGATCTGTTCTTGAGTAGTCTATGAATGGTTCCCCCGGGCTCCCCTTCTTTATTTGCCATTCTGAAGTGTGCCTAAATTATCTGAAAGATTCCATATAGCTTGCCCCTTGTTAGACATGGGGTTTCTGGTTGGCTAGGGTATGCACCTAAGCCAGGCAGAACCCATCCACTCTAATCAGGGCGAGGGGGCTACACACCCATGATAACCCCTGCTCACCCCCTTGGTAGCTTGGCACGAGCAGTCAGGCCTAACCCGGAGGCAATGTGTAAAGCATTTGCACAACACACACAACACATGTGATGCACTAACCCCAACCACAAAGTGTTGTATCCTATCAACGTAGCTGAACTGCTGGATTTCTAGAATGGCTTCAGCAGAGAAGGCAGTCGCAGGGAGAGAGGACACATTGAAGACGTGAATGGGGTTAGTTGTTTGGACTTAATAAACTTCATATATATATCTACCATGAACAGAGCAGTTCTTAAAAATGGCGAAGAGGATGGGATGCGCATATCCATCATATTCAAGAGACTGTTCTTAATATAAAAAGGAGAAGCAACTAGCAACCGACAACCACTGTCTTCTTGCGATTACGTGGGACAACCTATGCGAGCTGTGTCATCAAAATCCTCTATTTGCAGAGCCTGTCTGGTGGCAATAGCTGTGTTGTTGGAACTTGCCTCTTTCGAACTATTGGAAGCTGTGTGCGCACTGGGGCAGCTATGTTGAAGGTGTGTCCTGCATTGTTTACATTTGGTGGCGCGCCAGAGAGACACTTCACATTGTCAAAGGAAGAGAAGAAAACGAATTGGGCAAGTGCAGCGTCGCTGGATCGTAGGGGCTATTGCTAACCATAGTGGAGGACAGTGGCAGGATTAGAACACACATGCGTGTGTGTATACGTTTAAAACACACACGTGCATGTGTTTTCATTCAAACTTGCGATTGCGATTGGAGCCTCGTGATGGTCGACTACACCCAGCAACATTGTTGTGGTGTTTCCAGGGCAACGGGACGTCTGCAATGTGACGTGTCAAAAGAGGAAGTTATGTCAGGACGTCGTGTGGTGTAAGCGTATTGTTTCCAGGGCAATGTGACGTATAGGTGACCGGTATGTAAGCGTATTGCTTCCAGGGCAACGCAATATAAAAGACTGGTGCAACCTGACGGGGAAGTTGAGTTCAAAGAGGAGCGTCAGACGGAAGACTACGGTGAATCGGGTAACTTGGAACTGTTTTACAGATTGGATTGTAGACTACTGAAATGAATGTGGCATAGTTTTGCATGAACAACAGACAACGGTGACAGCGGTGACTACATTTGTTATGTTAGTTTATTTTGTGTGGTATTTGAAATAGTAATGTGCTTAAAGAGCGTACAGCACAATTGCTGAGCATATTAATTAATATTATTAATAAATAAATGTTGTAAAAAAAAAGAAAAAAGAGAGAAGAGGGAGAAACCATTTGTTTTGAATAAAAACACTGATTGTTATGGATGTGTCAATTTTAGCTCCCCAAAATTTTTTACAAAGTTCTGGGACGCCAGTAATGGTCTGGGAAGATTGGCGTGAGTCTTTTGAGACTTCCTTAGAGGCTGTTGAAGGGATAACTTCTGAAACGTCACGAAAACTTGCGCTTTTGAAGCATTGTTTGGGCATAGAAGGGAGAAAGGTTTTAAAAACCTTACCTGAAGCTACACCTAGTGTTACAACCAGCCATGAAGGGGATGGGGATGAAGTGTTGGAAGCTGGGGACATTTTATCTGATGTGCAAGTGAATGCTATGAAAGCTCTAGAAGATAATTATGGTAAGAAAACTATTATTGTGGTAGAGAGGCATAAGTTATTTTCAAGGTCTCAGTTACCGGGTAAATCTGTGGAACAGTATGTATCTGCATTAAGAACCGTAGCTGTTATTTGTAAATTCAAGGATCTTCATGAGGAAATTGTGCGTGATCAATTCATAAATAGAACTAGTAACAATAAGATTCAAGAAAAATTGTTAGAGTTAAAAGATCCTTTGTTCCAGAAAGCCATCAATATAGCCAGAAGCATAGAGAATATGCCCAGATATGTTAAATTACTGAATGATGAACATGGTCAGAAAAAAATGGCAATGGGAAAGCAAATGTAATACACAAGGGAAGAAGGGATTCTACAACTGTGCAGAATAGCGTTGTTATAAGGGAGAAGCGTTTGTGTTATCGATGTGGTAGTACAAAACATATGGCTGATGCAGCGACATGCCCAGCGTCTAATGCGAACAGCTTTAAGTGCAAAAAGTTAGGACATTTTTCTCGTATGTGTAGAGCAGTGAATTTAGTGAATGGAAATGCTAGAGATGGTTCTGATGACGAAACGGGAGAAGGAGCAGTAGAGGGACTAGTGATATTTGATAGTGTGATAGAAGTATCAAATTGATAGACTGGTGTGGAAAAATGTAGGTGAGTGTAAATTGTTACCACCTAATGTGGAGCCAGAGGGCTATTGTGGAGTAAAATTGCCCATGGTGGGTTACTTTAATTGTCAACTAAGGTATAAGAATAGATTGACTAGAGGAAAAGTATATGTGGTTGACAATGGAAAGGCACCTTTGGGATGGAAAGAACAAAAGGCACTAGGCATAATACTATACCCTAATCACCCTGAACAGGTGTTGTTAACTGAAGTGGGAAAATTCAATGTTTGGCAAGAAAAGTATCCCAAATTATTTGCAAAAGAATTAGGGTGCTTAAAGAAGTTTGAGCATCGTATAGTTGTAAATTCAGAGAGCGAGCTTAAAACTCAGAAGGTGAGATATGATCCTTTAGCATTGAGAGCACAACTTAAGGAGGAGCTGGATAAGGTATTGTTTAAATTACAAGAAGCAGGTCTTACTGTAAGAACTGGCAAATGTAAGTTTGGCGTTCAAAAAGTGGACTATTTGGAACATACGTTATCTGTAGAAGGTGTGAAACCTAAGACACAACATTTGAATGCAATTGAATCAGCACCTGCTCCTGTGAACAAAGAGCAATTACGTTCATTCTTAGTATTCGCTGAGTACTATTCAAGATTTGTGCAAAATTTTGCTGACAAAGTACATGTATTAAGGTAACTAATGAAAAAGGGGATACAGGATGAGTGGACACAAAAGTGTCAAAAAGCATTTATAAAGGTTAAGTCTGACTTTGTAAAAGTCGTTGCATTGACACCATTTGATCCACAGGACGAATCGGCTGTAATGGTAGATGCTAGTGCATATGGTCTGGGGGCAGTATTATTGCAAAAGAAAAAACAAGGTTATGAAAGCATCATTGCCTTTGCGTCATGTACTCTTAAAGGGGTGGAGGCAACCTATTCAGTAATTGAAAGGGAAGCACTAGCTTGTTGGTGGGGTGTGAATCATTTTAAGACTTATTTTTAGGGGACCACATTTGAATTAATGACTGACCACAAACCATTGATTGATATTTTCACAACAAAAGGGGCAGGTAAGGAAACACCTAGGATTGCTAAGTGGCTTTATCATTTACAAGAGTATAATTTAAGTTTGAAATATGTTCCAGGCAACAAAAATTGTAATGCAGATTGTTTATCTAGTTTACCGCTAGAAAATGGAAATGAGAATGGTGTGGAGGATGGCGAAGAGTGGTTGGTGTTGAGTATCAATGACTCGTGTTGTGGAGCAATAACTAAGGAGGAATGGAGACCAGCCACTTTGGTAGATAATATATTGAAGCAGATTTCTACATGTCTGACCAGTACAGATAGTTCAATGGAATGTGTGAAGAAGGAATATGGAGATAACAAAATGATTTGGTCGGGATTGTCGGAATTAGATGGCATCTTAAGAAGGAACGGAAGATTAATAGTTCCTACAAGTTTACGTGTTAGGTTGCTCACTTTGTTACATGAAGGTCATGGGGGAATGTCTAGCATGCAAAGAGGAGCATGAGTAGATTTTTGGGGGCCTAGTACAGGGAGTGCAGAATTATTAGGCAAATGAGTATTTTGACCACATCATCCTCTTCATGCATGTTGTCTTACTCCAAGCTGTATAGGCTCGAAAGCCTACTACCAATTAAGCATATTAGGTGATGTGCATCTCTATAATGAGAAGGGGTGTGGTCTAATGACTGACATCAACACCCTATATCAGGTGTGCATAATTATTAGGCAACTTCCTTTCCTTTGGCAAAATGGGTCAAAAGAAGGACTTGACAGGCTCAGAAAAGTCAAAAATAGAGAGATATCTTGCAGAGGGATGCAGCACTCTTAAAATTGCAAAGCTTCTGAAGCGTGATCATCGAACAATCAAGCGTTTCATTCAAAATAGTCAACAGGGTCGCAAGAAGCGTGTGGAAAAAACAAGGCGCAAAATAACTGCCCATGAACTGAGAAAAGTCAAGCGTGCAGCTGCCACGATGCCACTTGCCACCAGTTTGGCCATATTTCAGAGCTGCAACATCACTGGAGTGCCCAAAAGCACAAGGTGTGCAATACTCAGAGACATGGCCAAGGTAAGAAAGGCTGAAAGACGACCACCACTGAACAAGACACACAAGCTGAAACGTCAAGACTGGGCCAAGAAATATCTCAAGACTGATTTTTCTAAGGTTTTATGGACTGATGAAATGAGAGTGAGTCTTGATGGGCCAGATGGATGGGCCCGTGGCAGGATTGGTAAAGGGCAGAGAGCTCCAGTCCGACTCAGACGCCAGCAAGGTGGAGGTGGAGTACTGGTTTGGGCTGGTATCATCAAAGATGAGCTTGTGGGGCCTTTTCGGGTTGAGGATGGAGTCAAGCTCAACTCCCAGTCCTACTGCCAGTTCCTGGAAGACACCTTCTTCAAGCAGTGGTACAGGAAGAAGTCTGCATCCTTCAAGAAAAACATGATTTTCATGCAGGACAATGCTCCATCACACGCGTCCAAGTACTCCACAGCGTGGCTGGCAAGAAAGGGTATAAAAGAAGGAAATCTAATGACATGGCCTCCTTGTTCACCTGATCTGAACCCCATTGAGAACCTGTGGTCCATCATCAAATGTGAGATTTACAAGGAGGGAAAACAGTACACCTCTCTGAACAGTGTCTGGGAGGCTGTGGTTGCTGCTGCACGCAATGTTGATGGTGAACAGATCAAAACACTGACAGAATCCATGGATGGCAGGCTTTTGAGTGTCCTTGCAAAGAAAGGTGGCTATATTGGTCACTGATTTGTTTTTGTTTTGTTTTTGAATGTCAGAAATGTATATTTGTGAATGTTGAGATGTTATATTGGTTTCACTGGTAATAATAAATAATTGAAATGGGTATAAATTTGTTTTTTGTTAAGTTGCCTAATAATTATGCACAGTAATAGTCACCTGCACACACAGATATCCCCCTAACATAGCTAAAACTAAAAACAAACTAAAAACTACTTCCAAAAATATTCAGCTTTGATATTTATGAGTTTTTTGGGTTCATTGAGAACATGGTTGTTGTTCAATAATAAAATTAATCCTCAAAAATACAACTTGCCTAATAATTCTGCACTCCCTGTATAGATAAGGACAGAGAAAGATTTGTGCGAGTGTGTGTTGCTTGCATGTGTAGTGACAAAAGTCATAAATCTGAGGAGACAACCATTGTGTCTACTCAAATTCCGAGGAAGCCTTGGCATAAACTATCTATTGATATATGTGGTCCACTCAGTAGCAAGGGTGTAGAAGGAAAATGGGCTATAGTTCTTGTGGATTATTTCTCTAAGCGGCCTGAAGTAGCATTTGTGAAGGACTTTAGAGCTGGATGCGTGATACATTTTTGTGAAGAAATATTCAGGAGAGAGGGCTATCCTGAGTGCTTGGTCAGTGACAATGCCCACAGTTTATTGCCGAAGACGTCCAACAGTTTTTAAGGAGAATTGGAGTAAAACATCATAGGACAGCGGTTTACCATCGAAGTGAAAATGGTCTTGGGGAGAGATTTAACCGTGTATTAAAAGAGTGTGTACATTTAGCAGAGGGAAATGGCAAGAATGTGGTGGAAGCTGTCGAAGAAATGTTGTGGAGCAGAGAAGGCAGTTGCAGGAAGAGAGGACACAGTGAAGACGTGAATGGGGTTCACTGCTTGGACTTAATGAACTTCATATATATATCTACTGTACACAACATCAAGTAATATAAAAATAAACTGTATTGTACACAACATCATTAGACCAAACACAACATGTCAGTAACACCCTGCTACCCAAGCAGTTGTCAGAACATTACACAGTTTACTAGTACTCTGCAGAAATAAGCAGTAGTCATAATAAAACACATAGGTCAGATAGACATATAGGTTACTGGTTGTCCTGTAACATAATAAGTAGTCAGGTTGTCATTATTACCAAAAGAAATACACATGGCAGAATGTACATAATAACACATCCTCCAGAAAGAAAGCTTCCTAGGAAGCACATGCCTTAGTACCAAACGCATCTCACCAACAGCATAGTTCTAGAGGTGCCAACATCACCATTTGAAATGCACCTGCGCTCACACTATACATGGGCCAATAAGCCCCAGTCTTCCTCATAAAGCGCAGGAGCTCATTTGCGGGGTAATGTGGTACTGCGGTGACGCTCCTAACAACGAGGAGCTCCCACGCTTCTATTCCCATCAAGACGGGAAAGGAAAAAAAGGGGTCTCAACTGAGACGGACCTCCGTTGAGGTGTCCTCCCTGTCTCGTGAGCCAAAGGATTCTAGGGATGTCAGTAAGGTCAGGGATTTCACCCTTGGTCACCCCGGCCCCCGTGACGAAACGGGGGGCTGTGCCTCCTTGTGCAGGAGGGGAGACCTCTTCTCCTGGGAGCACACCCAGAGTCCTCCAGGGCTTTAGGGCTACTCCAATTAGGGCCGGTAGCCGCTGCTGTCAACGCAGCAGTGCGGCGGCTTCGATCCGTGGTGGGGACTCGTCTTCCCAGGGAGCGTGTCCCGAGCCCTCCAGGGCTTCAGGACCACTCCCCGCGTTGCGACGGTGATTCTGGCTGGAGTGAGTGCTCGCCCATGCCGCGGGGGCACTAAAGAAAGCGTGCCTCGTTCGCACTCGGGAAAAGGTGGCATATTACCACTCTCAGCCTTTCCGGTCCTCGAGAAAGAGGGCGGTGTTGGGAGAAGCACCACAAGACCACACAAATCAGGGCAGGTTTTGCCCACGCCACACCTGGCCACTGGGAACATGCTGAAAAGCGTTCTCAAAGCGCTATGACCATAAAGGTGAAAGAGCTTTTGAGGCACTTGCTCATATAATAAAGCGATCTTCTTTGTGCTTACAGGAATCCATGGCAAAGCGCTCTGTTACTGAGAAACAACCAGATGCAGAGGCCACAGCACCCAACGCCTGGAGACAGAAAAGGGGGGGGGGCTCAGGGCTGCAGGGCCTAACAAACAGCCCAGCACAAGAGTTGCAGACAGTGGTAGTTACTCCTAGTGACCCAGAATATCACAAGTCAGCCCAACAGCAGCAGTCCAAGGCGGATCCTGGTGAGTCCCTCCAGCAGCATTCAGTGTCCAATTCAATAGTCCATTAATGTCTAAAAAAATGGGGAAAACCCCTGTACTTATATTCAGTTTTGCAAAGCATTTTCAATGAGGGGGAGAGGAGGTTCCAACCAGTTCCAGCTGGTTCTAGGAGTGTCCCCTCTCTCCTCCAGCACAGGCTCCAGACATCAGTTGGGGGTGAACGAGCCCTTTGTGTGAGGCCGGGGCACAGTCTTTACAAATGCAAGTGTGCCCCGCGTCCCCTTCTCTCAGCCCTGGAAGACCATTCAATATGTAGATGCACTTCTGGGACACCTCCACCATCCCTGTGTACAGGCTGTCTGAAAAGTCACTCTGTCCAGATGTGGATTGGAATCAAGCTGTAAAACACCAGAGTCATACGCACAGAGAAATGCTCACTTTCTAGAAATGGCATTTCTATAATGGTAATTAAAAAATCCACCTACACCAGTAAGCAGTATTTCTGACTATGATTACAGCCATACCAAACATGCCTACCAGTGGCGGCCGGCAGCTTTAGGAGGGAGGGGGCGGGCGGGAAGCACACACACACACACACACACTCATTCTTTCACACACAGAAAAAAACACGCACGCACGCACGCATATCCATCAACAACACTCATAACATTCAGACATGCACTCACGCACCAAACATTCATTTTAAAATTTCACACACACTCATTCTTTCACACACACACGCACGCACATCCATTAACAACACTCATAACATTCAAACATGCACGCACACACCAAACATTCATTTTAAAACATCACACACACACTCTCATTCTTTCACACACGCACGCACATCCATTAACACTCATAACATTCAAACATACACGCACGCACCAGACATTCATTTTAAAATTTCACACACACTTATTCTTTCACAAACACACGCACGAACATCCATTAACAACACTCATAACATTCAAACATGCACGCACACACCAAACATTCATTTTAAAACATCACACACACACTCTCATTCTTTCACACACGCACGCACATCCATTAACACTCATAACATTCAAACATGCATGCACGCACCAGACATTCATTTTAAAAGATCACACACACTCATTCTTTCACACACACACGCACGCACATCCATTAACAACACTCATAACATTCAAACATGCACGCACACACCAAACATTCATTTTAAAACATCACACACACACAAACACACACACTTACCTTCAGCCTCGAGATCCCAGGAGGGTTGGGACTGCTGCCTTCCCTCATTGGCTGACCTGGAAGGCAGCAGTCCCAACCTCGTCACAGAGTGGGATGGGGTCAGTGAGACTGCTGACCCCACCCCACTCTGTGACGATGTGTCACTGATTGACACTCACCCTGGGCGCTTCAGGGCTCAAACCTGAAGTGCCCAGGTCGAAGTCAGTGGGTGACACTTTCCTTGTCACCCGGGGGGGGGGCCTCAAGGCACCTTTGTTGAGCCGAGGAGGTCACGCCCATAGGAGCTGTGACCTCCTCAGCCCAGCAAAGTTCAGCTCAGGCAGCCAGGAGTCTGCGCAAATCGTGCATGTCTCACTCCTGGCTGTCTGAGCTGAAAATAAAGAGTGTTTGTCAGGCTGACTTTTGTTCAGCCTGACAGACACTCTTCATGAGGGGAAAAAGGTGGGGGGGCGTGGCCCCTCCGCCGTAAAGGACGGGCCGCGCCTGATACCCATGCTACATCTCATAAATCAGACAATACCACCTAGACATAAGGCAGGGCATTTCCAATGCAATCATATGAGAAGGCAGCACTCACAGCAGTGAGAAACCAAGTAGGCTGTTTATCACTACCAGGACAGGCCATGCTGCTAGGTACATGTCCAGCCTTCTACATACATGGCACCCTGCCCGTAGGGCTAACTAGGGCCTACTTTAGGGGTAGCTTACATGTAGTAAAAGGGGAGTTCTGGGTCTGGCAAGTAGATTTATATGCCAGGTCCCTGTGGCAATAAACTGAGCACATGAGACAGGGTTGAAAGGCTACTTCTGTGGGTGAAGCAAGCAGCGCTGCAGGCCCATTAGTAGCATGTAATATATAGGCCCTGGGTATAGGGATACCACTATACAAGGGACTTACAGGTAAATTAAATGTGCCAATCAGGTATAAGCCAATCATACCAAGTTTACAAAGGAGAGAACATGCGCTTTCGCACTGATTAGCATTGATAAAGTGACCAGAGTCATAACGTCAGCCAAAAAGGGTCAGAAAAATTAGGAGGAGAAGGCAAAAAGTTAAGGGGAATGACCCTGTAGAAAGGGCCAGGTCCAACACCCCTCTTATGTTATGGCTGAAAATTTGGCAATCCATGGACTTAACTCTTTCTAAAGGCATTCTTTTTCATTACTTAGCCCTGGACAAGATGGATAAAATGCCCTGGTTGGCCTACATCGAGATTACTTTTTCCAGACTGGGGGTCATCGATTACTTTACAACTATTGACACATCTCCCCCATATGTAGAGATTGGCTAAAGACACTATCTTACGAAGAGGCTAATTTTAACCACAGATATAAAGCAACACAGCTGCCCTCTCAGAGAAACTACCTCCTTTTTCACCTAGTTTAGAGCTGGAATCTTATCCTTTGTAGACAGTGGCCAATATAGATTTTACATGACTAGATTACAAATGGAGTCTTTACACTTTCTTCTAGCTTTCCCCCAGCAAGGCCAATGGTTTAATAACCTTCCAGTCTGTCCATGTGACAATCACTCAAATCAAAGCACTTTATGCATTTTTACCCACTTTATAAATCAGTGAGAATAATTCCTCCTTTAAAATCACTTTGCTGAAGCTCACACAAAGGTTTTTATGTATTACCAGCAATTGGGCTCACCTGAAGTCTGCGGTGCTGTGTTTAGTTTTATCAGAGGGTCACTAACTATTAGAACGAGATATTCTTAACCAGCTCATAGTCAGGATTGTTGGATAATTTTAATATATAATGTCTAATAGATATTTTTTTTAATTACTAACTTGTTATCTTATGTGATTGTTTTTATGATCTGAAAATGTAAAAGTGTATATTGATGTTATCAAATTGTTGATCTTTTATGACTAAATTTGCTGAATAACGAACATGATGATGATAACTTAGATGAATGGGATGATTTTATTCACCAGTATGATGAGGACAACTGGCCTCATTTCACCTTCTGCACCTTCCACTGAGAAAAAGACCCTCTGTCACTGTGGTTTTGCCAGGGCGGCAGAAGTAATGAACCTACAGCTTCGAACTATGAATGTGAAGACTAATATTTTGGCAGAGGTACTACAGCCTAGTCAGGTACCGCATGAACCTTTGACAAGGCACTTAGAGATACGGTCTTAGGCACTTGGGCAAACCATGTTTAGGACCACTAGCCAATAAGCAAGTCACTCACCGCCATCGGCCAGCGTCAAGAGACCAAGCCTTTCTTATGTAATACCCTACACCAGAAAGCTTGTTGGTCTAGGCACCCAACAGTAAGATAAATCTCAACACCTTACCTAACCCCCACCTGTTTGGGAGTCAAAAAGAATAGAGACATTTGACAAGCTGATTTTCTCTTCTACAAGCCTTGTGCTGAGGTCAGTGAACGCCATCTGCCTTCTAGGCTGCTAAAGCAATGCCCTTTGGGACATGGTCGCACAAGTTGTACCTGCAGTTCAGAACGAACATCAGGCATCCATAACTGAATGATGATATCCGCAAAAAAGCAAAATTCATAATCCACGCCAGCCTGGACATGACCCACTGCATAGGTCACACAGTGTGTACCAGAGTGGTGCTGTGGTGCCATGACTGGATGAAGTGTATGGGCTTCTCCAGGGATGTCCAGCAGGGCTACAGCATGTTCTTTGGGCTTGTCTTCTGTGAGACAATTCTCCTGTGAGACAATTCTCTCAGCAATTTGTGTCCCCTGCATGGCTATGGTACGGGATTTCAGTTTCTCCAACACCAGTCCCTTCTGTCCACCCAGCAGATCTTCTAGTTGTTTAATGCCTTAGGTAGGGGTTCACATAGACAGCATTCAGGGCATCAGAGGCAACTTGCACCTCAGTTCCACCCCTTTCCTGCATCTGCAGCTGCAAAACCATTTTAGTGTGTCCTTGCTGGCACACAGCCACGCTGTCAGAGACAGAATCCAATATTCCCTTCAAGGGTGGCAGGCCATTTCTATAAGTGGGTCCTCCATATTCTACATCAGGGATACATCCTCTCAGTTCTTTCCACCCCGCTACACCTTCCATTAAAATCAGGGCGACTGACGGAGGACTACCTGTCCATTTTGCAGAAGGAAGTGCAGGCCTTTTTGACCAAACCGGCTAAAAAGTGCATTCAGACATTGGAAGTAGGAGCTGGGTGTTCCTCCCATTACATCCTATTGCCGAAGAAGGACAGAGCCCTTTGTCCTATTTTAGATCTCCACCCTATCTATTCCTTCCTGTGAAAGGACAAATTCAAAATGCTCATGCTAGCCCACGTCCTGTCTGCTCTAGACTCTAGAAACTGGATGGTGGAGTTCGACCTGCAGGACGGTTATTTCCACATCTTTGTCCTACACTCTCACAGGTGCTACCTGTGCCCCTTGGGTGTTCAGAAAAGTGATGACAGTAGCAGGGGAGTGGATTTTAATAAAATATCTACTTGTCCAAGGGACAGGTTTCTTCTTGAATCTACTTGTCCTGTAAATAGACCTACTGGCCTTTAGGTGCCATGTAGTGTGGCAACAAATTATAGGAGCAGTCTCATTATGTAAGAGCTCTGATAATAGCCTCTCTGATTATGCCAGGGCTTCTACTATAGTAGGGCTTGAATACTTGCAATTTCATTCCCTACTATAGCAATTTCCTTTTTTTGCTACCTTTCCACAGATCTACATACTTGGGATGGAGAAAGCAGTAAGCAATAGTTCCAGGGTTGGAATGCCTTTGAGTCTGCAAACCTACTAACGTGCATGTTTTAAGGATTTTCACAATCTCTTCTCTAATCTTTTCCCAAAATGAGAAAGGTTGGAAATTTACTCCTGACAATGGCAGAAGTAGAAGGTCTTCCAGAGTTCGGGAAAAAAAGTGATTGGAGGGAAAGTGAACTTGTAAACCATCAATAGATTTTCACGTAAGCAAATCCACACATGCATATTTGCTCGTGCTAAAATACATTTCACGGGGGCGTGGTTAAGATGGCGGCGTGATCGGACGCGCCTGTGGAGTGCTCCGCCGCCCGGGCCTGAGAAACGGCAAAAGCGTCCCCAGGCCTCCCATTTCGGCTGCCCTTGAGAGCCCTGGGGCTCTGTCGCGGTGGGGAGTGCCGGGGGGGAGCGGCGGTCCCGCACTGCGGCGGAGTTGGTGGAGGAATGGCGCACGGCTGGGCCGTCCGGGTAGCCTGGGCTGCGCTGAGCAGCAGAGGCCGGGCCTTCGGTCGGCGCGTGGCCGGACGGGGCCCCGATTGACAGAGGAGACACGTAGCGCCCAGCGGCAGAAAAGAGGACCGGGCCCGGCGGTGAGCCAGTAAAGAGAGCCCGGTCGGCTGGGGAGGCAGCGAGCGGCGTCACAGATAGGGCCGCAGATGTAACGGGACTGGGGGCGGGGTCGAATCTTGGCGGCTGCGGTGCACGGCCCGGGGTCCCAGCCCTTTAAAGCATTGAAGGACCTGCTTGAGGACTCATGGGGGTCCCGATTCTGCCAGATGAGATAGTTGGGGCCCCCCACCCCTCTTACCAGAGTTGCTGCCTTGGGATAGAGTGAACAGGTGAGTGGGGCGGCTGGAGGCGGCTGCTCTGCGGTGCCGGCTGGCCCGCGGTGACGCGCGGCCCTAGAGCGCGATAGAGGGGCTGCCTCCCCACGAGAGCTGAAGGAGGATTCCCCTGCGGGCGGCGGTGGGCAATGGCATCCTCCAAGTCACGGAGGGATCAATCAGTCCGGGAAATGCTGACCAGATCCCAGACATCCCTGCACAGGCACAGAGGCTTCCAGACAAGGGAGATGTAGAGGACGACGGGGCGGCGCCAGTCACAGGAGAATTCCTCACCTCCTTATTTAACTCCCTGAGGTCAGATCTCCAAAACTTGCGGAGGGATTTTTCCCAGGAGATGCGCAAGTTGCGTGCTGATCTCACCTCGCTGGGGGAAAGAGTGTCAGGTATTGAAGACAATGAGATATCCAGAGGAGACAAAGTTGAACAACTACAGCAAGTGATCATTTGCTTGCGTGACCAGCTGGAACAACTGCAGATCACGACTGAAGATCTGGAAAATCGTTCCTGGCGCCATAACATACGAATTAGAGGGGCCCTGATTGGGGCTGAAGGGGATGACATCAGAGAGTATGCTAGGGCTTTGTTCCACTCCCCCCTGGGCCCAGAGAGTACACAGGAGATCGTGCTGGATTGGGTCCACAGAATAGGCCGACCGGGGGGGGGGGACGGGTAGTACCCTCCAGACATCTTAGCGTGTGTCCACAACTTCATGACCAAAGAAGATATTCTCCAAAAGGCGCAGAACATCTTTCAGATTCACTTTAGGGGGCATATCTTGCTGCTCTACCAGGACCTCTCCCTACTTACACTGCAGAGGCGTAGGGAGTTTAAGCCCATCACAGAGCACCTCCGGGCTAACTCCACACCTTATTGCTGGGGTCACCCCTTCCGACTAATATTTTGCTGGGGCGACCAGACGTGACAGGTGAAATCACCTCAAGATGCCCGACAGATCTTAAATTTGGCAGAGGATGATGCCGGGGTGAGGGCCCCCTGGGGGGACCCCCAGAGAGACTCACTGGAAGGCGGCGAAAGGAAAGGAGGCGAAGACTGCCACGACTGTTGTCTGCGGTGAGAGCCCTGGAGAGACAATCTGTTCTGAACAGCATGCTATCGGCGCCAGCCCATAGTCCTCCCTTGTTGCCGGCCGCTGGTGGGGGGCACGCGGGCTGCCCAGAGGGCTCGGATGTGACGGGCACTGATGCAGGGCTTGGGCGGTGGGGCCGCAGGACGTCATGTTCAGACTCTACGAGACACCCCTAAGCTTTGTTCGAAGCCTCGATTCTTCTGGACTTCCTATAGGGGACTTGACTGTTGTTCGATGTGCACTTGTTGTGCTGTTCTGTTAGTAAAAGTATGCTCCCCCGGCAAGAGATGCTACCTAGCACATATGCCTGCCACCCTCTACATACAAATGTCATACAGGGCTGTCCCTGGGCCCGGGTTACTCACAGCACACGGATGTCAAAGCCCTCCGCCTTACACTTACATACTGGACACTTAAGTGCTTGAGCTTCAATGTCCGAGGCCTTAATAATCCCTTGAAAAGGTTGGCGATCCTCTCCTTCCTTGAGCGGTCAGAGAGCCATATATGCTTATTACAAGAGACATACTTGCTGGCCAAAGACACATACCGAATGCGCTCCAAGTGATTCCCTCAATAGTTCTGGTCTTCAGCTTCCACAAAAGGGGGAGGAGTGGCGATATTGGTTTCCAAAACATTCTCTGGGGAATTCTTCACCAATGTTCATGAGATAAAGGGTAGATACGTAGCTTATAGGGTGCGGATAGATTCATTCCATTTCACAATAGCAAATATTTATGCGCCCAACACATAACAAGAGGCATTCACAACGCAGGCTCTTTCCTCGACGTTATCCACCCCCGTCACTGCTATACTTGTGGGAGGTGACTTCAACCTCGTTATGAATAACAAACTAGATAGGTCGGGGCAACAACACAGGCAGACGGAGGCTATTACTCCAGCAGGTCTACAATGGCTCGCAGATTGTGACTTGGAGGATATCTGGTGGAAGGCTCATCCGAACCTTTGTGATTACACATTTTACTCGGCTGCTACGATAGATTACTTCCTGGCTTCTTCGGAGTTCCGAGCCTGTGTTCAGGAGGTCACAATGGAGCCCCGCGCTCTAGCAGACCATGCACCTATAACATTGACGGCCCGACTTAATCTTAACCGCACACGGGGCTCTAGCTGGCGTTTTCGGGACGGACTCCTGCAGACACAGAGGGGGTCATTCCGACCCCGGCGGTCATTGACCGCCGGGGCCGGGGTCGGCGGGAGCACCGCCAACAGGCTGGCGGTGCCCCACAGGGCATTCTGACCGCAGCGGTTTGGCCGCGGTCAGAACAGGAAAACCGGCGGTCTCCCACCAGTTTTCCGCTGCCCTGAGGAATCCCTGCGCCGCCATGGGGGATTCCGACCCCCTCACCGCCATCCTGTTCCTGGCGGTTCCGACCGCCAGGAACAGGATGGCGGTGAGGGGTGTCGTGGGACCCCTGGGGGCCCCTGCGGTGCCCATGCCAATGGCATGGGCACTGCAGGGGCCCCCGTAAGCGGGCCCCACTTTGAATTTCAGTGTCTGCATAGCAGACACTGAAATTCACGACGGGTGCTACTGCACCCGTCGCACCCTTCCCACTCCGCCGGCTCCATTCGGAGCCGGCTTCCTCGTGGGAAGGGGTTTCCCGCTGGGCTGGCGGGCGGCCTTCTGGCGGTCGCCCGCCAGCCCAGCGGGAAACACAGAATGGCCGCCGCGGTCTTTAGACCGCGGTGCGGTCATTCGGCGGTCCCCGCCAGGCGGGCGGCTCCCGCCGCCCGCCGGGGTCTGAATGACCCCCAGAGTGTGGTAGACGCGTTGAGACACACAATCGCAGACTTTCTTAGCCGAAATGACGATGGGCATACCTCCATGTTGGGACTCTGGGAGACCCTCAAAGCTGTGGTACGTGAGGAGGTGATTTCTCTCTCGGCCATGGAAAACAGGGCCCGGAGGGAACAGAGTGTCTCTGGAGCAGAAGGTGGCTGCACTGGAATGCTCCCACAAGCAGACGGGAGCTCCAAGAGTCTGGAGGGAATTGGAGAAAACCCGCCTCCAACTGAAGTGATTGGACTGGGATCAGGCCGAATACGCTATAGCACAGCTCAAGCATAAATATTACATTGGAGGTAATCGATGCTGGAAATGTCTTGCCCACAAGCTACGGGCACAATATCATGCTAGCACCATCAAGATGGTGCGCTCCTCCTCTCAGGGAGAGGCGCGCACCGACATGCAAATAGCAGAAGCATTTTCCGAATTCTACTGAGAACTTACGCGGCAGCTACCGATATCTCCCTCGACCCTTCCGCATACCTCACAGATTGCACAATTACTCCACTTAGAGAGAGAAATGCAGTTCTCCTCGACAAACCAATTCGGATGGAGGAGGTGATCTCAGCCATCTCACGCCTCAAGACAGGGAAGTCGCCGGGTCCGGATGGCTTCACCCCCCTCTTTTATAGAACGTTCTGCCCTGAACTGGCCCCAGTACTCACACAACTCTTTAATTCTTTCACAGAGACTAAGGTGTACGAACACTTTTTCCCATAGACTCAGAATGGGTAAAAACCTTTGCTACATCTGGCCCTAAGTCCCTTGGTTCCAGCATGTTGGATGCGATGATCACTGTAATCCACAAGCCAGGGAAAGACCCAGAGGAGTGTGGCTCATATCAGCCTATTTCCCTCTTACACATCAATGCCAAGCTGTTCACTGGCATCTTGGCACACCGCCTCAACCCCTACATGCCTGGGTTGGTTGACCCATACCAGGTGGGTTTTATACCCCATCGACAGTGCAGAGACAACATGAAGTGACTTTTACATCTCATAGACAAAACACACAGATCGCGTAAGGAGCCACTCCTCCTTACTATTGACGAAGAGAAGGCGTTTGATAGAGTGCACTGGCCCTATCTCTTCCAGGTGTTGGCGCATTTTGGGATTGGACCGACCCTTCTGAAGTGGATAAAGTGTGTTTATCAAGAACCTACGGCAGCAGGGTTCGAGTCAATGGCACGCTGGCTTTGCCATTCCCGATCCGGCGTGGAACGAGACAAGGCTGTCCGCTTTCCACGCTCCTATTCACTCTTTAGATGGAGCCTCTGGCTATATCTAGTGCGATTTAGTCCGATTGAATAGCAATGAAGAATAGTCTGCTTTCTATGTCTCATGGGAGTTTTGCATGGTTGCCCCGGGAGCGTATCTAACTTCCGTTTTGGGTCGCGTGACACAGGAGAGACACGCACTCGCATAGAGAGTAGTCCTTTCTCTATTGTGCTCAGTAGCGACTTATGGTTGTCCCGGAAGTGTATTTAACTTCTGGGTCGGATCGCGGGACACAGTAGAAACGCGTACTCGCGCTTCGGCGTTTTCGTATGCTGGACAACGCCGGTTTGAAAAGACATTGCAAATATGAGGTGAGCAATTGGGGGTGGATTTCGGTTTCCTTGAAAATTATGTGTGTCCAGTAGCATTGAGCAGAGCTCTGTCTCGTTATACATTTGTTATTTAGAGAGCATTTTTTATATTTTTTTCACAGTATAATATAAAGAATGAGTGTACAACAAAATTGAATATACATTATCAATTCTGGATGCTGGACGTCAGGTACCTTACACGGGGGCAGGGCACGTGAAATTCACATTTGTGAATAAGTGTTCATCGCATGTTGGCATTTTCTTCCTAAATTGGGTGCAATCTAATTTTATAATGTCTTTCTGGCTTTTTGTTCTTGTGATAGATCTGGATAGTTCGCCATGTAATGAGAAATATACACGCCATTAGATCAAATAATGGATAACAAATAATGGACTACTCAGGATTTGTCTAAATAAGAGGTATTATTAAGAGGTTTATAAAGTAATGTGTTGACACAAGGGTGTTATGGCACTAAAAGTGGAGGTGCATGATGCCACTTTGGAGTAGTTTTGATGGAGGTTGGTAGAATATAGGTTTGAGTGTGCTTTCTGGGGGAGCACTTTAGTATAATTTTATCTGGGTCTCTCACCTTGTGGTTTATTTAATATTAAAGTGAGTTAGCACAATAAGGTCTCTTTTATATGAGACTTCCATATTGGTTTAAATTTGGGTTCCTTTGTTACATTGTTTAACCATTAAGTTCGAGCATTTTGGTTCCTAATTTTTGTCAATATGTTTACAATTTATAGCCCTGAAGAAGTCGTTTGGGATTTAAAAAAGGAATTTCTCATGACGAAACACGTGTTGGCTGAAATTGTATTACCCCGGATGGATTTCTAATTGCTGTGGATTCTTAATTTATGTTTGGTCTAGTTTGGACAATTTAAACTTGTATTAAAATTGATTATTTGTTTCTTCAAAACTACTTACAAATATTTTGTTTTTCTGTGAGTGGAGTGCCACACACTGCATTGCCTCTGGCACAGTGATTGCGGGACAATCCCCTAATAACGGGCATCAAATTTGGGGGTGACTACCACCTTATTAGCCTCTATGCAGACGACATGATCCTTTCTCTGTCAGAACCCATGGTCTCACTTCCAGCACTCACTGACGCATTACGTACATTCGGCTCCACTTCAGGTTTCAAGGTGAATGCACAGAAATCGCATATCCTGAACCTGTCGGTCCCTCCTGCACACGAGGTGGAATTACGCTCTAAATACCCCTTTGTTTGGACATCTTTGCATGTCCCGTACCTGGGCATTGATCTAGCAACGACAACCACGAAAACAGCCCACAAGAATTACGCTGCCCTCTCCAATGCTGTAATAAAGGACTTGGAGGTTTGGGGTAAACATAAACTCTCCTTGTTAGGTATAATTGCTGCATTAAAAATGACAATCCTACTGCGCATACTCTACCTATTCCAAACACTCCCCCTTGCCCTGCCACCTAGAACCATAGCTACACTTCAGTCGGTGTTACTAAAATGTATATGGCACCGGAAACCGGCACGCATTTCGCGTCGCACACAGTATCTCCCTAAAATAGAGGGGGGCTGGCAGTCCCGTGCCTCTTAAAATACTATCAGGTGGCTTAGTTGCGTTTTTTGCTGGAGTAGAGCCGCCCGCCCTCTGAGAAACTCTGGTGTTTCATGGACCAAGCGGTAGCAGGGTCTCATTTATGGAAGCAGCCCTGGCTGCAGCGTAGACACAGAGCGGCAGGGTTATACTCTTCCCCTATCACTAACACGGCCTTCCGGGTCTGGGACTCGGTGGCGACCAGAGACGGTCTAACGACCTTTCCCTCCCCAATGACTCCGATTTGTGCGAATCACGAATTTGCCCCTCGCTTGAAATCCAAGGGCTTTCAGCGAAGGCATGATGGGGGATGCAAGAGAGTGGGGAGCTTATTCGCACGGATGGCATTATACCCTTCGACCGCCTAAAAGAAGCATATGGCATCACAGAGGCAGATAGGCTGACATATTACCAGGTTAGGCACTGGGGGCTCCAGCCAACGGTCAACCCCCTGGTAGCAAGAACACTCACAGCTTTCGAGAAGTGGTTATTGATCAAAAAAGATGACAAGAGGCTGATCTCCGAGATCTATCGGCACCTCCAAACTGCCACATCACTTCCTAAGACTAAGGGTCAGAGAAGGTGGGAGGCCGAGCTGGGGAGGGACCTGATTGAGGAGGAGTGGGAAGGAATCTACTATAGGGCACATTAAACAGCTCACAACATATTGGGTGCTGAAACAGCCTATAAAATAGCAACATTTTGGTATTATACCCCGGTGAGAATACACACCTGGGATCCCACTAAAACTGAGCTCTACTGGAGGGGGTGCGGAAGCACGGGCACACTTCTACACTTGCTTTGGCACTGTCCCAAACGGAAACGATACTGGAGTAGCATCCTAGAAGAAATCGATAGAGTATTTCACACAGAACTTCCCAGACTCCCTACTTACACTATCCTTGGTTTATTGAATCCTCTCACATTTCCCCTCCGATCCTTACGGGGACGGCAGATTGTCCTAGCCCTCAATGCAGCTCACCAGAGGATACTAGCTCTGTGGAGCACAGACAAGATTCCGAGCTACACATCATGGCTCCATAGATTATGGTTCATTGTAGCGATGGAAAAGCTATTGTTGGCAGTGGAAATGTGAGTAGACAAAGTTGCCACACTATGGGAACCCTTTATACAGATTTTGTCTGCTGAATTCAATGAACTTACTTGCCCTACTTATTTAAAGACATTGCGCCTGCTGAAAGATAAGTGATACCCGCGAGCACAGCCGGAATTACATGCCTGGCTTCACGGTCCTGGAGGAAATTGAGCAGCTGCCCTGGGTGCCTATGGGGGTGGGAGACAGAGGGGAGCTTGATGTAAATATAAAGGGGAGCTACCTTATTTTGTTCAGTTGCTTTGTTGACTGTTGATTGTTTGATACTACTGTATACGGGACACTGGCTATAGCAGCACTCCCTGACGACAGCCACATTCAATTGTCTGGTGGGGGAGTGTTATCAAAGCTGCCGACTTGTACAGTTGTATGCATATAGCTGTGTACCTTTCTTCTCTTTCCTTTTAGTTTTTTTTATTAAAAAATATCAATAAACAATTTTGATCCATAAAATACAGTTCACAAATATTTTCTAGGAGTACGATTTCCTGGTCTACTTTTGTAAGTTCTTGTGAATTCATGAAAGCCACTAATTCAAAGACATACCAATGGTTCACTTTTGCAAATTTCTTTAAGAATTAGGTCCCTAATAAGGTCTGGCGTTAACAAAGACATTTTGTTTTTATTAAACTTCTATTTCTCTCTCTATCTATTGGTTGGCTTTACTGTGAGTGATCACATCCTGCTCTTCCACAAGGAGGCTATTGGCACACAAAGTAGTTTTGTTCAGTGCCAGGAACTACTGTGGCAATCAGTGGCGTAACGAAACTGGAGCCTCCCTTACCCCGCTTCTCCCCTCCCAGATTCACTTAGGGCAGGATCTGTGCTGAGGGGGCCACCTGGAGGTCCTTTATTACGCCACTGGTGGCAATGTGTGCTTTTTGAGGCCAAAAACATGTTTTTCTTTTTGCTAGTGCTTGTACAATAGTGAAGGCCTGGCATCTCCCACAACAATAAAGTGCTACAAAAGCCCTGTCAAAACAAGAAACGCATTGACAAAAACAAAAACAAATGTCAGATCGGTTGGCTTTGCCAGTGCTTGATTATTTTCATGCTTCCCATAATCTTGTTGAAAATAGTTACACTGATTTTCCATTAGGAATATTTTTTGGAAATACTAGCATGGATCCACACATTTTACTACATGACGCTTCAAAGAAATAGCACCTAAAATTTCATAGTAGCGAAATGTTTTTTTTCCTAATTGCATTTTTTTCTGAACATTTTATTTTGAAAGCAAAGAATCATCACTGTTGCTTACAGTCTTTCTGCAAACATTTGCATCTAATCAGAGAGCTTTCTAGGAACATTATACTTCCCTCATATTGTTAAACTTTTCAAACGTGTGTACATTTTTTTTTTTACTGGAACCACTATCAGTAGTGCAGTGTGACCTTAAAACATTTATTTACAGGGTTCACCCTAATAATTTAGGCTTTTCGTTAATTAACCATACATACACACAAGTTCGAACAGCATTAACATATGGACACATTACTTCAACTGCGGATTCTTTCCTTTTCTGTAAACTGGCAGCCAAAACGTTTTGTGCTACAGAGGTCTACCTGGCCCAAGGACAAAATAAACATGAACACTTGTTCCCCTTAACACCAAACAATATGTCCTGGTCGATAGGAATTCCACATGCCTGCAGTGGTGACAGCAGAGATTGGGGGTCCAGTCTCCCCCTAGCTCGATAACTGGCTGTTGATGTTGGGCTCACCCCTGGCAGTCGTCAACCACTTGCAGAGGACAGCAAACCTCCTAATATTGTTGGGGGTCACTATCAATGGGCCAAAGACATGGGCCCTCATTACGACCCTGGCGGTCGGCGGTAATTTGGGGACAGGTACTGCCAACAGGCTGGCAGTACCTTTTCTTAAATTATGACATTGGCGCTTTGGCTCAAGCCAAACCGCTAATGTACCACTCCGGCCACCAGGGTAGTAACGGCCGGTGGGCTAGAGACTTCGGTTTCCAGCCCGGCGGCCGTCACAATCCCACCCTCAGGATTATGACCCCGCCTAGCGCCATGGTTTTCGTGGCAAGTGTACCGCCACGAAAACCATGGCGGTAGGCACTATCAGTGCCAGGGAATCACTAGGGGAATCTCATTCACCCCCTCCCCCTCCCGAGAGTCCTCCCCCATCCTCCCCCTCCCTCTCCTGCCCCCCATTTACACACCCACACGCGCACACATACACAATCATACACACATGGATACCCACATCCACCCACGCGTGCACTCATACACACTGCAACACACACCAACATACATTGTCGCACACACTCATTCACAACACACAAGATACACGTACACTCACATTCAGTCATTCATGCACGCATTCAGCGTGACTCACACCCGCATGCACGCATACAAAAACACACACACACACCCCTACACACACACACAACACCCTCACACACGCACACACCACCTCCCACCCCCTCTCCTGTTGGAGGGCCCGACTTACCTGCTTGCAGAGGGTCCTCCAGCAGGAGATGGGATGCGGCGCTGCTGTCAGCAGCAGCGTCCGCCAGCAAAACACCGCCAGGTCGCATCATTGCTCATGATACGGTAAGCAGTGTTTTTCTGGCGCACCTTACTGCCGTCATGACCGTCGATGGTATTCTGCCAGCCTTCTGGTGGAATTCCGTCGAGGGCCACAATGAGGGTGGGTGGCTGGTAGCCACGGCAACGGTATGTTGGCGGCCGTCGTGGTGGCGGTAGGCAGCAGCTACCACCAATGTTGTAATGAGGGCCATAATGTTTCAACCTCTGTCCTGGATCTCAGCTCTGAAGCTGCTGAGAATGTTGTCCTCCTGTATCCTGCTGGTAAATGCCAGATGGCATACGCAGGCTCTACAGTGAGATCTCATGTCCCAGTGGGCACAGCACCAGGGGAACTTTCCAGTTTGTATCCAGATGTCGAAGGAGACTTCAAAAGATCTCCAGTGGTAGCTAGGGGACAGTGATTGAGTCACTGCCCAACACCTCTCCCTACTGCACCCAAAATTGACAGTGATTGTGGATAGGGTAGGACATCTGGGAGAGGTAGAGATCAGTGACCTCTGGTCTCCAGCAGAAGCTCAACTGAATGTAAATGTGCCTTTATTGCGAGCACTTTGCTAGGCGCTAAAGGTCTTCCTGCCCACCATCAGAAGAATGCTGGTGCAGTTGTTCACAGACAAGACTGCCACCATGTGGTACTGAAACAAGCAGGGCAGGGTGGGATCTTGGGTCCCAGAGGAGAAGGCTCTATGCCCCTGGAAGTGGCTGGACCGCCAGAGTATTTTTGTTGTGGTGAACCACCTCGCGAGATCGCCAACCACCAGGACAGACAAACTCACCTGCCGACGTGCAGCAGAGCATAAATGTCAGTTGCACCTGGAGTTGGAGCAGAGCACCTTCCATCAATGGGAAAAACCTTGGCTTGAGCTTTTGTCCCCTCCAGGATGTGCAATGTTAGAACTTGTGCACGTTGGAGTTTCCAAGGCAGGTCTCTCTCTGAGATGCATTCTGTCTACAGTGGAGCTCAGGACTTCTGTATGCCTTCCTGCCACTGGCTCTCCTGCCCCTAGTTCTGAAATAGATCAGAAACGACCAGGCCCAAGTCATTCTAGTGGCAATGGATTGGGCCAGAAGAGTATGGTACCCAGAACTCCAATCAAGCTGCCACTTCAGGAGGGTCTTCTTTCACAGTAGCCGGTCAGGGTACTGCACCTAATCCTGCACAATTTGCATCTCCATGCTTGCAAATTGAGCGACAGCAGTTGACCTTACTTCTGAGGTAATTTATGTCATCCTGGTGGTGAGACATCCCTCAACGAAATCAGTGTACGCCATTTGTTTGCACAAGTTTGTGGCTTGGTACAGCACCCGCCAAACTGACCCACTTCAAGCCAAGTTGCACGAAGTTTTGAAGTTTGTTTTATCCCTGGCCCAGCAAGGATTTGCTTTGGGCACTGTTAAAGGCTATTTGTTGGTGCTTACATTTTTTTTTTTTTTTTTTTTTTTTAGCTGCCGGATCAGTGCTCTATATTTAGATCACCTGTTGTGATGAGATCTTTTAAAGCATTGCAGCATTTATTTTCACCACAGCCATTTGTGATGTAACTTAATTCTAATTTTTAAGGGTTGAGCGCGCAAAGCGCTCTGTCCCTAGTGTACTGCCTCTGTGGACTTTTAACCACGCCCATCAAGTTGGTTGGTTCGTGGGCTTGCCTTTTAAAATTCGCTTAATTTCATTAGTGAAAGGCATGTGTATGTCATGCCTTTTCCGGTGTTTCGCCTACCTCGAGCGCACCGGCCAACTACTGAAAACATACGAGGCTCCATGTTTTTGGTATGGTTTCTGGACTACTTTTTCTCTTTATTTCGTAGGCAGCGTGATCTCGCTGGGCAGTAGTCAAGCGCTTTGCATGACATTGACCCTGTTACCTGAATATTTGCACTTTTGCCGGTTACATGGATAATTGCACTTTTGCCGGTTACATGGATAATTGCACTTTTGCAGGTTACATGGATAACTGCACTTTTGCCCATATGTTTCACTGCGATGGAACTTCTGTTTCCTTTTGTGTGTCTGCTTTGCGCTCATGGCGGCCATCGGCTCGCTTATTTGAAAGTGTTTTACTTTTCATTTTCAGTTTATGTGTCAAGAAAAGTCCGGTTGGTTATGTGAAAGTGTTTTACTTTTCAATTTAAGTTTATGTGGCAAGAAAAGTCCGGTTAGGAGTTTACAACGCAAATTGCTTTAACTTGAGCAAATGCGAGACCCATTGCATTGCAAATGCTTGTTTCATGTGCAATCCTTTTGAGCTGCTGCACAGATGTTTATTAAGACTTCTGCCATTGAAAACAATCTTTCTCATCCTCATAACATTGGCTGGGCATGTGAGCAAGCTGCAGGCTCTTTCTGTTAACCCACCTTATACAAAAAAAAATTCCAGATAAGTTGATGTTGAGAGCCAGAGCTTCTGGTCTGCCGAAAGTGGTCACTCCATTTCATGACAGGTAGGCTATCCCCTTTACAGCATTCTTTGCCCCACCTCACCCATTTAAGGAGGATGAGAGACTCCTTTGTGTGGACCCTTAGAGGGGCCTCAGTGGTTATATCAGTTGAACCAAAGAATACAGATTGAACAATCAGCTCTTTGTAGGGTTCCCTGTGGCAAATAAGGGCAAGGCAGTACAAAAACAGACTATCTTCCAAAAGATTGTTCTCTGCATTAAGATTTGTTGTGCACTTGCAAAGAAATAGCCTCCAAAAGGCTTATGGGCTCATTCCAACAAAGCTAAGGCTGTTAGCACTGTGCTGGCATGCGGGATACCTGTCCTGGACATTTGTCAGACAGCTAATTGAAGGTTGGTTCATATTTTCATGAAGCATTACTGCCTCAACACTTCTGTTGAGGGGGCATTTTGCTCGCTTGATCCTGCATAACTTTTTAGTATGAGCCGCTTGACAGACCCACCACTAGGAGAGGTACTGCTTTGGTATCTATTCTAAAGGTGAGAGTCTTCAGATTTTCATGGACTCTCCTGCCTCCCTCTTCTATGAGCTGGACTAAAAGTGTCCAGGTCTAGAATCTGCACACTGGTTATGTGTCTGCAAATGCAGAAAGCCAAAGGAATCACTTATGTCAGCAAGCAAGGGTGATGCCTATATGCATCTCCACTCATCCTTACCGGAGTGGAACGACATTGGCGCAGAACTGCATAACACCACCTGTTGGCACGCAGGAGTAATGCTTTTTAAGTTTCTGAATCCAGTTTGAGGCATGGTGAATATTCTAAAGGTTAGATAGATCATCCACAAGAAAGATAGTTAACTCAGTTAAGAAGCTTGTTCTTTTATCATGCTTTTGTCTACTTCCACAATTCTACCAATATGCATCCTTTTCAATTGTTAGTTAAATCCACTGGCAGGCTCCACCATTCCGTGATCCAAATTTAGGATTTTTTTTAATGGGTCATGTATCTGAACTGTCAGGGGTCAGCGCAGCTTTTTAAGTTGTATGACACAGACTTTGAATTAAGGAATAAAATGCAACATTTCCACAACTTACGAGATCCAACCGGCAGGATGAAATGCACTGTCACTGGCTTGTTTTAAAAGTTATTATTTCCTATAGTCAACCTCAGACCCTGGAAGGCATCCGGGTCCACAGTAACAGGAGCTGCCATGGGAAAAAATAAGAAGCACAGTTTTTCATTTTGTACTCTGTAAGTCACAATGATAAGGTCCACAACGAAAAATAAAGAGGGGGAAATCAATGAACGTGGCATTATACATTGTCTCTGTTAAGATTTTCAAAAAATGTTCATTGTGCCTCAATTAGTGCTGTTAAATTCAATGTATTTCTCCAGCTAAAACTTCAGTTGCTGTAATAGCCAGCTAGCATACTTAGCAGTTTTAAAAAATGACTGAAGTTTTTCCAATTCTCCAATTCATTCTGGAGGCTTCCACAGTGCCATCAATATAGCCATTGCTAAATCCATAACAACATCCACTAATTCCAGAGTAAGCACTCTTAAATGTTTCACAGTGTCTTTCTGGCATACTTTTGTTGTTGTCCCTAAAGCTCCTAGTGTGCACACTTGTAAATTTCAATGTGTTATATATATAACAATGCATAATGCTTATTTGACTTTGGCTAGTTGGGCCCTCTGTTCACTGGGTTACAGGACCTGACTAAGGTCAGGCTTCTTGTGGTAATTATTATGATGTCTCGTTTGGAACACTGATAACACAGTTGATCTGCTAGCAAAGTGTCGTGTCCTAGTTATTTGTGTGTAAGTAACAGAATACCTCAGGTTCTGGAATGAAGGGATGGAAGGGAGCGGGGCGTGTCAGTTAGAAGGGTCTGTGTGGTGAAGGGACGTGCTATGTGAAGTAGGCTTGCTCTGAATAAATATTAGCAACTTACCTACACGTCTGGAGTTGTCTATACAAACTGGCGACGATGTGGTTCCCCCATACTTCAGGGAGTGAATCTGAGCCTCTGAGGGAGGAGAGCAAGCTGGCGCTGATGGCTTAGAACGAACTAACTATTGGATGCAAGTTCTTCTTATGATAGGGCGGTATTCTGCAGTGAATGTAACATTGGGAACTGCTTTCGTTTGGGCTCGTGCGCTGCAGGTGATGCAAGTGAGCGCGATAGAAACTGCTCGTGTTTGGGTTCGTACGCAGCAGTTGATTCAAGGAGCACAACGGAGTGACTGTGATGGCGAAGAGAGCTGAAGGTGCCAGTACTTGAAGAGCCACGCTCACGTACGTAGACGCCATGTTGGATAGGGACGAATTCAGAGGTCTTCATAGTGATGCAGGCGTATCCAGTGATACACACACTGTTTGGTAGCAATCGATTTGTCACGGCACAGGAATAATAATAAGAGCATCCGGTGATGCGCTCACCTCTTGGCAGCAATTGTTAAGCTGCCAAATCTTTGGCTGTTTACTAAAAATATTTTGGGGTGCTTTCGGTGATGTGCATATCACCTTGCTAAAAATTCATTGTCAGTAACATCTGGAAGAGATGCATGCACAGCCAGTGATGTGCACACTAACAGATACATTTAAGCAACTTTTGGAGACATGAACTGGTTCTACTAAGTTATGTCATAAGTGCTTCACGGTGATGCACACACCTGTTGGTTATTCAGATTTATGCGTTACTATGTGATTAACTGCAGAGTGATGTGCACTTTTATTCAAAGGGTTAGAATGCAGTGTATTTACAGTAATATAATACCGTCCTTAGAAAAGCTGGTACTACTAGTCAGAGAAACTGGTACTAGTAATTAACCTGTTACATTCATTATGTCTTCTCAAAATTATGGTCTTACTCGCCAGTTCAATTTCTCCCAAGACCTGGCGAAACCATATCAACATGGTAAGACTGGAAGGAATACTTTATCAATTACAATTCAGCTTTAGAGGAAGAGAACGATGAGAAGCTCACTTCTTCTCGAAGGAAGAAAATTCTTCTAAACTGTCTTGGTCCGGAAGGGTTAGGCATCTACAGCCGGATGGAAAAGAAAACAAGACAGGCTGCTGGCGCAGATGCATTTAAAGATGCCCTGGATGATGTAGATACTTACTACCAACCAACAGTTTGTGTGACTATTGACAGTATTTCATTCAAAGGAAATAAGCAAAATCTGAATTAGGAGAAAAGTATGTGGCAGCACTAAAGAAGCTGGCAAACAGTTGTTAATTTGGTGTCTTGCATGATGATCATATAAGAGACCACTTGGTAATGCGCTCTAAAAATGGGTATGTGGTGATTCTCCACTGAATTAAGTAAGAACAATAGTAAAAAAAAAAACTGAAATGTCTAAAAGGTGTGGTAAAGAAGCATGAAAAATGATAGTCAAGGGGAATCAGTTTGCAAGATGTCCAACCCCAAGTAGGCCGAGAAGAAAGTAGAAAAGAGGTATGGGACAGGTCCAGGATGGAAAAACTCTGAAAAATACAAACAGGATTCAAATGACTGTGAGAAAGAGACTCTTTTGAAATGGTAGCACCCCATTTTGTGCCTGGATAATGATGTGGTTTAAAACTGTAAGTGCCCTGGGCCCCTGCTAAACAGGTTCCCAGGGCCAGAACTCTTTCCCCAAAACTGTACTGTTTGGCACTTCAGCCAGCTCTGTAAGTCCTAGTAAATGGTACACCTAGTACCTAGGGCATGGTTACTGAAGACAGTCCTCCAGAACTACAGCACCAGTTGTGCCACTCTGAGAGGCCCCACACCAGTCTCATGCAGACTGCTATTGCAAGTGCATGACAAGGTGTATCCAAAGTTGGAAACTTGACATGGCACTCACCAAGAGTGCCTTGCCTGCTAACACAGTATGCAATATAGGTAAGTCACCCCTCTGGCAGGCCTTGCAGCCCTAATGGCAGGGTGCACTATAAAGCAAGTGAGGGCACATGTGTGCATGAGCAGATATGCCCCTACTGTGTCTTTGCTAATTGTTAGACATAGTAAGTGTACAGGGAAGGCATAGCAAATACATGTGCTGGATACTGGTCATTATGAGTTCCCCAGCTACATGATGGCCTCTCTGAACCCTGGGTTGTTTTTTTATCAAACAACTCAGAATGATAAACCCACACTGATGCGAGTGTTGGATTTATTATAAAATGTACCCAGAGGGCACCTTAGAGGTGCCCCCTGCAAAGCCTGGCAGCCCTGGCATAGTTGCTGACTGGTCCTAACCAGCCTGCCACCACCAGACATGATTCTGGACTCCTGAGGTGAGAGCCTTTTGCTCTCAGGAACCAGAATACAAAGCCTTTCCTGGGTGGAGGTGTTACACCTTCTCCGCCAGGAAGGACCTCTGCACCAGCGGTAAGCTTCGAAGGCTTTGCCCCCTTTGAAATCTGACTAGAATTGCTAGTGCTGCTAGAAGTAGATGGCCGCCCAATGTTTTACACCCTCTTTAGGTGAGAAAACCAACAAGAAACCTAACAAGAATAGGAGGAGTGACCATCCTCAGCCTGCACCCTATCCCCTTTAGGTGTGGCAGGTGAGGCAACCACTCCATTTCATTTCCCTCCATCTTGGATGGCAGGAAAATAGCCAATCAAGGTTAGGGATGTGATCCGGAAGTGGTCACTTAGTGGGTGCAGCCACCCTAAGGTAGGTGGTCCTCTGGCCACTACCATGTACTCCCCCTAACACCTTCTGAATACAGTATTTAAAGGGCATCCCTAGACCAAGACATCTGATTTGACAGATACAAAGAAGACCAGGACAAAGAAGATCAAAGGCACAAGAACAGAAGACATGCTGCAGAAAGAAAAAGGTGCCAAACCCTACCTGCTGCTCCAAGGATTCGACAATCACCGCTGAGGTGTTACCTGGAAACCTGAAGTACTCTACAAACCCCCAGAGCACCTCCAGCCTTCTAAAAATCAGCAAGAACCTTCCTTTGAGTGAAGGCATCACTCCCTGCACCCAGCAGGCAAATAACCCGCAAGGTCCGGTAAAGTGTCCAGCTGCTGATCAATGACCGGGACCCAGCAGCCCAGCCAAATTCTGTACAACAGCCCTTAAGGACAAGACCTGCAACCGTACTAATTGTGTCAGCACTGCGACTCTCCAGGGCTGTGGCGTACCACTACCCGGAGTACTGGACCCCTAACATCGGACACCCAGAAGCCAAGTCCACTCTGGACTCTCAAAAGCCCAGAAGCAAGCACCAGTCGAGGGACTTCAGTACACCTGAGAACCACACACCAGTGTGGCCCTGCTGACCTGCAACCCAACCTCCAAGTGACCTGCTTCTGACTCCAAGGACTCCAAGACGCATGACTCCTAGCTGACCTATCTGCGCTGCACCCGGCCTCCCTGGCCCTTGCATCGACCAAGAAGCTGTGCTCTAAGGGTCCCTAACCCCTTGCAGCCTTCACTCTCCAAGGGGACCCAGCCGACTTACCTTTAAGTCCATACTTGCAGTGTGTTTGCGAGCCATTCCCCTTCTCATTTGGGTGCCAGATCTAAGACTGTCAGCCGCTGTGCCCGCTTGAACCGGGAACCGGCCAACGTTCTCCAGCTGGCCTATTGGACACTTCGATGACTGGGACCTAAGTGACATTTGTGAGTACATTGGCTGATTTTATATGCAGTTTTAAAGATTTTACAATTGATTCCCATGGTGCGTAACTACGCACAAAAACAAAACATTTTCTAAACTTTGAAAAATCATAAGAAAAGAAGTACCACATATTGATGATCTTGGTCTTAAAATTTTTATAAAAATCTGAAGTCTTTTTGTACATTGGTCTCAAATTATTATTCCACATTTATTGATACTGTGAGTACAACAAATGCTTAGCAAATCTCCTGGATTAGCGAAGTGCTCGCCCATACTACCACATAAACAGAGCAATAGGTGGTCTACCTTTTACCTCTGGATACCAAAGTGGGGTTGATTGGACTCTCTGCACAGTACACGTCATTTTCGTACTCTATATGGAGAACCAGCCTCCTACAATGGCAAAAAACAATGTGTTTTAGGTGTATCAATAGAAGCCATATTGCCAGGGATAAGAACTGTCCTGCCATCAAAATAAATGCTCACATTGTGGAATCATTGGGCATTTCACCAAAGTTTGCAAGAAGAAGAAAAGTGACAAGAATATCATTAAGGGGGTCATTACAACATTGGCGGTAAAAGCCACTTACCGCCGTGCAGAAGACCGCCAACACACCGCCGCGGCCGCGGAAAACCACCACAGCTATTATGACCCACAGCACGGAATCCGCCAAAATTCAGACACCCACACAAGTCCGCCACACCAAAGGTCAGTGATAAACTGGCGAAAACAAAACCTCCCCCGTCATGCCAACAGAAATACGCCCAAACTATCACGACCCACGTCGTGCTCAAAATACACACACATTTACAAAACACAGCCACATTGGACAATTCCAAATACACACACCTGATACACATACACACACCACTCCCATACACTCAATACAATATAAAACACACACCCACATCACCCACAAACCCTTACGACCAAAATTCACGAACGAAGGCCAGAGAGAGACACCACCATCAACAATACTAGCATCCACAGGCACACAACACCGTCACCCACATAACTTCCACGCACCTCACACTACACACCACTACATATCAGCACACTTATCACCCCACACATCACCTACACCACCCCATGACACAGCAAAGACACCCCAGGTTCTCGGAGGAGGAGCTCAGGGTCATGGTGGAGGAAATCGTCCGGGTAGAGCCACAGCTATTCGTATCACAGGTGCAGCACACCTCATTTGCAAGGAAGATGGAGCTATGGCGAAGAATAGTGGACAGGGTCAACGCAGTGGGACAGCACCCAAGAAATCGGGAGGACATCAGGAAGAGGTGGAACGACCCACGGGGGAAGGTGCGTTCCGTGGTCTCAAGACACCTCCTTGCGGTTCAGCGGACTGGCGGCGGACTCCCGCCTCCTCCCCCACAACTAACAACATGGGAGGAGCAGGTCTTGGCGATTCTGCATCCTGAGGGCCTCGCAGGAGTAGGTGGAGGAATGGACTCTGGTTCGTCAAATGTTAACTATTACATCCCCCACCCTACCTGCATGCCAGCACATACCCCCACCCTCACCCTCACCACCATCACTCTAACTCCTCACAAATGTCCCTACATCACAACCCACCCATCCCAACACCAAGCCCTGCATGCAACAACAACGCATGGACACACATCACTAAAGCATGGCCACTGCACATACCCATACACCCCCCTAAACCATCATCACACAAGGTCCCACACAGGAATGCAAGCACTGGGGTACACGGTCACCCACCCATTACACACCATGCCACACACAGATGTAATAAACATCCTTTTATAACCCTGCAGGACCCCTACCCAACGTCACCGGACAGAAGGGTCCACACATGTCCACACCACCAACAGAAGAGGCCCACAGTGATGACAGCACCTCTGTCCAACTGGATCTAGATGACCAGCCCGGCCCATCGGGGACCTCGGGACAGCCGGTTCCCCACACCCAGTCACAGTCCACCACAGAGCTTCCCCCCTCTGGAAACACCAGCACAGCACCCACCCAGCGGGCCCATTCCTCCGTCCCCAGGACACAGCAATCAGCAGTGTGTCCACCACTACAGGGAACCCAGGCTAACCCACCACCCCAACAACAACAGGGACCTGGGGGCAGTGGTAGTGGGCACACGGTCCAGGGGACGGAGGCCCAGGAACACAGGGGAACTGTGAGGGCTGCTGTGCGACAGGGGGCGGACAGGCCCAGGGAACCCACTCTCCACAAGGCCCTCTCCTCCATCATGGGAGCCTACCACCACTCCCAGAAGACGATGGCAACGGTACTGGCCAAGTTTCAGGAGACCCAGCGCTTGCAAGAGGAACAGTACATGGGCTTCAGGGAGGAACTCAGAACCTTCAATTCCACCCTGGGCACCATCGTAGGGGTGCTGAAGGAAGTACTCAACACCAGGAGGGACACTGTGGCACTACAAGGGGCCCCTGACACTAACCTGGATGATGAACTGCCCACCACCTCCGCCGGCGCTAGTGGACAGGAGGCACCGCCACAGGACCACCACACCAGCACCGCACCCCCTGCAGAGGGAGAACCACCTCGCAAACGGTCCATGAGATCCAGGAATAAGACAGAGAACGATGCCAAGACCCCCGCCAAGAAATGAGACCACCCTGATTGTCATCCTACTGTCCCACTTTGTCACCCTGTCCATACTTAAACTGCCCCAGCTCCACTTCCTATGCCCATTTGGGCAATGCACCTGTGAGACTAATAGACTGGACTCTGCCCTGGACATTCCTCCGCCATCACCCCTCACCATTTTGCTACCCCCTCCAATTTTGAGCACTAAAATAAACACCCTTAAAGCACAAAACAATCTGGAGTCAGTCTGTGATTTCAGAATACTGTATTAGCAATTACTGTGGCAAAAAGCTCTTTCACTTGTAATGTCAACATACCTAGGTCACACAGCTCCAGTCCATGAGGAATCAAAGCAGATGTCACACTGTGGGACCCAGATCTGTGAAATCATAAGGGAAAGTGACAGCTCAGTGACCATACACTGGGTGAAAACGACAGACAGTAGAGAGGTAGTAGTGTTTAAGTACATGTAGTAGGCAGGTTTGTATTCTTACCTGTGTTTTACTGGAAATATTGCTGGATCACTGAGTCCCTGTTGTCCATGTCTTCTTCTTCTGCTTCCTCATCTTCACTGTCCACAGGCTCCACAGCTGCAACTACACCGCCATCTGGACCATCCTCCTGCAGAAAAGGCACCTGTCGTCGCAAAGCCAAGCTGTGAAGCATACAGCAGGCCACGATGATCTGGCACACCTTCTTTGGTGAGTAGAATAGGGATCCACCTGTCATATGGAGGCACCTGAACCTGGCCCTCGGGAGGCCGAAGGTCCGCTCGATCACCCTTCTAGTTCGCCCCTGGGCCTCATTGTAGCGTTCCTCTGCCCTTGTCCTGGGATTCCTCACTGTGGTCAGTAGCCATGACAGGTTGGGGTAACCAGAGACACCTGCAAATGGCGAGGGACAACTGTTAGACACACACTAACCTGGAGGGATATCCCCAGACCCAGACAACCATTCCCACTGACTAGCTTCCAGGTGCTCACCTAATAGCCACACACGGTGCCTCTGGAGTTGACCCATCACATAAGGGATGCTGCTATTCCGCAGGATGTAGGCGTCATGCACCGAGCCAGGGAACTTGGCATTCACATGGGAGATGTACTGGTCGGCCAAACATACCATCTGTACATTCATCGAATGATAACTCTTCCGGTTTCTGTACACCTGTTCACTCCTGTGGGGGGGGGACCAAAGCCACACGTGTCCCATCAATGGCACCTATGATGTTGGGGATATGTCCCAGGGCATAGGAATCACCTTTCACTATAGGCAAATCCTCCACCTGAGGGAAAACGATGTAGCTCCGCATGTGTTTCAGCAGGGCAGGCAACACTCTGGACAACACGTTGGAAAACATGGACTGGGACATCCCTGATGCTATGGCCACTGTTGTTTGAAATGATCCACTTGCAAGGAAATGGAGTACTGACAGCACCTGCACTTGAGGGGGGATTCCTGTGGGATGGCGGATAGCTGACATCAGGTCTGGCTCCAACTGGGCACACAGTTCCTGGATTGTGGCACGATAAGCCTGTATGTGATTATCACATGTCTTTCCTCCATTGTCGACAGGTCCACCAACGGTCGGTACACCGGAGGATGCCGCCATCTCCTCACATGTCCCAGCGGACGGTGCCTATGAAGGACAACAGCGAGCACAGAGTCAAACAACTCAGAGGTACGTACCCACAGCCTACACAGAACACCAATCATAATCTAAAAAGTGGCCTGTATGTGTGTTGAGTCTAGGCCTAGGTATGTGTGACGCAGTTGAAAATGAAGCCATGTGGGCCCCTGAAATGGCGGCTGCCTGACCTGTAAAGTGGGACAATGGGATGTGAGGTAACTGCGCTGGCGTTGTACACCGTCGCGGTAGGCGGTTGAAGACCGCGGCGCAATGCTGCATTGGTCAACATTGGACCATATGGGTCCCAGGAGCCAATGACGATGTACGCCAGCGGTGACGGTACGCACCGCCGCGGACGTGACCGCCATTTTCTATCTGTTCAATCACTCGATACCTGATCTTCGACAGGAGAGGACCTACACTGCAAGTGCTGCTGTGACCTTGGTCTGGAAGAGACAATGGCTCGTGCGACTGGGGAAAGGGCCCCTGCCTTCATATCGGAGGAGTTGGAGAAACTCGTGGATGGGGTCCTCCCCCAGTACACGCTACTCTACGGTCCTCCAGACAAACAGGTAAATACACTGGGAGCATGCTGTATGGGCTATGCCTATGTGGAGAGGGGTCGATGTAAGAAGGAAGGGGGGAGAGTGCGGCGTGCATGAAACGACGGTGAGTGCATGTGCCACATGGCAAGGGTAGGGATGGGGGCCAATCACTTTGACGGTGCAGTTGATAATAAGTTTCTCTTCCCCCTGTACAACTCATGTAGGTCAGCGCCCACCAGAAAAAATATATTTGGCGTGCCATCGCCAAGGACGTCCGGACCCTGGGGGTCTACCACAGACGGAGCACCCACTGCTGGAAAAGATGGGAGGACATTTGCCGCTGGAGCAAGAAGACGGCGGAGGCTCAGCTGGGGATGGCCTCCCAACGTGGGAGGGGTGCCCGTCGCACCATAACCCCCCTGATGTTCAGGATCCTGGCGGTGGCGTACCCGGAGTTGGATGGGCGCTTGAGGGCATCACAGCAGCCACAAGGGAGTGAGTACACTCTCATTCTGCTGGTTTTGCGCGCAGTGGAGGGGTCTGGGTGGGGGAGGTGGGCGTTGGGTTTCCCTAGGCCAGGGCGAGTTCCGTAGGGAAGGTCCCTCCGTAAGGCAGTCCATGTGGCACCCCACCGAACCTCTGTAGAGTGCCAAGTACACCTAGTCATGCCCCTGTGTCATCCATGTGTGCAGATGTCGTCCATAGCCTAGTAGGCCATTTCCCAGTAATTGAACAGTGGAGCCCAAGAGCGCGGCATAGTGCAGGGGGCTTCTGTGTCTGTCGTGTCTGCCAACGGTAGCGGTAATGCATGCACTCAACATGTCTTTCTTCTGTCGCCCCCCCCACTTTTTGTGGTCTCCCTGTTCTTGTGTGCATTAGCATCATCAGGCGGAGGAGCACTGTTACCGGAGCACGAGGGGCCATGGAGGGCCACACTACGGAATCGGACTTCACCAGTGGGACGGAGGGCGAGGGGAGCTCCACGGCGGAGACAGGAACTCACGCAAGCATCAGACACATGCAGACACACCAACATCCACTGCCTCCACTGTGTCCCCCTCCTCCTCGTCTCCCTCCGCCCTCCCTGTCTCGTCTACACTCACACCTGCATGCACTACCTCTACAGCCACTACGTCCATCACCAGCACACCCACCACCACACCCCGCTCACGTGCAGTCACCACCCCCACTACCATTCACACGTCCCCTGTGTCCTCTTCCAGTGTGTCTGTGACGCCCCCTCCCAAGATACACAAACGCAGGCACACACACACCCAACAGCCATCCACCTCACGACAGCCTCCAGCGCATGCACCTTCACCCAAAGTCACCAAACGAACACCTCCTACAACCACAACCTCTTCCTCCACTCCCAAACCCCCTCCAGCTACCCGTCACAGTGTCTCCCAAAAACTTTTCCTGTCCAACCTTGACCTCTTTCCCACATCTCCCCCACCCCGTCCGTCTCCTAGGTCCCGAATTAGCACCTCAGCCACAACATCACCGGGACCAGTGGTGCCTGTAGTCACCGGAATCTGGAGTGCATCGGCCACCAGGGCAGCCAGTGTGGCACGGAGCCACAGCACAGACAGTCCCCCACCTGTGAAGCATCAGAAGTTGGCCAGTGCCCGGTGGGAGAGGGGGAAGACTCCAGCCACCAACGCCGCTCCCAGGGGTCCAGGTGGGAGTGTGGAGTCAGCTGCAACACCTTCCAAGGTGGGGAAGGGGCACAAGAAACTCAGCAAGTCTGGGAAGAGCAGCACGGCGGAGAAGACCGCCATCATCCCCGCTGCCCAGGAGCCCACCGCCATATATATTTTTGCGTACTTGCTTTTAATATATTACAATGGTTAAACTCATTTCCTTTGGTCTTTGCATTCTTCCGGTGGGGTTGGGGGGTGTAACTGTGATGTATCAATATGTATTAGTGTGTGTGTTGTAGTGGGTGAGGGTGGGGGTGGGGGTGTTGCGTGTGTGTGTCCCTGTTTTTTCCCTCCCCCTCCCCTGTGTCGTAGGTGCAGTACTCACCGTGGTCTTCGCCGCCGGCGTTCGTGCTCCTGGTAGAGGAGCAGGAAGACTATCACGGGGAGAATTTGGAGTTCCGGATCCATGGTGTCCGAGTTCCTCGTGGGGTGTGTAGAGGTGTGTAGAGGTGAGCGTTTTCCCTTCGGAATCCTGTTTCCGCCGTGTTTTTATCTGCAGTGAATCCGTCCCGGAAAAGGTGGTGGATTGGTAGGTTGTGATACTGTGGGCGGTACTTTGTCTCCCACCTGTCTGTTGGCGGTGACCGCTGCGCTGTTTGTTTGTACCGCCGTGGCGGTCGGAGTGTTAAAGTGGCTGTCTTTGCTGGCAGTTTCCGCCAAGGTCGTAATTGCAAATTTATACCGCCGGCCTGTTGGCGGTCTTACCGGTGCTTTAACAGCGACCGCCAGGGTTGTAATGACCACCTAAATGTCTAATGGATAATGGGAAGGATATAGAAGAGGATGAATCCACAAGGGGGTACGTAGTATTGATAATGCAATTTTATGAGTGAACATTCACTCCAAAAAGAAATTCAAGTGTGATATAAAGATTAACGGAAACCACATACAAATTGTGGCAGGCTCAGGGTCTCCTTACACTATAGTACAATATTCTCTGTGGGAAGACAAGTTTGCTACAATTTGAGGTGACCAGTAGAATCCCACAGATATACACCTAGTTACCATCACAGGAGAAAAAAATTCCATGGTGGGCTTCAGGGAGGTAGATTTGGAATTTAAAGACAAATCTGCTAGAGGAAAATTATATGTGGCAGAAAAGTGCCCTCTGTGCTAGCATGGGTTGACGAGGGAGCCTTAGGCATTATCCTAGACCCCAATAGTGGTGATCAAGTATTGCAACTTAATGAACCAAGTATGACTCTGGAAGAAGAAGTTAAGAGATTTTTTTCTAATGTATTTTCTGGTGAAATATGGAATTTGAGTGGGTTTGTCCACAATATTGTATTGAAAGAGGGGGGTAGTACCGGTGAGTCATAAAGTCAGAATTCTACCCATGGGTGTAAGGGATAGTGTCATGAAAGAGTTAGATGCATTAGAAAGTAAATTAATTATAGAACCAGTGAAGTGTGCAGAATTGTTCTTCCCTCTTGTAGTAGCTCGGAAATCTGATGAGCATAAGATTATGCATTGACCTCAGAGATTTGAATAAAAATGTTGTGGGTGACAAGTTCCCCTTACCTTGGATTGATGAACTGTTGTCAAAAGTCAAGAATATAAAATGGTTTTGGACTATAGATTTAAGCACAGCTTATCACCAGGTCCAATTATATCCATCCAGCAGGAATCTCACAGCGTTTATCAGTCCCTTTGGGTGTTATAGATTCACTTGCAACAATGGTTTGACAGCTGAATAGAAGAAATGCAAGTTTGCTTTAAATTGTGTAACATATCTTGGTTGTGACGTGGGTAGTGAAAGTATTTCACCCAAAAAAGAACATAATTAAAGCTATTAGAGATGCTCCTGCTCCTACATCCAAGGAAGAAGTCATGTCTTTCCTTGGATTTACAGAATTCTGATCTAAATTTGTAAACAATTTTGCCATGAAAACATATACATTGAGGCAATTGTTAAAGGTGAAACAAGAATTCTGTTGGGGAATTACATGTTTATTTTGAGAACATGAAACAAGATATATGCACAACAGTTCAACTGCAGGGACTTGAAACAGGTATAAACTGTGTTATCACCACAGACGCTAGTGGAAAAAATCTGGGGGCTGTGTTAACCCAAATATCTGAAACAGGAGAAGAATGTACAGTGGCATATGCGTCCCGATCATTGTCCCCCGTTGAAGAGAAATGTTCGTCAATCGAAAAGGAAATGTTAGCTGCAGTGTGGGCAATGGAAAAATGTAGGCAGTATGTCTGGGGTACTAGATTCGCATTCCATACTGACCACAAACCACTGGTTAAGGTTCCCACATCAGAAGGCACTACTCCATGTATTGCAAGAATACATTTTAGATTTTGTTTTGTATGAGAACTAGGAAAGAAAATAGCACGTTTTCAGAGCCACTGCAAGTTGTAAAGGTTTTTAGTAAATCTACCCTATTAAGTGATAAAAAGATATGGTACTTTAGTAGGATGTCCAGATGCAATAAGAGTCTTGATTGGCAGGGTACTAAAAGAGGACATGACGGCACCCCATGCTCTAAGGACTGGTTATGGGATGATGTAAGAAGTACATGCTAGATGTAACTATGAACTCGCACATAAATGCACCAATGTCCTGTGAGAGAATTGGAAGTAGTAGAAGTATCCGCAACACAGGTAATAACAATACTACTATGACAACAAGGGGTGACAGGTCAACCGTGTTGCCACAGGGGTTCAGTAATTTTGAAATGTCTTTGTGAATGTGCTTTATTAGAGTTCCACTGCTATTTATAATGGTATCGTATTTGTTTCTTCTCTTTCAAACGTCTGTTATACTCAGATGGGAGAATGGGTGTATTTACAGTAGATTGTAGTGATAAGTTATCCATTTGTTGAGGTAAATATTTACAGCAGATTGAATCTATAAGTCATCTATTCTGTAAACAGTTCTTGTGCAGCAGCATGTTTAATTGTGTTCTTGGTCATGTAATAAAGTATTGCAAATATTGATAAGAAGGGGAGATGTGGTATCCCAGTTACCTGCGTCTAGGTAACAGGATACCTCAAGTTCTGGAATGAAGGGATGGAATGGAGTAGGGAGTGTCAGTTAGAAGGGTCAGTGTGGTGAAGGAAGACACTGTGGAATAGGTTTGCTCTCAATAAATATTAGGAGCTTACCTATGTGTCCAGAGTTGTCCATACAAAAAGGAGAAGGCGACAGTACTACCAGGACAGGAGCAAGGTCTGGCCAATGGCAAGAGCCGGAGAGCCATAGATGAGGTAATCAGTCTCTGTTTTACACTCCCATACCCAAGATTTTCTAAGCGGCTCTTTGATACTTCCTGCTCTCAACTGCAATTGGGACTTCAGTAGGAAGCTTTCAACTCCCTTTCTGAGAATGAACCCACCATTAAAGAGATGCCAACCATAATTCCTCAGACCGAGGAACAGGTATCAGGGAAATAGCATCACTGAGGACAACCAATCAGGAATGCCTTCTCACTGTCCCTTCAAAAGAAATGAAATGCTTGTGCAGTGAAACAATGACGAAAAAGATACTGGTTTAGAACATCTGACAATCACTATTTTAGCATGTTGTGAGCAATGACTTTCTTGCACACTACACACTGTGTACCTCAGCTTTATGCTGTCATTGAGTGTCAGCAGTCAGAAGTCAGGCCTTCACCATCTCTTCTCAGCAAGCGGTCCATTTGTCTATGTCCCCCTCCACTGTACACTGGTCTCAAAAAATCATACAAATGTTACTGGACCTGCAGGTCGAGTAGCTTGAATAATCTACTCGACCTAACTGTAATGTACTTGACCCGGAAATGGTTCTCAAATTGTGTGATCCTAGGCAAATATTGTATTTTACATTCGCCTTTTTCTTCATTCTCACATATGAGTGCACCTTCAAATATGTGAGTTCAGCATTTCTGCTGTAAAAAAAATCCTCTTTTGTTTAATTAAGTACACTAAACTTAGTTTACTAATAGCTTTGTTATCAGGGCAGTGTGTTTCTCAGTTTATGTTTAAACACTCACTTTTAATAAATATATTACTAAAGCACGATGTGGTAGCGCACTGTCATTTACAGACAATAAATTTCCAAGAAATGTCCAAAAGCCTTCCCACTAATTTGCAGCTTTACTGATAAAACTATATAATGTATCAACAATAAACTATGGAAATTGGGTTTCAGAAAACATTTATCATTTGCACATCACCAAATAAAGTGTTCTGAGGTTTTTTTCATCCTATTAAAATATTTTTTTCATCAAACAGAAGTACAAAAAATGGTCTTTCGCAGCTACTGAAATATATTTTGAAATGTTTGTAAAGTTGACTTAGTTACATAAATGTGTGTTAGGAAAAAGCTGATACCAAAAGTCTTTCACTTCACATAGGTCAGACAGTTCAACTTACAAAATCCTGGAGCTCTGCAGTCACAAGGAAAAGTATTTGCACTGAAAGAAGACAAACTGACTTTTGACATCTGTCTCTGAACACAGAGCAAATGTGACAAGAATAAGATTTAAAGGCATCTTAATTGCAAATTCAGTTTCTGACAGAACAGAACACCTGTTCTTTGTCCACTCACCAGAAGCATCCAGTGGAATTTAAAAATAGCTCAACCTCATAAAATAAAACTCACCAATGGGAGCGGTCCAGTAGATTTTTCGAGCCCTGCCACACTAATATACCTTTATTGCTAATGGTGCCTTATGGAGTGAGGAAGGGTAATTCCTGCTTAGCTGTAGCTTTGCTAGATAAATGGAGCATTAGCATATGCAAAACTGCCCCTTTGCAGAAGCAACTGAAGCGAATGCTCCCTTTCCATCTTCCTTATACTTCAGATTTCTGCAAGGTCATCAGCCCCTGTAGCCACGACGCCAACATGTATACTAGAGAAGTGTAGTTTTTCTTCTGTGTCCTGTTGGTCTGTTGGTTTGAACAATGACAAAGCAAGGAGTTTCTCCACTGAACACATGGCAATCAAGCACACCTTTCTTAGCTTTACATTCAAAAAGTTTGTTTTTCCATTCCACCAGCCATGCTCACATGCAGTCAAGCCTGTCTTGTATGTAACAAGGATCATTAGCATATGAAAACTCAGCCACATATCACGGTAGACTATGTATTTTTAAATAGATTATTTAACTTACAGTTCAAAGGACATGGCATAAATTAAGTGAAATATTTGTAGAAATGAATCTGGTAATGCAAAAATCTAAATGTATAAGTGATTTATTTAATGTGCGAGAAAAACAAGTTCATTGCCGAGGGAAAGGAGTGGGTAATTTAAACAAATGTGGAAGTGGACGTGTGCATGAGGTGTCTGGAAAGGGCACTTTAAAGGGCATAGCTGCTAAGTCGCCCATATCATATGTGCCACCTTGAGCCAGTCAGACCTGCACCCAGGATTCTGAATTTGGGAGAACCTTGAAAAAGAATGTGTGTGCCATGAAGAGGTATGGGGAGGAGTGTAAACAGCACCCTGGGATTCAGAGCATCCATTATTTTAGATCTAAAAAATCAGTTAAGCTCTAAGCATGTCTGAAATAATACTCAGCTTCGGTAATATTTGCTCTAAAGAATTCTGTTTCCTATGCAGATTCTTTATTTTCGACAGAGCCCTGTTGCCATGCTGGTGTCTCTGAAGACTTTTCAAGCTTTCCAGGGTCTATAGAAGGATATTGGCTACAGGCTGGGCCCGCAGGGTTCTACATTAAAGGTGCAGACTAAAAAGCATATATAAGGACCGAAGTAGAGGATGCAGTCGTTGTGTATATTGCATGTATAAGCACCAAATTAGGGGATGCAATTGTTACATAGTTAACAATTTCTTGAAAAAATCTGTGTTTTTGGGGCTAACATGACAGCACAGCTATCCCCAGACCTTATATGATCAACTGGAAAATAACTTTTAGAAGTACTTCTGGGAGAGGGTCTTGGACTCTGCTCACATTTTGATATCCATTGGCTACAGGTTGCACATTTGACTTCCTTAAGTTAATATTTTTAAAACGTTCCCATTCTTTCTTTCCAATGAGAGTGAAAAAGGAACCTGAGTCAGCCATCATGTTAATTGGAACATTAGCTACATCTATAGAGAAAAAATGTATTTTCACACTTTGTAACCCTACTTGCATTACTTTTTGATTTTGGTCAATTTCCTCCTCAGCTGATTGTATGCAAAACACTACATTATCTTCCTCAGATTCCAAACTATTGTCATTTGTGCTTGCATTCTCCACCGCATTTGTCTGTTTAGACACATTTTTGTCATTGCTTGCACTAGTAGACTTCCACCCCTTTGCAAAATGCCCTTTTACAATTAGCACCTTTTTGTCACTAGCTGGGCAAGTAAATGAATTGCCTATGTGATTTCTACTACCACATCTATAACATTCTATTGTTTTTTTCTTTGCTTCTATTTCGTTTCCTTCAATTTCAAAGATCCTTTTCCTTGAACAGAATGCACATGAGAACTCAATGACATTTGTTCAATACATGCAGTAGTAAGTTCCATGCTACTCGCCATTGCTCCAGCTCTATCAAGTGTTAAATTGTCAGTGGCTACTAACGTTTCTTGAATTTTCTTGTTGCTTGTTTTTTCCACAGCGTGATCCCTTATCCTTTCTTCTTCATGTCTATCATTTCTTCCTCAAACACCCGGTAATTACAAGTAGCAACCAAAATTCTTAACGCCTTTACTTAAGATTCAATCGATTCACCAGGTAGCTGTTGTCTAGCATAAAATGTATGGCTTTCCATAATAATATATATTTGTTTCTTCAAATGTGCGTCCAATGTTTTAATGACAGTAGCATATTCGTCTAAAACATCTCCCTCCCCATCACACTGTTAGGCAGATGCTTTAATACTTTTTTGACTTCAGGGCCTAAACAATGTTTAATATTGCATACTTGCGTTTTTGAGTAAAAATGTCTTCTGATATGCCCTCCAATGAGGCTTCGAAATCCTCCTTTCATTATTCCCATTCAATTTCAGGAACTTCTGGTGTTGCAAGAAAAGCAGGAGGAGGGATGTACATTGTTGTGTTATTTAGAGAAATTAAAGATTACTAAGCAACAGTGTACTGTGAAATGGTATATGAATCACTTGAATATAACTAACATGTAAAATAATTAGAATAAAAGTACTCATTTACAGGTGTGTGAATCAATGTGATTCACAGAACAAATCCTATAAGGAATTATAGAAAACACTTGTATAATTAAGCAGTATAGTCCACTGGTGTGCGAATCACCATTACCTGCTGTACAACAGTGTAGTATTGATGGAGACAGTCGTACAGAAGTGTGGCTAACCTGGTCCCCGATCTCCAATTTACACTAGTTACATTACGGTGGTGTGTGAATCACCGATCTGCTGGATAAAATTTGCGCAATAACACAGTAAATAGTACTATGTATTGCCCAATGTGTGGGAATCACCAATGTGCTACCAAGATTTAATTCCTGGTGTGTGAATCATCATGATCCGCTGGGAAATATGGCATGAGGGGTTGCTAGGGATGCAACGCCATGCCAGTAGATGCACAAAAGCTCATGCACAACCACGCACACATAGGAGCTCGTGCACACAGCACAGGCAAGTCTCGAAAAACTCACAGGTTGCTGCAAATAAATCCGGTCAGGATATAGAAGAGCAGATAAACAACTGCCAGTATAAACGTGCCCCCTCAAAACCCTTCTTGAAACATTTCAAGTATATATATTCTGAGAACCTTAAGTGTCCTCATAACAACATACAACCCAACAAGGTATTTTATGACACAGAGTCTCACAGATTACTGTAGTAGTTAAGGGTGATGGTTTTGGTAACCCTCTCTGATAAACTCTGGGGTTATAAGATTTTTATGATAGCTTTTGTTAGGTCTTTTTGAGAGGAGTTATACATTGGTTTCTACCCAGAAATCCAGACATCACGGAGGGATGATGGTCGCTGCAGGTATCCAAACAAGAGGAGGCCCCATGCAGGACTGAGGCACCCCCTCTCTGCTGCCTGGACGGGAGAGGCACCCAGTCCCCGCCATGCTCCCTTACGAGAATGCCACAATCAGGTGGTTGCACGGTTTTCCAGCTGGCAGTGGAGGGGGGGGGCAGGTGGCGGGGGTGCTATCTTTGAATCTGAGGGAGCCCAGGTTAAAACTCCAAACGGGACAAAAAAGGAGTGAGGGTTTTTTGTTTTATTTATGAATACTTTATTCAGAAAATAATGGTTTAAATGAGCATTTGGAAGAAATGAAAGAGAAAATGAGACAGTATTCATATTTGTGCTTACATTTTGTACCTAGCAAGGTTTTCTGGATTTTTTTTGTTTTGGCCTAATTAGTTAATTAGTTGAAAGTAATTATTTTAAGTAATTGAGCATTGATGGGAGGAACAGAGCAGTCCGAGGAAAACGACAGTCTAAAGAACAAGGCGAAAAAAGCCCAAGCAGAGAGAAACCCAAAAGTCCCTATCTGACTCAGAGAATCAAGACAGACATAAAAACAAAGAAGAATCCTTGAAGACTAGGGGATTTCAAGAAAAGAACCCAAAGGGGAGATGCAGCATGAATGTGTGAGGAAAACCCAAAGAAAAGTGAGGATGAGGCCCACCCTAAACCTATAGAAAGAAAAACAAGAAAGCTTTAGCTACAATACAACTGAGTTATCACTAACTGGCGCAATTACCTGTATTCCATTCTCTTCCTCTGAGGTTCTCCGGTCTGATGGCAGCAGCATTTGTTGTAGGAAACAGAGAAGGTCATGGGAATGAGAGATGAAGAGGGGCAGATTCTCAGGCTGAGTCTATTTACAGTGGTATCCTTTTCCGAGAAATTTACAACAATAAAAAAAAGATTCAAGTTGGCCGGTGTCATGGGTGTATGTATAGTGTTTTGGGTTTACCAGATATAATTGTAGGAAAGAAAAGAGGTCATATGACTCTTTTAGTTAGTACTATTATATCTCCCTTTATTGACTATGATTTATTCGAGAATTTCTGGTTTCTTTTTCTCTTCTTGTCTCTCTCTTTCTTTTATTCTGTTTATTTTCTCTTTTCCTGATAGCTTTTCTCTGGGAATATTTTTATGGAGTTCTTATTTTTCTCTTCTCTGTTCCTTCTTGTAGGTATATCTCCAGTTTTAGGGGCACCGTTCCCCAGAGGCATGGACATCAGCGATAAAAGAAAAAAAAGTAGGGAGTAGGTAAGTACAATTTCTCTTTTGGGGTAAATTAATCACACCTGGTGGGAGGGGGAAAAGGAAAGGGAAGAGTAGGGTCAGTGAGGTCTGTGCCTAAGAAGTGCAGGTTCTGGTTCTCTTATGTGCCTGAGTGCTTTTGGTGTACAGAGGAAAGAAGGACAATAAATAAAATAAAGATTGTGATATTCTTATCACGCTTCGGTTCACTCTCTCTAGTAATATTATTATTTTTCTGACCAACTCTGTGGAGGTTGGTCCAGGAATATCGTTGAGAATTTTCCCACTTCTCCCTATGTTTCTTTTAGGCTTCTCCCTCCCTCCCTTCCTTTCCGCTTCTAAAGTAGTTACACGGGTTTTGCAAATAAGCCCGTACCTGCATTAGCCACGTCCCTCCTGGGATGCGGCGGGTGGTTTCGGCATCCTTGTTCGTCCGCTCGACTTCGGCTAGGAAGTCCTCTTCCCGAGCCCTTTTCGCCTCCTCTGACTCCGTGCTGCCTCCCTCTGAACTTCTGCTGCCAATCGTTTCCGTTTCTCTCCTTGTGTCCCCGGTCTCCAGTTCTCTCCGTCCTCCTGCGCCAACGTCTTCCTGGTCCTTTTCTCCTCCACCTGCGTGCCGCAACAACCCTCTTCTTCCAGGTTGGCATGTGTCACGAAACTAGCATTGCTTTCTGAAGCGCCCCCAGGGCACTCTTCTATCGGCCCCACTCGTGTAGTGCTGAATCTGTCTTTAGAATTTGTAACCAAAATCCTGAACTTATACCAATGTCTTATGTACCCATAGCATCTTTAACTTCCACTTTTGCTGTTGATTTTTCTGTTCATCATATATATGTAAAATATTTTAAGCAAGGATTGTACATGTGTGTCATTTTGTAACACTTTCCATAGCAAGTGTTTGTAATAGTTAATTCAGTGGTTCTCATTTTCTTTGGTGCCAATAGTTTTAAAAAAATTGGGATGCTCCTGCTGAAATTCAGTCCCATAACTGCAGATAATTGATTAATGACACAATATCGATGCACACAAGATCAATTCACAAAAATATTAGAAAATAAAAATGGTTCACAAAAATATCAGCTTCGTATACTTAACTAAGAAAAACACAAATATCGACAACAAAAATGTCCCTGACATAAATGTACATTTTTACTAATATCAATAACAAAAATATTGTAAAAGAAAATATCATAGCCTGTACATAACCATATAAGTAGTCAAAAATATGGATTCACACAATAGCAACTCTATTAATGTTGCCAAAATAATTAATTTATCATTACAAAACTTACAAAATAATTTCCTACATTAAACAAAATATGAAAATAAACATTAAATAACACATACAAATATTCTACCAACATAATAAACATATAACATTATTACTATAATAAATATAATCACCCAAAATAAAAATGGAACATAATACATCACATCAAGGAAAACATTATTTGTAATGCACAGTTGAGTGTCAGAGCTCGAAATATCCAAACAAAACTGTACCAAAGAATGGAACGGCACTTCAAAGTTGCTCAATGATGCCGCCTTTAATCGTGGTGTATAGGAAACGCTGGTAAAACACCCAAACACTCAATACATTTTTTGCAAACAATCCCCTTGATCACAGGTGAGGGAGTATCAGCCCCCCTCCAAGTTAAAAAAAACAGTGTTGTGATATTACCAGTTACCAAACTTAAACAATAAAATAACACAAACAAACCAACAATATAAAAGGCACACAAATTGTAATAACTTACTTTGCTGCATTTTTAAACCAGAACCTGAAAAATGAAGAGGTTTTATAAATATATATATATATATATATATATATATATATATATATATATATATATACACAACTGACTTCCTAAGTAAGTAAAATATTTATTTAAACTAAAACATACTGTTAATTAAAGTTACAAATGTTAAAAACGAAATACTTAACCACACACTCTACTACTTCTATTTCTTTAACTCCAGTAACTATAAAGAAATTACTACAGCCTTGAAAAACTGCTTATGTACCAGAAAAAAAGTCACCTATCTAGAAAAAGACATACCAAAAGTAAGTAAATAAAAATTATTGATAAAAAAATAAAACCTAACTAACTCAACCCGTAACTCCTACCAACAAATAAACATTTAAAGTGAAAGTAACACACTTATTTCAAACCAACAGAAAAGAAATGACCTGCTCCACCTTACAACACCCCCAACGGAAAATCTGTAAAGAAAGTGTTCAACATCTAGCAAGAACATATATGTAAGTAAAATACAGAAAAAATATGAATAATTTTGTATGTGAATAACAAACATATTATACATTTTAAAATTGCAATAATTTTAGACATAATGACAGAAAGAGCAAGATACATCACAGAAGGAAAAGCAATTATTATCTCACATGGTCTACACTTCCAACAAAAAAGTACAAGGATGGAAAAACTGAAATGGGATAAATATTAATCTAAAGTTTGCTTTGGGAGGGCCACTACAAACGATGTTGATGTAAATTATGTAAGGGAACACAACCACCTCTAAATGTGACAGAAATAGAAGTAAGGCACATATTGCAAGAAATAAAAGAAGCAAGCACAAGCTCCCTAGAGCCCAAAACTAAAATGTTAAAGTCCTGGAACAAATCTCAGGCCAAATACCAGCTATACCCACCCTAAAATGCTTAATTGCACAACATTAAAAAAGCCACCAGTGATACTCCCATTCCCCTAGAAGGTACCAAGATATTAAAATATTTGAACACTTAGAACCACACATAATGAGAACACTTCCGCTTACATAATAACCTAAACAATGAGAAATAAATCCTAATATTTTCTACAACAGATAACCATTACATTTTGCCCCAAACCATTCACTCAGAAGTAAACCATGCATGGTGAATATCAAAACACATATATGCCGCACTACTTAATAAAGTAGTACTTATTGAAAACTATTAAACTACATTAAAATCGCAACAGACATCTAGTGCCTCCATAAAATAATAATTGATTTTTAGCAAGCCATGATTAAAACCATTTAAAACATGCCCGCCACACACATATACAAGGCTGTTACTACCATTTCAAAGCATATGGAAACATCTCCAACAATCTGCTCTGGTCTATGTCCCTGTCATGAAGTTAACTAACCACTAGAATTTACTTATAGAAAGTCCTTTCTATTACCAAAACAAACACAAGCTAAGTCCCCTAACTGATTATTTTGAAGACACCTATGTTCACAGACTGCATCACTCTGGATACAGATGCCAACCCAGATTCTAAATAGCATGATTGTCTATGACAGAACCATGGCACAGGAAGCCAAAACAACAACGCAATGGAAGAATGGCACAATGCCTTCAAATCCACACTAGGCAGAATAAAACCTACACTCTATAAATTGATAGAAGCCCTACACATAGAACAAGGCTATGAACAACTGCAAATGGAATAATCAGTACCCCAAATTAAACTAAAAATTAGCAAATAAACCAATAGAATGTACGACAGGCTACAATTTAAAGTAAAATTCTTTGTAAAGAACAAAGGAGTACACTACTTAGAGTCAATGGCCAACGCCCTATTTTAAAATAAATAATCTACAAAAACGCCACAAAATGAAAAACATAATCCAAACCAGCATAACAAAAGTATTTTAAAATAAATAATATAAATATTATTTTAACATCATCCAAAAAGTAATTAAACTATAATTTCAAATAAAATGGATTAATACAAAATATTATGTCTATTATTTATATTATAAACACAAATCTCCCAACCAGAAACCTCAAATGAGGTATAAAATGTATCATACAAATTACTCAATCACATAAAACTGTCATATTTCACAAAATAAAACATTTCCCACCCATAAAAAAATACTTAAATAGTACTTAGTGTTCTCTAGCTGTAAATCCTCCTCCCTATCAATAATATCAGAAATGAAAAAGTATAATCCACCAAAAATGAATGAAAAAATAAACTCCAAGAAGCCAAAATAAAACACAAAAATAAACAAGTGCAATAGGGATCCATCAAAGCAGTCCAAAGTCTTCATGAACCATAAAAAAACTGGAAAAAGAAACCCTCCTGGCAAACCACCCAAAAAGGGAAATCAAAGTAAAAAATATTGGTTTACTACAGTCCAAAATTGATTTCCTTCAAGGAAATTACTCTAACTCCAAATGTCTATAAAAGACATTGGCAATAGAAACACAATACCCAAAAACTTAATGTACTTTCACAATCTTGTAGCTGAAGAGGGGACAGTGCATCATAAAGCAGATGCCCACTTTTCCATAGAGTGATAGAGTTTCATGAAGCCATGTTTCCATCAGAAATGCTGCATCAGGCTGAAACTGGATTTTATGTTTGAAAAATAAAAATGTATTGCTTTCCTCAACACAGGAGTCATCTCCCCTGCTGGGGGTGGGGGGGGGCATTATTTGTTTATTTTCTGTCCCTCACCGACAGGGTTTGCCTAGCGGTGATGGACATAAAACAAAATGGCTACATGTCCACCCATCGTGATTAGGCGGGCTGACATGTAGCCATGTATCTGATGGCCCTTACTCCATCTGAGATGTTAGCCTATGAATGTGACGGAGTAGTCATAGTCATAGCCAAACCAAAAGTCACCTTGTATTTAAACCGGGCAGACCTTCATGTTGGTAATATGTATTTTCCGCCTCAGTTGACATTAAGTATTCATACCACCAATATATAAAGGAGGCCTTCAGTCTTTCTTCTGAGTTAACAAATCTGGAATGGTGCTGGTCAATATTGGACTTAGTTGAATTTGAGCATACAATCTAACACAAACTGGATACAGGCAATATCATCATAGCAGCAGGTCAGAGATTCAGAAGTTAAGTATTTCAGTGTCAGATCTGAAGTGCCATTTAAGGAAGCGTGAATGTGCAGACCAGGGGTACAGGCACCTTGGGTTAACTCACAGAGTTAAAAAGGACTGTAAAAGATTTTAAAGAAAATTGAGGAAAAGGTATTATACTAAGAGTAAGGACGAATATAGGAATGCAGTTAAAAGGTATCACTATGCAAATATGCAGGCAGCGTATTATGCACAAAAAATTGACAATGTTGCTAACTCAGCCAAAGAGGTGTTCACAATAGTAAAATCTCTAACTGATACCTCTGGGAGGAGCTCAATTACAATGCTATCAGCTGCCTGCTGCAACGATTTGGCCTGTTTATGTTCTAAAGAAATACCTGATATTTGTGCCACCTCCCTGGACCAGATAATTGAATTGATGACTGCTGAAACATCAAGCCAGTATGGAACTATTATGGAGATTCTTCCAGTTTTCGCTCCTATTAAAGAGGTGTGTCTAGTTACCTTAATGACTAAAGTAAAATCAGGCTCACCTCTGGCTCCTGCTCCTCCTTATATGTACACTTAAGAGGCAGCGACCATTTAACCTGTTCTTCAAGGGGTCCTGAATCGATCCCTTTTGTGTGGTGTAGTTCCTACTGCTTGGAAATATGCAGTGGTAAAACCTCCATTAAGAAAACCCTCCTTGGATCCTCTACTAGTGGAAAATTATACGCCTATATCCTTACTTCCATGTTTGGGCAAAGTTTTAGAGAAACATGTGAATAGTCAGGTTTTCTGGAGCGTAATTAAATTTTTCATTCCTCCCAAACTAGTATCAGCACAGTCACAGTTACGAAACTGCTCTCTTGCCAGTTTTGGAGGACCTCAAATTTGCTTTGGACCAGGTGGCTCAGCAGCTCTGATTTTGTTAGATCTCAGAGACAGGTTTGAAACTGTCTCTCACGCAATTTTGTTGGGGACCCTACAGATTGGCGGAGACAGCTTTTGCAAGCGGCAGTTACCACTCAGTGCCTTTACAATGCAGCTTTTATCACACATGCATTTACCACATCTGCATTTTCTGGGTCTTTTACCATGCATACCATTACCACACATGGTAAGACTATTTAATGTACATATGTGTGTGTGTATATATTCACTGAAAATAAATAAAGGTTACAGGAACATTATAGTTAGGTTCAGATTTGACATACACAAAACCATATAAACATAGCAGTTATAGTTACCTGAGCTAAATATGTCTTATCCCCTCCATAATGCATATACTGAGCTACTGCATAAGTAAAATTACTATTCTTCTGTAATACTTAGGGCCTATTTACAACCTTGGTGGAGGGGATTACTCCTTAACAAGCGTGACAGTTATCCTGCCTGCTGTATTACAAGTTCCATTATATCCTATGGAACTTGTAATATGGGGACAGGATATCCGTCACATTTGGGATGGAGTAATCCCCTCTGCCAAGGTCGTCATCAGGCCCTGAATGTTAGTACTTCTAACATACATCATCTGAACTATAATCCCGTTTTTATGGCAGGTGTACTATCCTCTATGCCAGAGGTCTTCAAACTGGGAGGCCTCAAATTATCCTGACGGGTGTGCCAGGCTGTGGCCAAAAGAAGCATTATGCTGATAACAGGGCTTTGTTTTAAGCTGAAAGAGTAAACCGCTCGGTAATGGGCCATCACTAACATGTTTTGTCATTTATATCCAAGCTAGGAGTATGTGTCAAAAGGGAAGGGACTCCAAATACTCTTCAAAATCCCCACTCCCACATCTAATAATCACACTGTGAACACTTTTAGACGTTAGTAAGGTCTGCCTGACCAGAACAGTATGTTTGGCATCATATATTTGATTGCATTTTTAAACAGTAACAGAACTTAAATGCAATGTTTAAATATGTCTAGACATATTTAAATATTGCCAATTTAATAGAATAATTGTGAAAGCATTGGAGGGGGGACCCCCGATTACTTATTTTCCCACTGGGGGTGGGGGAGCTGCGGCATTAAATAGTTTTAAGACCACTGCTCTATGCTGACACACTTCCCATGCTGATGTTTGTGTATGTTAGTGCTTTGTGACATTCTAAGCTGTTCATTGAGACTTCACTCACAGTGATGGCTGAGTATAGTTGTGTTGTATGACATACCAACACTTTGCTTAGACCTCTCTCTTGAGTGATGGCTTAGTGTAGTAGTGGTTTGCAACAGATTGACCTCTCTGCTGACACGTTTTTCCAGGATGAAGAATAATTTTACTAGTGGTCTGTGACACAGTGGCCTGTCCGCTAAGACTTCTTTACTAGGTATGTGTTGTGATGGTTTGTGTAAAACTGACGTCTTCACTAAAACCTCTTTCCAGGTTGCTGAATGGTGCTGCTGTGGTTTGCGATAGACTAACCTGTATGGTCTTACTTTGGTCATTAGTGTTTAGTGCAGTAGTATAGAAGAGGCAGGAATATCCACTGAAAAGTCTCTACTGGGTGATAAGTGAGTGTAGTTATTACTAAGGTTACAGTGAGCTCTATATTGGACATCTCTCACCTGTCTCCTTATTTAAAAAAATCTTATATGGTATTTTAGGAAGTATTTTGAAGTTTAATTTGCTGGATGATGTCATCAATTATGTCATTTGAGATGTCATCAGTGATATCATCACTGATGTCACTGACCATGTCATGAGTGAATATGTATGTTCATAAGCAATGCATTGTGGGGGGCATAAGTTATAGTTAGCTCAGGGGGGACATGGCCAAGATGGCGGCTCGCACAGAAGCTTTTTAAGAAGCTCCGTAGGAGGCCCAAAAAAGAATCCTCTATTCCTCACCCCGGCATGCCCAGGGTGACCCCCTTCCATAAAGAAGGCGCCTGGACATCGGAGCACCGCCTGTGCGATCAGCGGCCCCCGGCAGTGAACGGGGATTCGAGCGGCGGCAGAGCCGGAGGCCGGACCGCCGAGGCCACTGAGGGAGACGACAGAAGAGCCGGGTGAGCTACACTATGACACAGCGCGGCGCAGCGGCCTGGGCGGTGGAGCCGCGCAGGTGCGCACGCTGCCGCTCCAGAGGTGATGGCCAAGTCAAAGGGGCAGAATATCGGAACTGCTCCGATCGGTCACGCGACCTCGTTAGGGAACAACGATCGGGCTAGAAGACGCGGCAGGAGGAGCGGTCCGGGCACGCCAGCTCGGGCGGCCCAAGCAAACTTGCCCCACAGGGGCTGCCCCGGGGACTTGGTTGGTCCTGACATGAATTAGCCCTGAATGGTCAGATGAAAGGCGAGCAATACTGCTGCGACGGGACGGGCCGTTGAGATGGGGCCCCCTTAACCATGGAAGGACTGCCCATCGGGGCAACACACCTTAGCAGCGGGTTCCGTCCGCAGGCCCCCCAGATGGGGGGGCCACGGCCTGAGGGCACAGAGTGCTCGATGGGAGGAGAGCACCAGCTGATGTGCTCTGGCCGGACCTGACCCGTGCCCCCAATGAGCGCAGACTGAGCTGGGGGACTCGGGGTTCCCGTCCTGCTCGGTCCTGGAGAACGGAGATTGACGGAAGCCGAGCTGCCCACAGGGGTGGGCAGGGGAGGAGCAAACAGCGGGGACCAGGAGTCGCACACAACAGGGAGCAGAAGATAGTGATTGGCGTCGGCACAACAGCGGTCCGCGATAACGGAATGACAAAGGAGGGGACCGCACCCCACAAGCGGGGCCTGGTCCGTGGCGAACCCGGAGAGCGTACGTCGTCACAAATACAGGGCCTAACGATACAGCGACTGCCGAGTGGACAGCAACAGGTGCACATGCAGGTGAGCGTGCTGGTGGACCCCACCCCTGGCAGCCGCATGTAGGAAGATGGATCCCCCGGTGTGAACATCCCTGGAGAAGCGGGTCCCTCGGACCACCTTCTGGCCTGCCCACCACAACATCAAAGCACCCTACATACGTAGAGTCCTGTGCCTACGACCACGGATGGACCGCCTGCTCCCCTCCAGGCACTCGCGCTAATCCCAGAAACAAACCGACCACTGGTGTCTGCCCGACCACGCCTCACCACAAACTGCCCTGGAAGCCCATAAGAACCAGACCTTTTGCGGCATCCAAGAGCCCGCATCCAACATGGTCAAGCCTAAGCCCTCCAGGCCACACTCCATGGCGGACGCAGAGGAACCAAACCCCGCAGGCCCAGCCGGGAAACAAGCTGCGACACTGCAACAAATGAACCTGACACTGCAAACTCACTCACCGCAGTTCGATAAATTATTGCAAGCAATACTAGAAACAAAAACCACTCTGGAAGGGAAGATAGATGGGGTGGCAATTGAAGTAAATCTCCTCAGAGCAGATCACCGTAAACTAGCAGATAGAGTAGGTGACAACGAGCGGACACTCGCAACAGCAGATAGAGTAGGCGACAACGAGCGGACGCTCGCAACAGTTCAACCGGGAATACAAGACCTGCGCGACCAGGTGCAACGAATGGAGACAGAGATCAGTCTACTCCAGAAAAGGACAGAGGACGCGGAAGGTCGCTCCAGAAGAAATAACGTCAGATTCATAGGCGTCCCGGAGCGCATAGAAACTCCCAAAGCTGAACAATTCCTGGAAAAATGGCTTCTAGACAACGTCATGTCAAACACGGCCTCACCGATGTTCACGGTGGAGCGTGCGCGTCGGATACCGGGAGGCCCACCGTGTCCGAGTGCTCCCCCCCGACCACTGATAGCACGTCTGTTGAACTTTAGGGACAGAGGCACGATTCTACAAAGGTTCAGGACCCAGGGTCCAATAAAGATGCACAATGAATCGATCACAGCGTAGCCGGACTATACAGCGGAAGTACAACGCAAGAGAACATCCTTCACAAGAGTAAAACAACTTCTACGGGACAATAACTTATCCTATTCCCCACTATTCCCCGCACGTCTCCGGGTAGTCGATGGGGACAAGACCCACATCCTTCCGTCCCCTGAAGATGCCTGGACATGGCTACATGCCAAGGGCATGGCTCAGCTCAAGCAAGATGATATTAACCAGGACACGTGGATCACACCTCTACCCCGCAGACATAGAAAACCTAAGTCCAAGATACGCCCATCACAAGCACAGGTAACAGAAAGCCAAGCACGAGCACTGCAGGAAGCCAACCTGCTTAAATCACCATCGCGCCAGACATATCGTGATCTGGAGGCGGTGGGCACCAGCCCCTCGGCGGACCCATCCAGTGGCTCACCACTTCCTCCACGTACGCTAGGGGGGGTGCTAATATGGATAGCCCCAGAGGTACCTTATATGATAGACCAGTACAAAATAGACCCGGAGGGCCGATCTGTGCAGTTAGTGGGCTCTCTGGATGGCAAACCATTGGCCATAATCGGCATATACGCTCCTAATGTAAAGGAGGGGGAATTCCTCTTATCTCTTACTTCCCGACTGTTCCAAGAACCTTCCCAGTTATCCATATGGGGAGGAGACTGGAATTGCGTACCCGACATATTGGCTGACAGATCGCACCCCCCCCCAGATGAGGCCCCGTGCAGGAAGTCTTCTCAGGTGTTTCGAGCATAGGATCTCGGAACTCGGACTATCCGACATATGGCGCACTCTAAATCCCCTAAACAGGGAATACTCCTTTTACTCCCCGGTACACCACCTTCACACACTCATTGACTTGATTCTATGCTCAGAGGCACTGGTCAGCAACTTCACGGGAACCTCATATCTCGCTAAGATGCTGTCAGATCACTGCCCTCTGATGGGCTCCATTAGCTGGGGTAAAATAAGAACACGCATTCCCACCTCTGGCGTCTACAACCCAGCTTATTACTTGACCCCCCATTCCGTAGCGAATTATCAGAACACCTCTCGATGTACTTTAAGCTTAATCAAGGGATAGCATCCTCTCGCGCTGTAGAGTGGGATGCCCACAAGGCTGTTGTTAGAGGTTTGTGCATGGCAGCAGTGGGTGGGACGAGGCGCACCCTACTAGACTTGAGGAGGGCAGAGTCCGAGCTCCGATGGGCAGAGACGAGCGCAGCGTCAGGCGGGGTGACCCCAGGAGACCTCTGTTCACTCAAGAAATAAGTTGACATAACCGACAGACGCCTAGGCAATTATGACTACCGCCACTACATAACCAGAGCACACGCAGAAGGATATCGCTCCAGCAGACTATTGGCCTGGCTGGTGCGTGGAGAACAACAACACAGAGCAATAGGAGCAATAGTATCTGAAACGGGAATAATCATTAACACCCAAACAGGGATAAACTCAGCTTTCCAACAATACTACAGCAAACTATATGCAGCGCAGCCCCCCCCATCCACACAACATCTGTCTGAATTCTTCGAAGCACTTCCCCTGGCTCGACTTACGGAGCCACAACGGGAGGCGCTAGACATGCACATCGATGCAGCAGAAGTTCAACTTGTTCTGCAACAATTAGCGGGGGTAAGACTCCGGGCAGTGACGGCCTTCTGTGTGAGTACTACCGGGCGTGCTCGGGACAACTGATCCAGCCCTATGTCGAAATGGTACACAAAGCGCTAGAGAGAGGCAGGCTTTCAAAGACACAGTGCGAGGCAATAATTGTAGTACTCCCGAAGCCAGGACGGGACCCCCTAGATGTAAGATCATATAGACCACTCTCTCTCCTAAACTTAGATTGTAAATTGATAGGCAAGATCCTAGCTAATCGTCTGCTTCCACTAATGCCATATCTGCTCCATGAAGACCAATCAGGCTTTATCCCAGGGCGCAACACATTCATGAACATCAGGCGTCTACTGCAAACCATATATGAAACGCCCCCATCTAGCCACGACCGGGTAGCGGTCTCACTGGACATTGAGAAGGCGTTCGACACGCTGGGCTGGCCCTTCCTGCTGGAGACTTTATCCCGCTTGGGATTCGGGAAAGCTTATCTGAAATGGATAGAAACATTATACACGGACCCCGTCGCCAGAGTAAAAACTGGCGGGGTAATCTCAGAGGAGTTCCCAATAGGCAGAGGTATGAGACAAGGGTGCCCACTGTCTCCGCTGTTGTTTGCACTGGCAATGGAACCCCTTGTTGCGCGATTCAGAGTGAGGGCACCGGAATGGGGTATCACATGCGGGAGGGGTTTCAGATTATCTCATTGTACGCTGACGACGTGTTGATATACCTACGTAATCACAGCACCTCGCTTCCAGATATGCTACAATTGCTAGATCAATTCGGAGATATCTCAGGCCTACGGGTCTAAATCTTGCCTATTCCCACTGGCACCAACACCGGTAGAACGGCGGCTCAGTACCCCAACATGCACACTACCATGGGCATACACAACATTTAAGTACTTAGGCATACAAAATATCACTAAGCCTCTGACTTGAGGGAGGGCAACTTGGGACGAGCACTCCGCTCTATCAAAGGATCCCTACCCTTCTGGGGTTCACTACCGCTTTCGCCAATAGGAAGAGTGGCAATAGCCAAAATGATAATACTGCCACATATGCTTTACAACTTCACGGCTTTGCCACTACAAATACCCTGCGATTTCTTCACATCACTGAACAGTCTCACGACGGAGTTAATATGGGGCGGAGGTCGTCGGCGAGTCGCCCTAGTTGCCACGCAATTCCCTTTAGAACTAGGAGGGCTGGGAACACCACACTATGAGCTGTATTACACAGCAGCGCAGGTACAGTGGACAAGGCGCTGGTTACAGGACCCTCCGAACCCGGAAGCCCAATTGGTACAGACCGCTCTCAGACACACAAACATTCTGCAATGGCTGCTTGACGACAGCAGTCCGACCGTCCAGAACAACATCCTAATGCGAACAGCACATTGGAGCTGTGGCCGTTATATACTAGGCAGGAACCGTACTCCCCCCATACTCACCCACAATAGCTCTCTTATCTGTCCCAGGGATCTCTAGAGTGTCCAAACAGCACAACATACAACAATGGCCCGAGAGAGGCGTCCAGGCAATCGGAGATATATATTCGGACGGCACCATGTTGCCCTTCACATAACTAATTGCAAGGTATGATGTGGATAAAAGATGGTTTTTGACATACTGTGCCCTACAGCAGCTCATGCGCCGCACCTGGAGATGCGGGGACAGAGAACCCCCAGCCTCACTCATACTGCATGAGTTACTCTCCGGCCTAGGAGAACAACGCAGCATCTCCCAGCTATACAAACTACTCCTAGATAAACCGGAGGTTGCACAACCCAGGGCAAAGGCAAGGTGGGACAGCATCCTACCGACCCCATTAGATCAACGAGACTGGAACATGGCACTGGACCTGGTCCGGTCCGTGTCTCGTAACCCCAGATTTCGCTTCACCCAGTTCAATTACCTACACCAAACCTATCTCTCCCCCCCACCGTCTGCAGCACATTTTCCCACAGTCTCCTCATGAATGCCCGCGGTGCGGAGAGACAGGTGCAACCTTTTTCCATATGACCTGAGAATGCCCCCCGTCTCCTATGCGCCTGACAGGAGGTAATAACCTTGACGGCTGAATTGGTTGGACACCTGCTCCTCCCCATGCCTACCTCATGTCTCCTGGGCATCCGTCCCCGCCAAAAAAAGAACAAACAAATACAGAAATGTATAGAGCTGGCTTTCATCCTATTTAAGCGGCTAATAGCAATGTGATGGAAGGCCCCAGCTGCGACGGACACTCAACAATGGTTAAAAGACCTGCTGCAGTGGGCCCGGGCGGAGGCAAACACATTACACGTAATTCAAGACAGAGGATCACAGGTCAAAGGGATAGACACATGGGACGCCCTGGTCGCATCCTTAGAAGCCAAGGACGATTATCGCCCGCCTTGATAGAGAGACCATGCCTGACCACTAGAACATCACCACACATAAACTCATGACTCAACCAGACCCTGAGGCCTGTGGAAGCATGCCAAGCCCACCCCTCAACCCCCACACCCACACATCAATTTCATTATCCATAGTAATATAGTCAAAACGAGTGGGCCCCCACTAAACACCATATTGTAAATGGAGAGGACCACACAGGGGGAGATCTGGCCCGGGGGTAGTCACTGGGGAATGGGAAGGAAATGGGTGTCCGCCTGCTACATGTTATCAGAAGAAGCCACTGGCCCCTCCCGCAAAGCCATGAGAGCGCTGAACTGATACATCTGCTCCCAACGCACCACATTACTATAGGCGCTTCCCCATATCCCTTTTCAATAACAGAGATCCTGCATGCGAGTACTTACCCTCCCCTCCCCTCCCCCTCTCACCTCTTCACCTCCTCCCTCGCCAGACCATGTATACCAGCATACTTCCATAGGGTTGTACCCGACCAACGAAGATCACTTGTGCCCAATCCCCCTGACTAGACGACTTACACAGTTTATCGCATAGCTCTATCACCTCCCCCTTTCTTTCCTTCCCTCCACACTCCCCATATATTCTTCTCACTTTGGATCTGTATATTGCGAAAACAGATGTGAATAATGTTGATCGCTTAAAAGATGCATCTCAATGTTCTATTACACTAATAAAAAGATTTTTTTTTTTAAAGTTATAGTTAGCTCAGGTAACTATAACTGCTGAGTTTCTATGGTTTTGTGTGTCTAAAATCTGAACTCAGCTATAACATATCTGTGACCTTTGTTCATTTTAGTGAATTTCTATGTTTTTTTAAAATTCCATTTATTAACTGTAACATAACTGTAACCTTTGCTTTTTTCAGTAAATTACTACAGTTTTGAAATGCTATTTCCTTACTATAGCATCACTGTAACCTTTGTTTTTAGTGAATTACACTGGTGTTTAGATACAATTTGACCCGTAAATTCAGTTTACTAATCTAGATTTTCACAAGTTTATAATACATTTTATTTACACATTCATTCTTATTATATATTTTAAAACTAAAAATGTAAAAAGTAAGGTAAGATAACTTATGTAGTCTTTCTACAAATGCACAAAGTCTTTCTTTTTTAAATTCATTCTATGGATCCATTGATCTGTTCTCTACCCAAAGCACACGTTCAATACTAAAACAACAACACATTTAATAAAAACATATGCTATTGCAATCACTTCCTGTGTGAGTGGCTGTGTGATTGGCTATGTGGGTTTGTGAGTGGCTGTGTCCGTGTGTGAGTAGGTGTGTGAATGCCTGTGTGTAAATGTGGGTGGTTTTGTGGTTCTGTTAGTGGGTGTGTGAGTAGCTGTATGAGTGTGAGTGGTTAAGTGGATCTGTAAGTGGGTGAGTGAGTGGTTTTGTGGATCTGTGAGCTGGTGTGAGTGGCTGCATGGGTGTGTGAGTGGCTGTGTAAGTGGTTGTGTGGGTCTAAGTGTGTATGTGTGTGTGTGTGAGTGGCTGTGTGGGTCTGTGCTGTGAGTGGGTGGGTTAGTGGCTGTATTGGTGTGTGAGTTTGTGTAAGTGGGTTTGTGAGTGGCTGTGTGGGCCTGTGAGTTGGTGTGTGAGTGGCTTTGTGGGCCTGGGACTGGGTGTGTGAGTGTTATTGTGAGTATATGAGTGGGTTTCTGAGTGGCTGTATGGGTGTGTGTGGTTGTGTGTGGGGGTCTAAATGGGTCTGAGAGTGGGTGTGTGAGTGACTGTGGGTCTGTGAGTGGGCTTGTGAGTGATTTGCGGGTGTGTGAGTGGGTGTGTGAGTGGCTGTATGGGTGTGTGAGTGGGTATGTGAGTGTGTAGGTGTGTAAATGAGTGAGTGTGAGGGTGTGTGAGTGTAAGTGTCAGTGTTAGTCTGTGAGTGGGTGCGTGACTGCAGCTCAGACGCAGCCCTGGGGCCTGTGAAGTTTTTCCAGCCCAGCTGTGTACACAACACACATGCGCACTTTGTGTACACAATTCCTCATCCTACCTATTGGCAGCTATCAGGGTATGTTCTTTTTGCACTTTTTCACCTCTACTCTGGAGAAGAGTTAGCTACTTGAGTTCTTTTAACTTAGGTAAGACAGCTACTTGTTACTTCTTTTTATGTGATATATATCGTATCTATGTATTAAACGCAGAGTAAACTTGGAGAGGCAATCAGTTTGGATTACCACTGAAGAGATAAAGTCAATTTTTTAGGCCTTTGATCTAGGGTTTAGGACAGGGTAACAGTATTAGGTGGAAGGGGTATTTTTAGGGTTTAGGGGTGGGAAAGGGTATAGGGCAGTAAAGGTATTTTAAGGTTTAGGGATGGGAAGGGGCATAGTGTGGTAAGGGTGGTTTTAGTGTTGGGGTGGTTAGGGGAATTGGGTAGTGAAAGTATTCTTGGGTTTTAGGAGTGGGTAGGGGTACTGGGTGGTAAAGGTATTTTAGAGTTTTTGTGTGGGTAGGAGCATAGGATGGTAAGGATAATTCATGAACGTGGGGTTTGGAGAGGTCACCCCCAGTAAAAACAAAATTTATTTACATCATTCTTAATCAACACAACTTAACCCTTGTCCTACAGCAGTAGCCAAATGGAAGGCTACATGCTGTTTAAAACTTAATGGAGAAAAGACAGAAAGTCATGGTAGTTGGTAATGACCTAAATAGCTAGATTCCGGATTGTTGGACAGGTTCTCGAAGTCTTCAGCTTAAAACTGTTTAAAACTTAATGGAGAAAAGACAGAAAGTCATGGTAGTTGGTAATGACCTAAATAGCTGGACTCCGGATTGTTGGACAGGTTCTCGAAGGCTTCAGCCCCAACCTAAATCTACTGTAAAACATCTAGGAATGTGGCTGGACAATAAGCTGTCATTTGAGACACAAGTAAAGAAACTAGCAGCATGCTGCTTTGGTATATTAGGATTGATCAGAAAGGTTATAAAAATTCTACCAAATTTCACGCAGAGGACTGTAATCTCCCCCATGGAGTACAGGATTGCACTATACCTGGGATATCCACAGTGTGTGTTGAACAGATTGCAGGTTGGTCAAAATGCAGCAGTACGTCTTAGTAAGGCTACATCAGCATCAATATGCTTCAGGATTTCTGGCCACACTTCAATGGCTCCCTTTAAAAAAGGATCCAATTTAAAGCTGTATGCTTTGCATATTGAGCTTTTAATAAAAAGTGTCCTATTCTTTTACATCATCTGATACAACTTTACAGCCCAATAAGATATTTAAGATCCTCCACCAATTACCCAGCAGCGATCCCAAAAGTGCTAAAAAACAGTATTGGAGGTCGATTCTTTTACTGCCTGGTTTCCAAAACATGGAATTCTTTACTTATGATGCTACGAATAGCTGGAGATTAGGTCAGAGTTGGGAAACATTTTAAGACTTGGCTTTGTGTGTTACTTGGTTATGAGTATTCTATGCTTGTATTTCAGTGCTGGAAGGCCCGACTTGTAGCCATGTGCTTCATAAGTCCTATACAATAGAATAGTGTATTTCCTCTCCCTACCTCTGTTCGTTCTCTGTCTGTAGTCTGTCTTCTCTTTCTTTTTTTCCTCCCACAAGTCTTTGATTCCTGTGGTGTTTGCCGGTCAATAGGATAACGCAGAAAACACTGGTGGATATGAATAATGGCACCGACAATGCTCACGGTTATGGACTGGCGCACAATACTCGCCGTCCCCTTTTATTTCCATGCCCCTTACGTCACAGGCATTCGATTATTCACTCCTCGGCGGGGTTGATAACGGCCTGGACAGATCCCCCTCCCTAAATAAACCTGTCCGTGCCGCAAACATAACATTCCTCCTTCACCCCAAATAAAACAAAATAAAACAAATGTAACTACCCATTATATTTTTCATCACTGAATAGAAATAGTAACTCCAAGTCCAGCACACCAAAACCACGGGTTCCTTGGCATCACCCCACATCACGTCAGGTGACCAGAAGGTCCCGCAGCTTGCTGGATGGCAGCGGCCTGGGACGGAGATTGTATCTCTCGGACCCACCCCGGGGCGGGCTACTCACCGCACCCTCATGCACCGCACCAGGCACCAAGGTTTCTGCCAGATCATCACCCTCAAGTCCTTCCGGGGTAGTCCCGTGAGGGCTTTCTTGATTTTCTACACACCCTCCGCGAGGTGTATGGACATCCTGCTCGGTGGTGCCAAGGCGACTGGTCTCCGACTCTCCACCATCAGCGTCTGTGGGTGGTAGCAAAAAGTCATTAGCAGTAGTGTCAATGTCCGATCGATATCGTTTGAAGAACAATATATTTCGGGTCACTGATTCATGGCCCTTCTGAGTAGTGACCAGAGTGCCTTTTAGCCTCACCACTGTCCATGGTGTCATCTCAAATGGGAGTCTGAATTTCCCCACCGGATGTCTGTTTTGAACCAACACCTGGTCGCCCACCTGTAGAGGTGCAGATTTTGCTCTCCTCCTCAGTGACACTCGGTCATTGACAGATTTGTGTTGGTGCAGTCCTTCACTGGCCTGTTCTTGCAGAGGTGTGGGTACATCACACTGCGGAATGGTGTCTCCTACTGGTCTATTCATGCACAGAGCACTAGGGGCAATCCTGGCAGTAGTATGCAGAGTGAGTCTGTATTCCCTTAGGAATGCATACAAAGCACAGTCAACATTGTGGGCATTCGCCACCGCTATCCTTAGCACTTTATTCAAAGTCCGCATAAAGCGCTCAGCTTCACCATTGGCCTGCGGACAGCAAGGGGTAATCTTTCTGTGGACAACCCCATACCTTGTGAGGTAGTCTGCGAACTCCTGACTAGGAAAGCGTGGACCATTGTCAGTTCGTAGCTCATGAATAAGACCTTGAGTGGCCATAATCTTTTCCACACAAGGGATAACCTGTCCCGCTGTGGTCGTGTTCAGTATTACCACCTCTGGATATTTGGAAAAAACTTCAATGATCACCAGTGTCTGACGGCCGTCAGGTAAACTCCCTAGGTCAGCGCTGGCCTGCTTCCAGGGTTTGGAGGTAATTGGCTCTGTGATTATCGGGGCTGGAGGCTCTGACGGTCCCACCACCTGGCAGGTGTGACACATGCGCACCACTCTCTCAATGTGGTGATCCACTCAGGGGAACCATACCTTGCACCGAAGTCGGGCTTTCGTTTTGACGACTCCCTGATGAGCAGCATGGGCCAAATCCACTATGCGGGATTCGGGGCACCACCAACCTCAGTCCACAGAGCAGACACCCCTCTGGTGACACCGACAGCTCGTGCCGTACCTGATGCAGGGCAGCTAATGTGTGTCCAGCTTCTTATGTTCGTCTAGCTAGGTTGTGTGTCATTTCATGCCACCTCCCTGTGTGAACAGCTCTTTTGGCCAGTTGGATGCATTTGTCATCTTGGGTGGCCTCCATGAATTCCTGCATGGACACTGGCAACGGTCTGGAGCGCTCGACCACCAGCCGAACAGATTCTTCCACAGCTTCAGCCTCATCCTCCTCTTGTGCGGACACTGGCCTGGCATGTCTCGACAAGTAGTCCGCTGGATTGTGAGACCCTGGGCGATAGATTACCATGAACTGATAGTTCTGTAATTGTAGGATCCACTTCTCTATCCTGGGAGGAGAAGTGGAAGTGGACCTGTTGAAAAGTGGGACCAGCGGTTGTGGTCTGTCACCACCGTGAACGGCTGGACATACAGGTAGAGGTGGAAATGGCGACAGCCCCAGTGGACGGCGATGGCCTCCTTTTTGATGTGGGAGTATCGTTGTTCAGTCTCTGTTGGGACTCGGCTGGCATAGGCCACCAGGATCCACTCACCTTGCTTGCCACATTGTGACAGAATGGCGCCCAGTCCCACCGGGCTTGCATCGACTGATAATTCTGATTCTTTGGCCGGGTCAAAGTACCTGAGCGTGGTCCAGGCTGACAACACCTTCTTGGTGGCACAGAAAGCATCTTCCTGGGCAGGTCCCCACTCCCAGGGGGTGTTGGTCTTCGTCAGTTAGCAGAGAGGAGTCCTGATGGATGCCAGGTTTTGGATAAATCGGCCACAGTATGTGACCATACCCAGAAAACTGCGAACACCTGTGACTGATGTGGGGGCAGGTGCCGTTTGAATGTCACGCACCTTCTCTGGGTCTGGCATTACCCCTCTGTCAGAAAAGTGGCATCCAAAAAAAGCAATGTGAATTTGAAGAAACTCACACTTTTCTCTGTGCAGTGTAAGGCAGTGTTCTTGGAGACGCTTGAATGTGGCTCGCAATCTGTCAAGATGTCCTTCCAGGGTGGGGGCGTGTACTAACTGACTTTGATGACGCCCTCCAGACCCGCCAGAATGCCTCTGATCGTGTCCTGAAAGATTTCCGCAGCACTAGAGATTCCAAAACTGAGGCGTGTGTACCGCCTGAGTCCCAAGTGAGTTGAGAATGTGGTGATTGCTCGGGACTCCGGGTCAAGCATGAGTTGGTGATAGCTTGCCCTCAGATCCATCTTTGAGAACCACCTGGACCCACTCACTTCAGCCACGATGTCATCAATGGTTGGTGTTTGGTGACGTTCGCGCCAGATTACTGCATCCAGGCTGTTTGGACTTTCGGATGACCACAATTGGCGAGACCCACGGAGTAGGTCCCTCCACCTTCTCAATTATACCTGTGGTCTCCAGTTTGCGTAACTCCTCCTCCACTTTGGGACGCAGATGGAAAGCGACACGGCGGTGTTTCAGGGCCCCAGGCTGGATAGACTTGTCAATATGAAGACGTATTGATCTTCCTTTCAGACATCCTATTCCCTCAAATAGCTCAGCATATTCCGCTATCAAGCTTTCAACGTTTTCTCGATGGACACTGAACGCGAATGACACCAGTCCCAACTGTTCGGCTGTTCGGCAACTCACCAGCATGCCGGACCCTCCCATGCCTCCTGGTTGCATTGCATGTATGACACCTTCTGATTCATTGTCATCCATGTCCCCCTCAGCTTTGTCCGAGGGATGTATTTGTGCTGCCTGCGCTGTCTTGTGCTGATTTGTCTTTTTAGAGGAGGCTGATCGACATACCTTGGCAAAATGGTTTAATTTGTTGCAATTTGCACACCGTTTCCCTTGGGCCGGGCACTGTCCTTGATGAGGGTAGGACCCACCGCACATGTAGCATGCTCGTGACGGTGCACCAGGCTTTGCTCATGACTTCTTCCGATCCCCTGAGGCTGTGGTGACCACATTCACCGGTTCTGTCTCAATTGGATTTTGCAGGGTGGCCTACATGTGGGCGGCACAAGCCTTCAATAGCTCTTTGGATCCTCCCAGCGTGAGCATGTTGGCCATTGACATCCCCGGGACCTGTAGGATGTTCTCACGAAGTTTGACCGAGTGACAACCTTGTATGAACTAGGCACAAATTTCATCCTCGGCATCTGGTAGGGTGCAGGTGCTTGCCAGTTCCCGCAATCTTGCATAGAATGCGTCTACCGATTCCTCCGGGAGTTGTCGAGCCTGGCGTAGAAGGAACCGTTCATAGTCTGGGTTGGCTAAAGTCTGGACTTACTGATCTTGTGTATGGCCGCCCCTCCCAGATGTAAGAGCATGGGACGGCATTTATCATTATCCAGGGCAACAGCAGCAAAGTACGTCTCAATTCACTCCACCCATTCTTTCCACTTTGCTGCCTGGGCGGACGGCGGGCCATCAATTATGAAGGGTTCCAGTGTCGGTATGGATGCCATTGTGTACCACCAGAAATGACCACACACTTCCCAGTGAGCAGTACCCCATTTGACAGTTGCTCACCTGTGAAAAGGGGTCTTGTGCTCTGCCAGCAACGTGCAGCGACACTGTGGGGGTCTCTCCAGCAGAGTAAGTAGTGTGAGTGAGGTGGTCCTTGGGGCAGAGAGAGTCCATTCAAAGGCACAGTTGCAGCTGTCACTGACCTCTTTCACCACTTTGGGGCCCGGTGAGGAGTGATTAGTACAGCCTGAGGCCTTAGGAGGGAGAAAACGGGCCTCCCGGCAGAACAAGAAGTCAAATGGGGTGGGGCCAGCACATTCTGACAGACGCGAGTTGAGCACTGTAGCCGGCCGGAGAAAACAGCACCCCACTGTGCCTGACTCGAACGCTTCTGTTCTACGTGTGGAGCCGCTCACCCGGCAGCGCTTCCAACAGGGTGGGGCCACCAACCCTCGTTGCCAGTTTGTGGTGTTTCCCGGTCAATAGGCTGATGCGGGAAACACTGGTGGAAATGAATAACGGCACAGACAATGCTCACGGTTATGGACTGGCGCACAATACTCGACATCCCCTTTTATTTCCATGCCCCTTACGTCAGGGGCATTCCATTATTCACTCCACGCGCATGGGTGATAGCGGCTTGGACGGGGAGGATCCCCCTCCCTAGATAAACCCGTCCGTGCCACAAACATAACATTTCCGAACCGTGTTTTGTTTTCTCTCTTCAGGTACAACCGCCTGCAAATGCGAGCTGTGATACAGGTCAGTTTTTCAGTGCTTCCCGACACTGTGCAAAAGAAAGGTAACAGTGCTAGAAGAGTAACAAATTAGGTTGTTTTCATTTCTGCGTTATTCTGAGTTTGATATCTACCTTTAAAGAGGATTTTGGGGTTGGACATGAGAGCCTGGTTTTTGAGGTTTTAGGAGGAATTCTTTGAGAATCTAAGTGGCCGGAGTAGTGACTAGATAAAAGTGAAGTTTTAGGAGGGTCTGCAGGGCTGCATATAGAAGATTCATTGGGCAAAAGACAAGTGCAAACTAGACAAGACAATGCAAATTCTAGTACAAAAGTAATAATCGTGGAGCAGAATAAGTCATTCAGCAAATCACAGTATGCAGAAAGGCAAGTTGGGCTTTAGCAAGAAAATGCAAATTCTGGCACAGTAACCATAATCAAGGTGTAAGGTAAGCTCAGCAGCAACCCGCTGTGAGCAATAAGGTGCAACTTTGCAAAGACAATGCATTTTCTAGCAGAGTAACAATAATCAGGGTTCAAAATCCAAGCTGCAACTCAGTATGAAAAGTAGCAAGTTGAAGTTCTAGTGAAAAAATGCATTTTCTAGTACAATAACAATAATGAGGGTACAATGTGAACCAAGCAGCAAATCACAGTGTTCAAGAAGACTTGTGGAGCTTTAAGACAATTCAGTTTATAGAACAGTATGAATTATTAGGGTGCCAATTAATCTAAGCAGCGTGATCCGGGGTGAGGTTAGACTGTAAATTCTGTGTGATATCATTTTAGATAAGTTATCAATAGAATTCATTTTGATATGAGTTCAAGAAAACTCATGGGAAAAAGATATAGTGCCTGGCCCCTGATCCTAAGGCGGTCTTGCAGGCCCTAATAGGAAAGGCCCGAATACCAGGTCTGCATAGTCTGGCATCGAAAAATGTTGGATGAGATAAAATAAATGCCAGTTCCCAACAAGCATTGGCAAAGCCTGTGCAAGAGTATTGGCTTTGCCAATGTGTTTTAGCAATGTTGTACACCAGCGTGGCTGCTGTTCAGCATGGCTAAAAGTTAGTGGCTTAGAGGCGAGTGGCATGGGGTGTTGTAGAGTGAAGTGGTGAAGAGTAGAGTGTCATAAAGGGCAGTGGCTTAGAGTGTTGTGTGTTGGAATGCATAGAGTGGAGTCACTTAGACTGCTGTACAGAGGAGTGGCACACTGTAGAGTGGACCAGTGTAGAGCGCATTGGTGTACAGTGTTGCAGAGTATAGTGGCGTAGAATGCAGTGGTATAGAATTCAGCACGCACAATGCAGCAACATACAATACAGTGGCATATATTAGAGTTTTGCATTGTAGAGTGTGGATGTGTATGGTGCAGAGTGCAGTGGTGCAGACTAGAGTAGAGTGGCATAGAGTGAAGTGGCAGGGTGTGCAGTAGTGCAGAGTAGAATATAGTGCTATAAAGCGCAGTGGCATAGAGTGGAGTGCTGCAGAGTGCAGTGGTGATCATGGCAGTGGCATAGAGCGCACTAGCACAGAATGTAGTAGAATGTAGTAGTGCAGAGTAGAGTGTCGTAGATTGCAGTGTTGCATAGTGGCATAGAGGGCATTGGCGTAGAGGGCAGTGTTGTTGAGTAGATTGGCGTAGAGTGCACTGGCGCTGAGTGGCTTGGTGCAGAGCAGAGTGGCATAGAGTGCAGTGGCACAGAGTACAATGGCATAGAATGCAATGGTGCAGAGTAGAGTGGTGTAGAGTGGCATAAAGTGCATTGGCATAGAGTGCAGTGGCATAGGGAGCAGTGGCGTAGAATACTATGATGCAGAGTGGAGTGCAGAGGCATAGAGGGAAGTGGCATGGGGTAGAGCAGGGTAGAGTGCAGTATAGAATGGTGTTGAATAAAGTGATGTAGAATGCAGAGGTACTGAGTGTAGTGGTGCAGAGTAGATTAGAGTGGCATACACTGGATTGGCGTAGCATGCAGAGGGATAGAGTTAAGTGGTACAGTGTAGAGTGCATTGGCATAGAGTACAGTGGCATAGCGCAGTGTTGCAGAGTGGTGTAAAGTGGTGTTGGGTAGAGTGGAGTGGCCTTGACTAGAGTGGTGAAGAGTGCAGTGCGAAGAGTGCAGTGGTGTAGAGTAGAGTGCATTACCATAGAGTAAAATGGTACAGAGCAGAAGAGGCGTGGAGTGCAGTGGCTTAGAGTGCAGTGACTTAGATTGCAGTGGCGCAAAGTGCAGCAGTGTCGAGTGGTGCAGAGTAGAGTGCAGTGGCATACAGGGGTACAGAGTAGAGTGGAGTGGAGTGGCGTATGGTGTGGTAGTACACTGCCAGTACAGGCAACACATTTTCAATTGAAATGACTATTACCTTTTCACAGAGATATATTTGCACTGATAAATTATACATCGCACAAATGATCATGTGTGGAAATGGTATCACCTACTTTATTGATTTGTTTTAATCATATTAGAATATTTGTTTCCAGCACTCATCGGAATTAACAAGCAATGTGCTTCATTTGTGCTTTTATAATTCTAATATATTCAGAAATACTTGCACAGTATATTTAAATGTGATGTATGCCAGAACGAAAAAAAAAACGTTCCTTCTCTCAGTATCCAGCAAGATTGTCACATAAATCCTCTCACTTTATAGTCAGAGGAAAAATAAAAGTCAACACCAAGCTTCCTTGGAAGACAGAGCCTGACATTTGACCTCTGCCTTAGAATGCACATCAGATGTGAGAAGATAAGAACAAGATTTACAGGCCTGTTTACAGAAGGAGCACTTGTGTAAGAATAGAAGAAGAAAAGGATGTGGGCCTTGGAAGGAACACACTCACTCTGGACAGCTTAAAAAAATAAAGCTGGCAAATAGAAAGCCAGAAAATGTGAGTTACAAAGCCAATAGTAAGCAATGGGCAGAATTCATTCCCAATGATGCTTTCTGAATATCCCCAAGTTGCCATTAGCAAATCAGACAGCATGCCTTTTAGGCTTTGACTTAAAAATGAGTGTCAATTGCCCCTCACCGGCCCCAAAAATGAGTGCCGTTGGTCCCCACTGACAACCACCAGCTCAAATTAAGCAATGTCTGCAGGCCACATCTGATGGAGCTCCAAAGGCATGACGGCTATGATTTTATGTGTCGGACTTTCTAAGGCAGTATGGTGGCTGAGGAAAGAAACCAAAGCTGGAAGGCCAACAGTGCAGGGCAGACTATTGCACCCAGCCTCTTCTCTCCAGGGAGGCCACAAAAGGAGTAAGGAAAGCCTCAAAAGACTCTTCTTAGAGAGGAGTGGTAGGAGAGATAGTGCAAACCACTTAAGCGTAAGACCCAAAGCAAGAATACAACCACCTCTATTTTCACTGCAGAGCCTCCAAAAACAATATGGCAGCCCGAGAAACAAACTGAAGCAGCACATGAAGTGACTGTTCCTGCTCTTGTACTCACCCAGTAAGCAAAGTGCTGTTGGCTAAAAGCACAGACAAAGCTGAATGTGTCATATATAACGTGGTATTATAGTCACTTCACCTTGACGCTTACAAACTACTGATAACCAGACTTCAAAACATCCATAAAGTGCATGGCAGTTTATCAGTGCTTATTGCACCAAATTCAGTTCAATCCAAAAGAAATGCCTCTGGCTGAAAGTGGATCCGAAGATAAAATGTAATTGTCATAATCACACATCACAATCAACAATCAAGCACCATTCGACCTAAATCAGGCTTACCATAACCACTTACAGGTACCACAAGTAGAAACATCAGAAACATTATGCTGCAAGTCTGCACCAACAATTGGGATACAAATTGTGACAACAGTCTTGAATGCACTATTACTTCATACTAGGGCCAAACTCAGGCCCTCATTACGAGTTTGGCGGTCTTCACCGAAGACCGCAGTGGTTGCGGCCGCCAAAAGACCGTGATGGAAGCAGTAATCCAACCGCCGTATTACGAGTCACACACTGAACACAGCCAAAATAGAGCCACAAATTCGAGACAGCCAGGACAACTGAGGACAGGAGAGAGGCAGTTTCACCACCAGCACCGCCACGCTGAGCACATTCTGCCCTCCAGATTATGACCCACAAATCAGCACAGCAGTCATTGCACTGCAGAAAACCATTGGCGGTGCGAACCGCCGCTGTCAAAAACACTCCTCCACCAAAAACACTGCACCACATTGGACAAATAAAATACCCCACACCTGACACATACACACATCAGACACACCTACACACACCACTATAAAAAACACCCCCACACAACCCACAATCCTTTGTAACCAAAATGACAATCCCTGACAGCGAGGATCACACAAACTAAAGACACTGCATTTGTACAACATACGCACTATCACACACAACACTCAGCACACACCACACAACTGCACCATTGACACAATACACACATTGTCACAGCACACAAACCACAAACAACCAGCACACACAACCAAGAACCCCCACCAAGCACCCTACCTTTGCACACTAAACACACCCCCATTCACAACACAACCACCATGTCCCGTCAAAAACACCCACGCTTCACAGACGATTAGCTGAGGGTCATGGTCAATGAATTCGTCAGGGTACAGCCACAATTTCTTGGAGCACAGGTCCAGCAAACATCCATAGCCAGGAAATGGCATTATGGCAGAGAATCGTCGATAGGATCAACTCAGTGGGCAACCATCCACGCACAAGGGAGGACTTCTGGAAGAGGTGGAACGACCTACGGGGGAAGGTGTGTTCCATGGCATCCAGGCACCAAATTGCCGTGATGAAGACTGGCGGTGAGCCCCACCTCCTCCGCTAGAGTTCCCATCATGGGAGGCAAATGTCTTGGACATCCTGCATCCTGAGGGCCTGATTGGAATACCCAGAGGACTGGACTTTGGTAAGTAACGGTCCAGCATGCTACCCCACCATCCTATCACTCCCCAAGTTATCCTATCTTCTACTACACCTCCCACACCATCACCTAAAGCCCCTCCCATGCATGCCACACAACCACCCAGCCACAATGCCCAGACAGTCCCTGCCCAGTGAACGGATAGCGCTGCTAATAACCACACTACAACTCCCACAATGTACCTGCGCATCCACTTGAAAAGCTGACTTGTCCATGTCACAGTGCAACACTGGCATGTACAACTATTGCACGTGCAACACAAACAGGATGCTACGACTGAGGGTCTATACATGGCAATGACAACAATGCAATCCTCATTCATCAACCCTCAAAGGAACATGGTACCCATTTCACTATCCATTAGCCGCAATGTCTGCTGTGCCGTATCTGCCATTGGCATAACTGGGAATCAAGTCAAACCACTGTATGCATCAGACATAGGCCCTCATTCTGACCCTGGCGGTCTTTGACCGCCAGGGCGGAGGACCGCGGGAGCACCGCCGACAAGCCGGCGGTGCTTCAATGGGGATTCCGACCGCGGCGGTAAAGCCGCGGTCGGACCGGCACCACTGGCGGGGTCCCGCCAGTGTACCGCGGCCCCATTGAATCCTCCGCGGCGGCGCAGCTTGCTGCACCGCCGCGGGGATTCTGACCCCCCCTACCGCCATCCAGATCCCGGCGGTCGGACCGCCGAGATCCGGATGGCGGTAGGGGGGGTCGCGGGGCCCCTGGGGGCCCCTGCAGTGCCCATGCCACTGGCATGGGCATTGCAGGGGCCCCCGTAAGAGGGCCCCTACATGTATTTCACTGTCTGCTGCGCAGACAGTGAAATACGCGACGGGTGCAACTGCACCCGTCGCACAGCTTCCACTCCGCCGGCTCGATTCCGAGCCGGCTTCATCGTGGAAGCCTCTTTCCCGCTGGGCTGGCTGGCGGTCTGAACGAGACCGCCCGCCAGCCCAGCGGGAAAGTCAGAATTACCCCCGCGGTCTTTCGACCGCGGAACGGTAACCTGACGGCGGGACTTTGGCGGGCGGCCTCCGCCGCCCGCCAAGGTCAGAATGAGGGCCAAAGAGACCAACATTCACACCTCCACCATGTGACACTCTCCCATTTCATTCACAGGTACCCCTGCCACGGCTGCCATGGAGAGGATGCCAGAGACAGCCAGCCCTCCCAGGATGAAGGCCTCAGTGAGGACAACGCCTCTGGATGTCTGGATATTGACGACTTACCTGGGCCCTCTGGGACACCTGGTCAGTCCACCACCCCCAGCCTCACCCTGACCACATCCACCCCCCCCCCGAACCTGTGGCATCAACATCACAACCAAACCCTGGTCCCCAAACCTGTGTCCAATGCCCCACAGTACAGAGACCCCTCACACCCAAGACAATGAAGGTCCTTGTGTAACTCAGAGTGGGCACATCGTGCCTGGGGCACAGACACAGGGAGCCAGGGCCATGGAAGGGCACCTTTGGACCAGGGGATGGGGCCACCAGGAGACTCAACTGGCCAGGAAACCATCTTCAGAGTCATGGGAGCATACCAGCAATCCCAGAAAAAAGATAAGCCGAATACTCACCATTTTGGAGGATACAGATGGAATACCACCAAGAGGCAATGCAGCAGTGGCAGGCACACAATGCAACCATGGCCTCCATTGTAGGGGTGCTCAAGGAGCTCGCCACCATCCTGCGTGCTCCTTCCACCCACCAGCAGGCCCCTTCCACATCCAGACATCCTGCAGGAGCAGAAGCCAGGACTAAACCCGCTGCAAGTGACCCTCTCCTGAATATTCACCCTTGTGTGCCGCTGAGACACCCTTTTGGCTGTTCAATGTCATGCCTCTATTTTCAGATGGCCCTTGGATACTGGACCTGTACTACCTACAGCTAGGCCACCTACTCTGATGATTACTCCAATCATGACCCCACTCATCAGCTGTTCGACACATTGTGCACAATAAACACAGGTACTGCCTTTGTGTCTTTATTGGTACATGTATGAATGTATTTTTTACCAAAATGTAATGTGTGTTTATTCCCCTTCACCAAAAGTCTTTTACACGGACAGCAGAGGGAGGCTTTCCCTGCAGGTGACACAGTACATTAGAAATGTTCCAAACTCCAGTTGCAAGTGAGTCACTAGTCCAACCACACACCAGAGTAGATCCACAAATCCAACCTGCAAATAGACCAAGACAGGGGCTCGCATCAGGATAGTAGGTATGGTGGCAGTGACAGCACATACACAGTACATTGTTGTCGTGCAAAGTGTGGATTGGCAACAACACAGGGGAAAACAGAAGACAATGCCACATCCACAATCTCAGGAATTACACGACTATTACGCAGTAGCTCACAGCTGACATGGGGTAAAAACTACAATTACTATTGTTAGGAAAGGCCAGTGTCCATGAATGCCACAGTGTAAAGATCACCCTTCCACGGTTCTGTTTGTCTTCCACTTTATTTCAGGTACATTAGTATAACAACATCTTCAGCACAGCTCCACACTTCAGTTCTCTCCACTTCTTCTTCTCTCCCAACCCCCACTCTTCCGTCTGACCCCACTACTTACATCATCAGATTCCAGACTCTCCTCCTGTCACATCTCCACAGGTTATCTCCACACATCTCCCTCCTTACAATACTTAAATAACATAACAAGCAATTATACAATTTTTCTCCTTCAACATAAAAAAATAAATAATAGATCACAAAGAACAAACTCATAAATATGCCTCACAAAAGATAAAGCATTAATTTGATATAAAGAACAGAATTCACACTTTTAACTATTAACTTTCCATATACTCCCCATACGCCACGATGAGCCATTTTCCAAGATTACCACATTGCGTTTAACATCCTTTACCATTTGAGGAGCAGAATATTTGCTATCACCTTTTAAAACAACTCCATCCTTCTTTGTCACCACCCAATCACCCCTTTGTATGTGACATTGTTTCTCATCCATTCTTTTGTTATAATGTTGGACATTCTTCCTTTGCATCTCTTCAACTTTTCCTTTTATCAATTCTCTATTTACTATTACCATTCCCCTTGTCTTTAACCACAGCGGACACTCTTTCACACCAGGTTCTCTTCCTTTTCAAAGACACATACGGTGACACTCCCGTCACAGAATGTGGGGTTGTTCGGTATGTCCACATCATTCTGCTCTACTCTGTCCTCCAAGGAAGATGATTAGCCAATGATAGCTGAATGTTTTCCATTACTATGCGTTTCACCCTTTCTACTAAACCATTGGCCTGTGGACAGAACAGAGCAACTCTTTCATGGACAATTCCCATCTTTTGTAAATAATCAGTCATCTCTCACGATACAAATTGTACACCATTGTCCAATACAATTGTTTTAGGAATACCTTCTTCCATGAAAGTTTCTTCAAAGATTTCTATTACCTTTGAAGTATTCACCTGATCCACTGGTTTGACTACAAACCACTTAGTGTGATAATTCACCAATAACATTATGTACCTACTCCTTACACCCAATCTCAAAACAGGACCAATAAAATCTACAGACAATTTTTCCCAAGGTCTGCCCGGAAACTTTATTGGCACTAATGGAGTTTGCCTTAGTACCTTAGTTTTATCACTATTGGCACATGCTACACTTTCCTCCACTTGCCTGTCCATGCCTGGCCACCAAAATTATTGTCTTACTTTTCTCTTCATCATTCCACAACCCAAATGTCCTTGATGAGTAATATTAATATTGTGCCTACGCACGCTTTCTGGAGGAACAATTTGATTCCTTCTCAACAGTCTTCCATTCTGTATACTTAATTGATCTCTGACTTTGAAATAACTAGCCACATCACTACACTGTTCATCCTCACTCCTCCAACCATTGATTATTCTTTCTTCTACCTTTCTCATAACTAGATCATTCGCCTTCGCACTCTCCCACTCGTGTACACTTACAGCCACCTCTCCCAACACCGTTTCCACACCACCTTCAAATTTTTCTTCCACAACTTCATCCACTTCTGCTGGCATTCTTGATAGATAATCTGCCACCACATTTCTATTTCCTTTTACAAACTCCACATCAAAGTTGTAATCCATCACAGTTAACAACAACCTCAAAATACGTGGTGTAATATTTCCTTCCAACCCACGTCCGCCTTTAAAAATATATGTTAACGGCTTGTGATCTGTCCTTAATCTGTAGGGTACTCCACACACATAGAATCTAAAATGATTGATTCCCCTGGAACAAGCTAAAGCCTCCCTTTCTATCACAGAATGTGAAATCTCTGCACCCTACAGTCTTCTTGAAGCAAACCCAACCACATATTCTTCATAATTTTTAACCTGCGTCAAGATCGCTCCAATGCCTACGTTGCTGGCATCGGCAGTGAGATAGGTTTTCACAGTCACATCAAACACTCCTAAAGTAGGAGCTTCCAAAATACACCTCTTTATTATTTCAAAAGCATGCTTAAAATCTATATTCCAATTATACACCACCCCTTTCTTCATAAGTTTCCTCAAAGGCTCAACTATTTCCGTAAAATTTCTTATGAACTTTGCACAGTACTCCGCAAGGACCTTAACACATCCTTACTACAAGGTTCAGGTGCATGTTCAATTGCAGCCACTATACTTTACTTCGGTCTAATACCCTGGCTATTTATTACGTGTCCCAAGTATGTCACCTCAGGCTTCCGAATCTGACACTTCTCCTCCTTAATGGTCAGGCCCTTTTTTCCAATCTATTCATCACTTCTTCAAATAAAAGATCATGCTCACTGTCACTACTCCCTACAATGAGTATGTCATCTTGGAAACACAATACCTTTGCCATATCCCCAAATATATGTCCCATCATCCTCTGAAATACGGCAGAATCAGAGGCAAGCCCAAAAGGCATCCTTTTGTAATGGAAAGCTCCTAAAGGCGTTAAAAAAGATGTCAGGTGTCTAGAATCCTCATGCAGGTTTACCTGATGATATACAGATGACATATCCAGAACACTAAATACATTCCCTATCCCTTCCATAGATAACATTTCTGAAATATTCGGCAAAGGTTGCCTATCGACCCATATATTTTTGTTTAGATCTCTAAGATCAATGCACAGACAAATCGTTCCACCTTCCTTCAGCGCCACCACGACTAGAGTAAGCCATTCTGAAGATTCAATGGGTTCAATTATGTCATCCCGTAACAGCCTATCTAACTCCTGTTTCAAGGGTTCTCTCATTAAATTCAGAATATTCCGTACCTTGTGAACCACGGGCCTTTGCATTTTTTTCAGTACTATTTTGTGAGAGAAACCCTTCAACAAACCCAATTTTGATGAAAAAAACTTCTGGATGATTTACAATCAAATTATGCTGCAACTTTACATTTACTTACTCTATTCTCCTTTTTTCAGTAAGCATTACTGGCTCTTTAGCATTAGGATCCAGAACTTTGCCTAAATCTCTTTGATGGCGCCAACCCAATAAGTTTGTTCCATAGTCTGTGATATATACCTTACCATGAACAGCTCTACCATTAAAGATAATTGTCATCCATCGCATTCCAATTATCTCAATCCCTTTTCCTGCATAACCTACAGCCTTTATGTCTGGATCTATCAGCTTAGCATTCTGTGAGTTCATCCATTCAGACTCATATACTTTTGAAATGAGTGTGAACAAACATCCTGGGTCCACTAGTACTTTGACTGGCACCTTGTTCAAAAATATTTGAGCATGAGGTTTCTCTAATAAATCAGTACTTTCCATTTTTACTTGTTCATCTGACAGTTCCGTAACTGAGTTTCCACCTCTATTGTTAGAATTGCCAAGGTCTTCCTCCACAGTTAAAATCACTTCCTGAATATTCTCACACACACCATGAATTTCTTTAATTGTTCTGCTACTACCGCTGTTACACTTGAATTTACATACTTTCGTAAAATGTCCTCTTTTGCCACAATTGCGACAAATCGCGTTCCTAGCTGCACACATTTTACTAGACGCGATATCTCCTGGAGCATCACACCAATAGCATTTTACTTCTCTCCATCCAAACTTCTTCTGTTTCTGTTCACTTTCTCCTTTCATTTCTTCAAGGTTTTTGAAATTTTGTTCCTTTCTGCATCAATTTGTAAGTCCTTCTTATTCCTTGCTTCACCGACAATACTCTTTTTCACTTCTTTATTAGGTTCATCCATTTCTTGCAGCCAAATTGCAGTGTGTTCCATTCTCTTAGCTATTTGTATTGCCTCCTCCAAATTGGGATCTTTCATCAATAGTTTTTCTCTTATTTTCTTATCATACATACACCTCACAATCTGATCCCTTGTTAGAAAATCAGTCAATTCTTCAAAACGGCAAGACAACGCAAGTCCTCTTAGGGTTGCTACATAGGACGCTATGTCTTCATCCACTCTTTGCACTGTTGAAAAAAATGTATGAAGTTTAAGAACAAGATTAGTTTTCGGGATAAATTGAATATCCAGCATCTGCATAGACATATCAAAAACATTTGTAGGCTGTCCATCACCCATTCCTAAGGACACTTCAGATTGATCCTCATAGATTCTTCTCCCCTCAATGCCTAGATGGTGTAGAAGAATTGCTTGCCTCCTGAGTGGACCATAGCGATCACCCCCAATCGCCAACATATAAGTCACAAATATTTTTTTCCATTGTTTCCATGGTATAGGTGGTTCACCAGGTGTAGCTAAGAATGGAGGTGAAGTCATATTCTGGTCTCCCATTTTGTTTAACACTTTGGAGTTGGAGTTAAATTGTATGTGCTATTCCTGCAGAGATCCTTTCAGGCTCTGCCCCCCTCACTGATGGCAGCCAGTCAACCTTTGTCTCCCGTCCCACCTCCACCTACCTCTTCCTAATCCCAAACCCCTCTCCTCATACCCATCCAGAGCACACAGGCATTAATCCACCTCAACAGACATGGTTTGCAGTGACAAACCTACCACCGGCATGCACACAGACAACACCCACCTGCAGACACAACAAGATCCACTCTCTTCACTGACTCCCCCACCACCCTCTCCATCACAGACACTACATCACACTACGCATACCGGCTGGCACAACACCAACACTCCCTGATCCAAACGCATGTCCCATCATACCCACAGTCAACACAATAACAGACCCTCCTACATCCACTCCATTCACCACATGCACACTCACCACAACCACTGATACTCCCACATACAGCACATGTACCATACCTGCAGACACCACCCCAACAGACAGCCATCCATCAAGCATGGCATCTCCCAGCACCTCCTCCCCCCTCCTCCCAAGACACCTAAATGCCAGCACTCACCCACCCAGCAGACACCCAGCACACACATTCAATCCATGCACGCACCTGCACCTAAGACACTGACAAAAACACATCTTGCAACCACTCCCTCTCCCTCCAACCCCAAATGTTTTTCCCATGACCACACTTGTGTCACTAAGAAACTTTTCCTTTATGAGTTTCCCCTGCTCCCTACCCCTCCCCCACCCAATGGTTCCCTGAAGCGCACTGTGTCCCTCTCCAAGTCCAGCCCTTCCACCTCCCAGTCCTCCCCTGTCACACCTGGTGTTGTCCATGCCCCTCCCCTGCTAAGAAGTCAACACCCCCACACCCAAGGTCCCCCCTCCAAAGGCAAAAGCTAAGTACCCTCCTACCAAATCCAAACCTAAGGCCCCCCCACCCAAACCCAAGGACCACCTGCCCTAACCCAGACCCAAACCCATGGACCCCACTCCCGAGCCCAGACCCTCACCTCCACCACCACCCAAACACCCCTGAGGTGCCTGCTTTCCTCCTTGATGCCCCTACACTGTGGAGGTCATTTTGCAGTCAGGAGTCAAGTTGGGCACTATGTTGTGCCATATGTGCTATTTGTACAATTGACTATGGACTGGCCAAGGGCCTAATTTGGTATATAGTTTATTTAACATACTGCACTTATTGTATTACATCTGGACCAACCTTCTGTTGGTATCAATGGTGACATCCTTGTCCTACCTGTCCTTCGACATGGATGTGTTGTGTCTGTGAGATTTGGTTTGTGTGTGAGTGTGAGTTGTGTGTGTTGGTTGTGCTAGCTGTTGTGCCTAGGCTGCATGTGTGTGTGTGTGCCTGCCATTGGTCCTGCTGCTATTGGTGTGTTCTGTGTCTGTGATATGATTGTGGAGCTCCATACATGTGTGTTGCTGAGTTGTGCATTTTACGTAGTGTGATGTGTTGTGGTGGTGTTGTGTGACATTGTGTGGTTGTTGTGTGGGTGCGTCCGTGTGTGTGGTGATGGCCATGTCATATGCGTTGTATGTTGTGTAGGTGCAGTGTGACATTTGGTATGTTGGTATGGGTGTGTGTTGTTGATTGGTTGTGAGTAGTCTTTGTTTGTTGTTGTCAGTACGCGTTGTCATGTGTTGGTGTGCAGTCCTATGGGTTGGCAACGAGTTTGTGTAGTTGTGATTGTGATGTTGTGTGAGTCGTGGTGTTGTGTACATGTGTGTTAGCCTGTGGCGGCGATGTGTGTGCAGGGTGGGGGTTTTATGGCACTTGTGTGTTTGCCGTGGTGTATGTATTGTTCATGTGCATGTGTGTGTTTTGTGGTTGCATGTGTGTGTGGCAGTCGCTATCCGTCCCTAATGTGTGTGTTGTGTGTGTGTTCTAATACCTTTCCCTCCAATTTGTATTAGGTAGGTGTACTTATGGTTGTGGTCATCTTCGTCATCCCTCTGGAGACGCAGGGCGATCAGGAGCAGTGAGAAGGCTTCCAGTTCTGATTCCATGGCAGCTCCGAACGTGTCTGTGTTCCCAAAGGTGAGTGTCTCCTTTTATTGCGTTCAGTTCCGCCAGGGTTTTGGTGGCGGTGCGACAGCACTGGAAATCCTGGTGGTGTGCAACCTCGTAATACACTCTGTGAAAACATGGTCCCTGCCGATATCGAAATGCCTACCGCCATCTGCAGCGGTCCCTTCACACTGGTGGTACTGGCGGTGGATTGGCTGTGTTTCATTGGGCAGACGGCCATAGTCATAATATAGCAGTCTGCCCCGCTGGCCATGGTGGTACTCCAACTGGCAGACTCGTAATGAGGGCCTCAATTTGCTCCACATTAGGAAAAATCCTAAGGGCACACCCCTTCAGAGATAAGCGCAGACAAGAGCATATTTTCATTATGGCCATAGTTCTAAAAAACTATGGAAAACTGAAAACAAAAGAAATAAAAATAGCAATAAAAAATAAGTACAACTATGAGGCACAATGGAAATTCTTAAAATTAAACCTCTTAAATTGGCTTCTAGATTTGAACAGTGCAATATAAAACAAATACAAACTCCCCTGCTAACTTCTTTCTGCGTTACAGATTTAATGCATGAGACTCCTTCAACTGCACACATTTCTGTGGAAATTCCGGACCCCTTAGCGCCCCCCTACCGCCACCATGTGTGCGCTGTATTTAAAATACAGCGCACCATGGTACAGAGTACGGGGCAATAGCATCAGAATTCCTGCTTTGAGCAGGCGTTAAAAGTGCCAAAAAAATGGCCCAAGGAAATCAGTAAAAGCTGGACCGGGTGGTGATTTCTAAGAAGTGGCGCTATTTGAAAGCCATTTAATACAAGAACATCCTGTATCTTCTTTGTCCTTCTTTGTTGGTCCATTTGCTTATTAAAATACACCAAGTGCAGCAAATATGCACAGTATTCCACTCACTGAAACATGTTGTGCATCTGTTTGGAGAAAATGACAATGAAGCTGGGCTGGTGTTGCTATTTGGCAGCGTGGTGATACAAGCACTGGTAATGCCAATAGGTCTGGCCTATGAATTTTAATTGTAATTGCATTAATATAGCACTTACTACCCCTAGGGAGGCATTGAAGCACTTTTTGCTATGCAGTACGCTGCTCCAGAACCCAATGTTAATGATTAGTCCCATGCAACTGGTTATTGTTCGCTAATGAATAAAAGTATCTTGGGTCTTAGATGGTTTTGGGTCCTCAGTAAGTCGTCAAACATGCACTCTGTTACTCCTCTTTGCACTCTTGCATCTATTCATCCATCCGCTGACTGATTCCTGTGTTCACTTTCTGGCACAAATACAATAAAGAAACACACAAACTCAACAAAATATATGTTAAAAGAATGCAATTAGAAAAAATAAAACACAATAATGTCTAAATATGGGTATCAGCAGATGTCAGTCTTGAAGGAATATTGTAGGTAGCCTATATGTGTTCTAACTTCCAGCATATTGGCCAGGTTTAGAGCCAACAAGTCATGGAATGGTAAAACATTGACACACTATGGATAACAGCATTCTATAATGGTCACCTGGTTTAGAGAAAGCCACCTAGTGGCTAGGTTACCACTGACTGCAGAGCTGTAGGATTCTCTTAAGAAATTTTCAGCAGAAAGGAAAAGAAAACTGTAAAAGGAGAAAATTAAAAACTAAAGAACTGACTACTCAGTAGTGACAATGGTGTCATTCTCACTGCAAGAGAGACAATGACTGATGTAGACTGAATCCCATGCAGTACAATATCATAGACGGAAGTGGAGTGCAAACGACACTCAGACAGATCAATGGCAAAAGAAGGCTGACCCAAAGGTCTTCCATTTATCTATATCAATATGTACTTATACTGTTTGTACCATTAGTTTCAAAGAATAACCAAGGCAGGCCAACTGAAGAATGCATAATCTAGCACACATCATGCATGCAGTTATAAAGTTACAACCCTTCTCAAAGGACCTAACAACAATCATAAAAGGTGAAAATCTGCTACACTAGGAATTTTTCCAGACTTGGCAACCAAAACCAAAAACCTTGCCTACTGTGGAAATCTGTGAGATTCAATGAAACAAAATACTTGTCGACAGCCTGTAATATACCGTGATACCAATACCAATCCATTGTTAAAGCCTTTAACATATGTTTTACACTGTGAATAAACCAGGCATACTGCCTTTGGTATACCGTTTCACGATAAACAGACCAGGCCTTGACTTCTAGCATCACTTTAACCAGCCTACCAATCATGCCTATAGGGCCTAGAGTCATATATTTATACATGTATAAAAAAACTGTAATTGGCAAAGCAAAATATCTCTTCTAAAGTGGCCTAACAAGATTTACCCCAATAAAAATCATCTATATGCATGGTTTGTTAGAGTGTGAAACCAACCTCAAAACGTTTGCCTACTATTCTAATCTTTGAGATTCCATGTAAAACAATGTATAACTGTAGGCTTTAATACAGAGGAATAACTATCCACCCTTAAATGACTGTTGACTTTATCATGTTTTTCACAATAAATATGTCAGAAAAACTGTTTTATCATAACTTTTCATAACAGACAATCAGGCCTCTAAGCTTTATCATTGGCTTGTCACTGTAGTCAACTCAGTCCTCCTGTGTTGGGCTTACGCTTTCTCACAAGGAGACCATTAAGTATACCATAATAAAATGATAACTGTGTGCAGAATTACATTAAATTAAACAATATAATATCCACCCTAGAGAGCCTGGCAAGAATTACTGTAGTGTATATCTTCTATCAACATGGTCTGCTCATTTAAGCCACAGACACCAAAACATTTGCCTGCTGTGGTAATCTATGAGTTTCGATGTAATAAAATACCTGCCTACATGGATATGACAATCCATCCTTAAAAGCCTATTGCCTTGAACACATGCTTTTCACATTATGTAAGTCATGCCTTCTAGCTTTGTTATAAAGTTTCATAGTTAACAGATCAAACCTATGGAACCTGGCATAACATTTCCTAATTAACCAATGAGGCCTATACCCTTTACTATTGGCTTGACACCATGGCAAACACATGCCTATTTAAGTGCACATAAACCTTCAACCATCAAGCATATTTATAAAATCCAAAATATTTATAAAATACAGTTTGCAAAACACCAAACACCAAACCCTTGCCTATTACAGTAATCCATGATGTTATATGTATACCTAAATACCTGTTCAAAGCCTTAACACAGTGTGATAACAACCACATTTTGAAGGCCTACCTGCTTTAACAAATGCATTTCACAGTAAATAAGCTAGGTCTACTTCCCTTGTCCTACCTTTTTTTAATACACAGATCAGATTTATGCCATCAGGCATACATCTTCCATGTGAAGCAAGCTAAGCAGGCCAGTGTCTTGTCATCATAACCAACTCAGTCCTCCTGGATTGTACATAAGCTTTCTCACAAGGCAACCTTTGGGTATACAATAATATAATTACAAACATATACAAAATTACAGTTGTCAAAACGATATACAATCCTTCCTGAAGATACTAATAAGGATTACTTTAGTGTGCATCTTTTATCACCACTGTTTAATCCAAAGTATAAAATTACAAAGGTACACAAAATTACTGTTGGCTATGCAAAATAATGTCTCTCCTAAGATTCCCTAACAAGGACGCTCACAAAGCAAATCTTCTATATCCACAGTTTGTTACCGGGGGTAACCAACACCAAAACTCTTGCCTACTACAGTATCTTGTGAGATTCCATGTAACAAAATCCTTTTCTGCAGGCTTTCCGAGTAATAGAAATGCAACCTTAAATGGATTGATGTTAACATATGTTTTCACAAGAAGAATGTCAAATGTATAGCCATGATCATTGACGTGCACCATAACCAATTCAGTCCTACTGTATTAGGTATGAAATGTGCCAAAAGCCACAAAGAGCAATATAAATACTGTTTTTCAGTGGAAGCACACAATTTTGTCACAATCAAATCCTGTAGTCAGGAGAGTTAACATGTGGGTGGAGACTAGGCCACTCTCTCAGCTGAAAGTTTTTTTTGTTGATCACAAAAGGTCTAGTGACAGCTGCTGTGTCAATCCGACCTCAAAATAGAGGAATGTCCTGTATAAGTTTCCCGCATGGATCTGTCTATCTATGCATTACAATGCACACACATACTGATCTGAATAGCATGCAGAGAAATGAGAATTCATGTGGTTGTCTAAAAAGGCCAGCAATTGGGCAATGTAGAATTAGTTTAAAATGGCACAAAGGTGTGCCACTGCAAATGTCACATCTGTAAAAGGAGGCTCAAATAAATCCAAACCCAGCTTGAAGATATGTTTAATGTGCCTTTGACTAAAATAAACTGTTTGCAAAGTGGTGTTTTGCAGGGTTTAACTTTAACAAAATGTATCCTTTCCCTGCGCTCAGGGTATTCATGCTACCTAGACAAACAGTGATAGGATGTGATGGGGTCTGCCTGGCTGCCCTGTCAGCCATTAGGCCAGTGGGCACATGTTGCTACCAATTGTTAGTTCAATTTTGTTGGATTTAAAAGTGGCAAAACATAGGCCCTCATTACAACATTGGTGGTAAATCCCGCTTACCGCGTGCAGAAGACCGCCAACACACCGCTGCGGCGGCGGAATTCCGCTACAGCTATTACGACCCACAGCACGGAATCCGTCAAAATCCAGACACCCACACAAGTCCGCCACACCAAAGGTCAGTGATAAACTGGCGATAACAAAACCGACACCGTCACGCCAACAGGAATACGCCCACACTATCACGACCCACGAATCCACGCAGCGGTTTTTCAACCGCGGTATTCCACTGGCGGTACACACCGCTGCCCACAAAATACACACACATTTACAAAACACAACCACATTGGACAATTCCAAATACACACACCTGATACACATACACACACCACTCCCACACACTCAATACAATATAAAACACACACCCACATCACCCACAAACCCTTACGACAAAAATTGAGAAAGAAGCCCAGAGAGAGACGCCACCATCAACAATACTAGGATCCACAGGCACACAACACCATCACTCACACAACATCCACGCACCTCAGACAACACACACAAACACATCCCCTCGCACATCACAACACACACCACCTCGCACATCACCCACACCACACCATGGCACCGCAAAGACACCCCAGGTTCTCTGAGGAGGAGCTCAGGGTCATGGTGGAAGAAATCGTCTGGGTAGAGCCACAGCTATTTGGATCACAGGTGCAGCACACCTCCATAGCTAGGAAGATGGAGCTATGGCGGAGAATCGTAGACAGGGTCAACGCAGTGGGACAGCATCCAAGAACTAAGGATGATATCAGGAAGAGGTGGAACGACCTACGGGGGAAGGTGCGTTCCGTGGTCTCAAGACACCAGATTGCAGTTCAGAGGACTGGTGGCGGACCCCCACCTCCTCCCCCACAACAACATGGGGGGAGCAGGTCTTGGCTATACTGCATCCTGAGGGCCTTGCAGGAGTAGCAGGAGGAATGGACTCTGGTAAGTCAAATCTTAACTATTACATCCCCCACCCTACCTGCATGCTATCACATACCCCACCCTCAACCCCATCACTGCAACACCTCACAAATGTCCCACTATCACAACCCACACATCCCAACACCAAGCCATGCAACACCAAAGTATGTCCACTACAGATACCCACCCAGATCCCCAAACCAAATATCACACAAGGTCCTACACAAGAATGCAAGCACTGGAGTACAGGGTCACCCACCCACTGCACACGATGTCACCCACAGATGCAATAATCATGCCTTTACACCCCTGCAGGACCCCTACCCAACATCACTGGACAGGAGGTTCCAGACATGTCCACTCCCTCCACAGAAGAGGCCCCCAGTGATGACAGCAGCTCTGTCCAACTGGATCAAGATGACCAGCCCGGACCATCTGGGACCTCGGGACAGTCGGTTCCCCTGTCACTGGCACAAGCCACCACAGAGCCTCCCCCCTCAGGAAACACCAGCACAGCACCCACCCAGCGGGCCCATCCCTCTTTCCCCAGGACACGTCAAGCAGCAGTGTGTCCACCACTACAGGGAGCCCAGGCAAACCCACCAACCCAAGAAAATCAGGGACCTGGGGGCAGTGGCAGTGGGCACACGGTTCAGGGGACAGAGGCACAGGATAACAGGGGAACTGGGAGGACTGCTGTGCGACAGGGGGAGGACAGGCCCAGGCTCTCCAACATCATGGGAGCGTACCATCATTCCCAGGAGACGATGGCAACGGTACTGGCCAAGTTTCAGGAGACCCAGGGGCTCCAGGAGGAACAGTATTTGGGGATCAGGGAGGAACTTAAGTCCATCAACACCACCCTGGTCACCATTGTAGGGGTGCTGAAGGACCTTGTCAACACCAGGAGGGACACTGTGCCACAACAAGGGGCCCCTGACACTAGCCTGGATGATGAACAGCCCACCACCTCTGCTGGCGCTAGTGGACAGGAGGCACCGCCAAGGACCACGCCACCAGCACCCCACCCCCTGCAGAAGTAGAACCACCCCGCAAACGGTCCCTGAGATCCAGGACAAAGACGGAGAACAATGCCAAGACCCCTGCCTGGAAATGAGACCCCCCTGAATGTCATCCCTCTGTCCCACTTCGTCACCCTGTCCATCCATCAACTGCCCTAGCTCCACTTCCTATGCCCCTTTGGACAATGCACCTGTGAAACAAATAGACTGGACTCTGCCATGGACAATCCTCCACCATCACCCTTGCCCATTTTACAACCCCTCCACTATTTTGCACTGAAATAAACACCATTGAATCACAAAACAAGCTGGAGTCAGTCTGTGCTTTCACAAATGTGTATTTGCAATAACTATGGAATATAGCAATGTCGATTGTATTGTCAACATACCGATGTAACACAGCTCTAGTCCATGAGGTAATATAGCAGAGGTCACACAGTGGGACCCACATCTGTGAAATGGAAAGGCAAAGTGACAAGTCAAGGTCCATACACTGGGTTAAAGTGACAGACATATGTAGGAGGCTGGACTGGCTTGTAGTGAGTACCAAGGGGTACTTACACCTTGCACCAGGCCCAGGTATCCCTTATTAGTGTATAGGGTGTCTAGCAGCTTAGGCTGATAGATAATGGTAGCTTAGCAGAGCAGCTTAGGCTGAACTAGGAGACGAGTGAAGCTCCACCAGTACCACTAGTGTCATATGCACAATATCATAAGAAAACACAATACACAGATATACTAAAAATAAAGGTACTTTATTTTTATGACAATATGCCAAAAGTATCTCAGTGAGTACCCTCAGTATGAGGATAGCAAATATACACAAGATATATGTACACAATACCAAAAATATGCAGTATAGTATTAGAAAACAGTGCAAACAATGTATAGTTACAATAGGATGCAATGGGGACACATAGGGATAGGGGCAACACAAACCATATACTCCAAAAGTGGAATGCAAACCACGAATGGACCCCAAACCTATGTGACCTTGTAGAGGGTCGCTGGGACTGTAAGAAAACAGTGAGGGTTAGAAAAATAGCCCACCCCAAGACCCTGAAAAGTGAGTGCAAAGTGCACTAAAGTTCCCCAAAGAGCACAGAAGTCGTGATAGGGGAAGTCTGCAGGAAAGACACAAACCAGCAATGCAACAACGATGGATTTCCAAACGAGGGTACCTGTGGAACAAGGGGAGCAAGTCCAAAAGTCACAAGCAAGTCGGAGGACAGGAAATGCCAGCTGTGGGTGCAAAGAAGCTGCTACTGGACAGTAGAAGCTGAGGATTCTGCAGGAACGACAAGGGCTAGAAACTTCCCCTTTGGAGGATGGATGCCACACGCCGTGGAGAGTCGTGCAGAAGTGTTTTCCTGAAGAAAGACCGCAAACAAGCCTTGCTAGCTGCAAGTCGTGCGGTTAGGGTTTTTAGATGCTGCTGTGGCCCAGGAGGGACCAGGATGTCGCCAATTGCGTCAGGGGACAGAGGGGGCGCCCAGCAGGACGAGGAGCCCTCTCAGAAGCAGGCAGCACCCGCAGAAGTGCCGGAACAGGCACTACAAAGAGGAGTGAAACGGTGCTCACCCGAAGTTACACAAAGGAGTCCCACGTCGCCGGAGGACAACTCAGGAGGTCGTGCAATGCAGGTTAGAGTGCCGTGGACCCAGGCTTGGCTGTACAGAAAGGATTTCCGCCGGAAGTGCACAGAGGCCGGAGTAGCTGCAAAAGTCACGGTTCCCAGCAATGCAGTCTGGCGTGGGGATGCAAGGACTTACCTCCACCAAACTTGGACTGAAGAATCACTGGACTGTGGGAGTCACTTGGACAGGGTTGCTGGATTCAAGGGACCTCGCTCGTCGTGCTGAGAGGAGACCCAGGGTACAGGTGATGCAGTTCTTTGGTGCCTGCGGTTGCAGGGGGACGATTCCGTCGACCCACGGGAGATTTCTTCGGAGCTTCTAGTGCAGAGAGGAGGCAGACTACCCACACAGCATGCACCACCAGGAAAGCAGTCGAGAAGGCGGCAGGATCAGCATTACAGAGTTGCAGTAGTCGTCTTCGCTACTTTGTTGCAGTTTTGCAGGCTTCCAGCGCGGTCAGCAGTCGATTCCTTGGCAGAAGGTGAAGAGAGAGATGCAGAGGAACTCTGATGAGCTCTTGCATTCGTTATCTAAGGAAATCCCCAAAGCAGAGACCCTAAATAGCCAGAAAAGAGGGTTTGGCTACCTAGGAGAGAAGATAGGCTAGCAACACCTGAAGGAGCCTATCAGAAGGAGTCTCTGACTTCACCTGCTGGCCCTGGCCACTCAGAGCAGTCCAGTGTGCCAGCAGCACCTCTGTTTCCAAGATGGCAGAGGTCTGGAGCACACTGGAGGAGCTCTGGGCACCTCCCAGGGGAGGTGCAGGTCAGGGGAGTGGTCACTCCCCTTTCCTTTGTCCAGTTTCGCGCCAGAGCAGGGCTGAGGGGTCCCTGAACCGGTGTAGACTGGCTTATGCAGAAATGGGCACCATGTGTGCCCATGAAAGCATTTCCAGAGGCTGGGGGAGGCTACTCCTCCCCTGCCTTAACACCATTTTCCAAAGGGAGAGGGTGTAACACCCTCTCTCTGAGGAAGTCCTTTGTTCTGCCTTTCTGGGCCAAGCCTGGCTGGTCCCCAGGAGGGCAGAAACCTGTCTGAGGGGTTGGCAGCAGCAGCAACTGCAGTGAAACCCCTGAAAAGGCAGTTTGGCAGTACCCGGGTCTGTGCTAGAGACCCGTGGGATCATGGGATTGTGCCAATAATGCCAGGATGGCATAGAGGTGACAATTCCATGATCCTAGACATGTTACATGGCCATGTTCGGAGTTACCATTGTGACGCTATACATATGTCGTGACATATGTATAGTGCACACGTGTAATGGTGTCCCCGCACTCACAAAGTCCGGGGAATTGGCCCTGAACAATGTGGGGGCACCTTGGCTAGTGCCAGGGTGCCCACACACTAAGTAACTTAGCACCCAACCTTTACCAGGTAAAGGTTAGACATATAGGTGACTTATAAGTTACTTAAGTGCAGTGGTGAATGGCTGTGAAATAACATGGACGTTATTTCACTCAGGCTGCAGTGGCAGGCCTGTGTAAGAATTGTCAGAGCTCCCTATGGGTGGCAAAAGAAATGCTGCAGCCCATAGGGATCTCCTGGAACCCCAATACCCTGGGTACCTCAGTACCATATACTAGGGAATTATAAGGGTGTTCCAGTATGCCAATGTAAATTGGTCAAATTGGTCACTAGCCTGTTAGTGACAATTTGTAAAGAGAGAGCATAACCACTGAGGTTCTGGTTAGCAGAGCCTCAGTGAGACAGTTAGGCATCACACAGGGAACACATACCTATAGGTCACAAACTTATGAGCACTGGGGTCCTGACTAGCAGGGTCCCAGTGACACATAACAAACATACTGAAAACATAGGGTTTTCACTATGAGCACTGGGCCCTGGCTAGCAGGATCCCAGTGAGACAGTAAAAACACCCTGACATACACTCACAAACAGGCCAAAAGTGGGGGTAACAAGGCTAGAAAGAGGCTACTTTCTCACAACATATGATAGGTCTAACAATTGTATGAGAGGTGTGAGGCAGTGACATCTTCATACCTGTGTCTCACTGGAAGTATTGCTGGATAATGTTGTTTCTGTTGTCGATATCCTCTTCTTCTGCCTCCTCTTCTTCACTGTCCACAGGCTCCACAGCTGCCACAAGACCTCCTTCTAGACCATCCTCCTGCAGAAAAGGCACCTGTCATCGCATAGCCAGGTTGTGCAGCATACAGCAGACCACGATGATCTGGCACACCTTCTTTGGTGACCTGCAAATGTCGAGGGACAACAGTTAGACACACACTAACCCTTAGGGACAACCCCAGACAACTATTGACAGGGTATAAGGTCCTTGTCCTCACCTATTAGCCACACACAGTGCCTCTGGAGTTGCCCCGTCACATAAGGGATGCTGCTATTCCTCAGAACGTAAGCGTCATGCACCGAGCCAGGAAACTTGGCATTCACATGGGAAAAGTACTGGTCGGCCAAACACACCATCTGCACATTCATTGAATGGTAGCTCTTCCAGTTTCTGTACACCTGTTCTCTCCTGCGGAGGGGTACCAAGGCCACATGTGTCCCATCAATGGCACCTATGATGTTGGGGATATGTCCCAGGGCATAGAAGTCACCTTTCACTGTTGGCAAATCCTCCACCTGAGGGAAAACGATGTAGCTGCACATGTGTTTCAGCAGGGCAGACAACACTCTGGACAACACGTTTGAGAACATAGGCTGGGACATCCCTGATGCAATGGCCACTGTTGTTTGAAAAGACCCACCTGCCAGGAAATGGAGTACTGACAGGACCTGCACTATAGGGGGGATTCCTGTGGGATGGCGGATTGCTGACATCAGGTCTGGCTCCAACTGGGTACACAGTTCATGGATTGTTGCACAATCAAGTCTGTAGGTGACTATTACGTGTCTCTCTTCCATTGTCGGCAGTCTGTACGCCGGAGGATGCCGCCATCTCACCACCTGCCCCAGCGGACGTGCCCTATGGAGGAGAACAGCGAGCAGAGAGTCAGCCAACACTGAGGTATAACTAAATGTCATTAGCAAACAATTGTAAATCCGCAATGTGCCTGTTACTGTGTGTATGCAAGGCCTAGATAGGTGTGACGCAGTTATTATTAATGCCATGTGGCCCCCTAAAATGGCGGCTGCCTGACCTGTAAGGTGGGACAAGGGGATATGAGGTAACTGCGCTGGCGTTGTACACCGTCGCGGTAGGCTGTCGAAGACCGCAGCGCAATCCTGCATTGGTTAACATTGGACCCTATGGGTCCCAGGAGCCAATGACGATGTACGCTGGCGGTGACGGTACGCACCGCCGCGGACATGACTGCCATTTTCTGTCTGTTCACTCACTTGATACCTGACCTTCGACAGGAGAGGACCTACATTGCAAGTGCTGCTGTGACCTCAGTCTGGAAGCGACGATGGCTCATGTGTCTGGGGAAAGGGCCCCTGCCTTCACTTCGGAGGAGTTGCAGAAGTTAGTGGATGGGTCCTCCCCCAGTACACGCTACTCTACGGTCCTCCAGACAAACAGGTGAGTGCACTGTGAGCATGCTGATTCGCAATGCCTGTTTGGAGTGGTGTGGATGGAAGATACATGGGGAGTGGGGGACTGAGGCCTGCATGTACGGACGGTGAGTGTATGTGCGTCAGGGCAAGGGTGGGAACGGGGGCCAATGACTGTGACGGTCCGGACGGTTAAAGTTTTTCCTTTTTCCCTGTATTGTTCCTCTAGGTCAGCACCCACCAGAAGAAGGATATTTGGCGTGCCATCGCCAAGGACGTCCGGACCCTGGGGGTCCACCACAGACGGAGCACCCACTGCCGTAAAAGATGGGAGGACCTTCGCCGCTGGAGCAAGAAGATGGCGGAGGCCCAGCTGGGGATGGCCTCCCAACGTGGGAGAGGTGCCCATCGCACCATGACCCCCCTGATGTTCCAGATCCTGGTGGTGACGTATCCAGAGATGGATGGGCGGTTGAGGGCATCACAGCAGCCACAAGGGGGTGAGTACCGTCACATCCATCTGACTCCGCGCGCATTACGAGGTGTCTGGGTGGGGGAGGTGGGCAGTGGGTTACCCTAGGCCAGGGTGAGCTTTGTAGGCAAGGACCCTTTGTGAGGCAGGCTGTGTGGCACCCCAACCCCACCAGTGGTAAGAGCCATCTACACCTAGTCAGGCTCCTGTGACTTCCATGTGTGCAGCAATCTGGCATAGGCCTTGTACCCCATGACCCTGTGATTACTCAAGGAACTCTAAGTGCATGGCGTAGTGCAGAGGGCTGCTGTGTTTGTAGTGTCTGCCAACGGTAGTGGTATTGCATGCGCTGAACATGTCTTTCTTCTGTCTTTCCCTCACCCCTTTTTTGGTCTCCCTGTTCTTGTGTGCAATAGCATCATCAGGCGGAGGAGCAGTGGCACCGGAGCAGGAGGGAGCTGCATCTCACTTGGCCCTGGAGGGCGAGACAACGGAGTCTGAAGCCACCAGTGGGACGGAGGGCGAGGGGAGCTCCACGGCGGGGACAGGAGGTGACTTCAGCAATAGCGACTCCTCCTCTGATGGGAGCTCCCTTGCGGTGGCGGGCCCCTCTGTGCCCCCCGCATCAACAGGTACAGCCGCCACCCCCCCTACCAGCACCGCCCTCCCAGCAGCCCTTCAGCGTGTGTCCCGTGGCCGCTCACCCAGGAGGGTGGGCATCTCCTTCGCCCCAGGCACCTCAGACCCTGCCCCTGTAAGCCCTGCTGCCCTCAGTGAGGAGGCTATTGACCTCCTGAGATCCCTCACTGTTAGGCAATCTACCATTCTGAATGCCATCCAGGGTGTCGCAAGGCATTTGCAACAAACAAATGCATACCTGGAGGGCATTCATTCTGGCCAGGCAGCCCAACAGAGAGCATTTCAGGCTCTGGCCTCAGCACTGATGGCAGCCATTGTCCCTGTGTCCAGCCTCCCCCCTCCAACTTCCTCCACCCAGAGCCAATCCCCTGTACCTCAGCCTATCCCAAGCACACCATCAGACCAGCATGCACACACCTCATCACACAAGGGTGGCTCAGGCAAACATAAGCACCACACATCCCACAGGCACTCACACAAGCATCATTCCCATGCAGACATACCAACATCCACTGCCTCCACTGTGTGCCCCTCCTCCACGTCCTCCTCCTCCCTCCCTGTCTTGTCTCCACTCACACCTGCATGCACTACATCCTCAGCCACTACGCCCATCACCACACACCACTCACATGCACACACCACCGCCACTACCATTTACACACCCCCTGTGTCCTCTCCCAGTGTGTCTGTGAGCCCACCTCCCAAAGTACACAAACGCAGGCACACACCCACCCAACAGCCATCCACCTCACAACAGCCTCCAGCCCATGCACCTTCACCCAAATTCAGCATTCGTACACCTCCTACAACCACTACCTCTTCCTCCACTACAAAACCCACTCCATCTACCCGTGCCAGTGTGTCTAAAAAACTTTTCCTGTCTAACATTGACCTCTTCCCTACACCTCCCCACCCCCGTCCGTCCCCTAGGGCCAGGCTTCCCAGGTCCCAACCAAGCACCTCAGCCACCACATCACCGGGCACAGTGGTCCCAGCAACAGCGGGCTTTTGGAGTGCACCAAGCATCAGGGCAGCCAGTGTGCCACGTAGTGAGGGCAAGGACATTCCACCACCTGCGAAAGTAAAAAAGTTGCCCACATCCCAGAGGGAGAAGGCGAAAACACCTGCCACCAAGGGCTCAGGGAAAACAAAAGGGGATGGTGGCACAGCTGTCTTGCCACCATCCCCTTTTGTTTTCCCTGAGCCCTTGGTGGCAGGTGTTTTCGCCTTCTCCCTCTGGGATGTGGGCAACTTTTTTACTTTCAAGGTGGGGAAGGGCCAGAAAATCAAGGGCAGGTCAGGAGAGGGCATGGTGGCACCGACTATGGGACCAGTGTCACACCTTCTGTCCACATCGACGCCAACCGGTACGGCGGAGAAGACCGCCACCTGCACCGCCACATGCACTGCCACCAGCACCGCAGTCACTGAGCCCGCCACCAGCACTGCAGTCACTGAGCCCGCCACCAGCACCGCAGTCACTGAGCCCACCACCAGCACCGCCACCACAGAGTCCGCCACCAGCACCGTCGCCACAGAGACCGCCACCAGCACCGCCGCCACAAAGTCCGCCGCCTGCACCGATGCCACAGAGGCCGCCGCAAGCACCGCTGCCACAGAGTCCGCCGGCAGCACCGATGCCTCAGAGGCCGCCACCAGCACCGCTGCACAGCCGCTACTGACACCGCCGCAAGCATCGCCAGCGGCCCCGCGACATCCTGAGCCAGTGGCACCACCGCAGACATGGCTGCCATCCCCAGTGGACAGTCGACCAAGCCTGGTGGTCAGTTCCAGGAGCCTGGGCAGCTTCCATGATGCACCACCTTCAGTGGAGAAAGGCATCCACTACCTCTGTCCTTGGCAGGATGAAGCACTCTGGGCACAGAGCCCCCTCCAGAACCAGTGGAGTATCACATCCACTACCTCTGTCCTTGGCAGGATGAAGCACTTTGGGCACAAAGCCCCTTCCAGAACCAGTGGAGTATCACATCCACTACCTCTGTCCTTGGCAGGATGAAGCACTCTAGGCACAAAGCCCCCTCCAGAACCAGTGGAGTATCACATCCACTACCTCTGTCCTTGGTATGATGAAGCACTCTGGGCACAAAGCCCCATCCAGAAACAGTGGAGAAAGGCATCCACCTGAGAGACTGTGGCTTTGCACTCCCCAGGATGAAGCAGTGGGCAAACCACCCACTGGAGAGACTGGAGAGACTGTGGCTTTGCACTCCCCAGGATAAAGCAGTGGGCAAACCACCCACTGGAGAGACTTGAGAGACTGTGGCTTTGCACTCCCCAGGATAAGGCAGTGGGCAAACCACCCACTGGAGAGACTTGAGAGACTGTGGCTTTGCACTCCCCAGGATACATCAATGGGCATGGAGCCCCCTCGTGGAGCAGTGGCGTTGTGCACTCATCCGGCTGAGGTGCCCCCCCTTCCCTTCCCCCTGAGGTGCCTGTTTCTTTACGATCTGATGCCCCTGCAGTGTTCTCTCCGTTTAAAGTCTGGTATCGAGTGTGGGCCTCGCCCATGCATTTTGGGCCCAGTGGTCCACAGACAATAATTGGTGCACTATACGGACTTGTGTAGTTGGTGTACATAATTGTATATACTGTATTTCGAGTTTTGACTACTGTTTTTTTCATGATTACAATCGTTCAACTCATTTCCTTTTGTCTTTGCGTTCTTGAAGGGGGTGTGGGGGGGTGTAATGTTGCAGCACGTATTTGTGTGTATGTTGTAGTGGGTGAGGGTGAAGGGTGTTGCGTGTGTGTGTCACTCTCTTTTCCCTCCCCCCTCCCCTGTGTTGTAGGTGCAGTACTCACCGTGGTCGTCGCCACTGTCTTTGTTGCTCCTGATAGAGGAGCAGGAAAACCATCGCAGGGAGCATTTGGAGTTCTGGCTCCCAGGCGTCCTGGTTCCTCGTGGGGTGTGGGGAGGTGAGTGTTTTCCCTTCCAAGTCCTGTTTCTGCCGTGTTTTTGTTTGCGTTGGTTCCGCCCCGGAAAAGGTGGCCGATTGGCCTCTCATAATAGTGTGGGCGGTACATTGTCTTCCGCCTGTCTGTTGGCGGTGACCACCAAGCTGTTTGTTTGTACCGCCGTGGCGGTCGGAGTGTTAAAGTGGCTGTCTATGTTGGCGGTTTCCGCCATGGTCGTGATTCCATTTTTTATCCGCCGTCCTGTTGGTGGTATTACCGCCACTTTAACACTGACCGACAGGGTTGTAATGAGGGCAATAGTGTCCTAACTTGCAAATTGTTGTGTCAGTCACATGAATTTATAGTTAAGCACTTTGTACTTGTTGAAATGTTGTCTGCAACAGAGGATCGAGGGAAGCAAGGTGACAGGCCAGTGGAATTGACAGTATCCATAAATGATAATGTAGAATAATTGTCAGGCTCATGCTTTTTGGGGGCAAAATAAGATCTTCAAAACACACAAAAAAATGATTCCTCCTAGAATTTCACTAATTTAGTTATAATGAACAAAATAACCAATATTGATATTCTCTAGTAAAGGATACAAGTATCAAATCAACTGTAATTTATGTCTATTGAACTCATGAACATAAAAAAAGAATGCAAAGGTAAAACAGTGCAGACGAGGTAGTGCTCAGTGCAGTGGTGATGCCATACTTGTGGATAAAGAAGAAGTGATTTTTGATAAAGTAACATTTCTAGCCCCATGAGAGAGAGGTGTATACAAAGGTACAGTACAGGCTCAGGCCATGGACTCGAGACACAATAAAGATTGGTCTAACAGAATTATCGAAACTACTTGTGCAATGTAGACATTTCGACCCATGACAGTCTCATAGTACTATCATCAGGACAGGAGAACAATTTATGAACAAGTAGGGCAACAGAGGCCCTGATTTAGAGTTTGGCAGATGGGTTACTCCATCACAAAAGTGAAGGATATACTGTCTGCCTTATTACAAGTGCATTACAACCTATTGCACTTGTAATATGGCAGACGAGATTCCCGTCACATTTGTGATAGAGTAACCTATCTTCCAAACTCTAAATCAGGTCCTAAGCGTTCGAATAGGATTATAACAGTCAGTAAAACTATGGCTATTCAAGCTAATTTTATTCTCCATAAAAAAATATTTTTGATAAATATATAAAACTAATAAATTCTTGTTTGCCAAAATTCTATGCCTGGAAGAAGGATGAAGGAAAAGACTGCAGCAACAGTATTTGAAATTGTAGTGGGGAATAAGTAACAAAAAAGGGAACTATACTGTCAAAGGATGAAAACCTGTACGGCTCAGAACATAATGGTATAACATAGAGGGCTGAATGAAAGACCTGCTATATGTGTCGGGTGGAGAAAGCAGTAAAAACATCTACAGGTGAAGAGCACGCATGCTTAGAGGTTGTAGGAAAGTTGCAGTGACTGTCACTGTCAACCTACCTAGCATCAATGTGAGAAGATGCACTGAGACAGAAAATGGCCACTGGAAGAGAAAAGGGGGCATATCTTCAAGAAACAAATATATTAAAGAAAGTTACAAAAATGGGGATAATTATTTTCGAGTGTATGAACCTCAAATACTTAACCGTTGAAAAAGTATGAAAAGAAAGGAAAGACTAAACAAAAGACTAACGGCCCAATTTAGAGTTTGGAGGACATGTTTAAAGTAAACTGTTCTCCAAACTCTAAATCGGGCCCTAAGCCTTCTGTTATGGCACCAATAGGGACTGTGGTCCAGCCCAAATTAATGGAGTAGAACAAAGAAACTGCTGTTACAGAAAACATGCTGAGGAAAAAGGAATAAGAAAGGATAAGTAGAAGAATGCATAGTCAAGCCAATAAAAATGCGACAATTAAAGCAATGACCTAATAACTAAAAACATAACAGTACTGGGCAATGTGATATGGTTGGCAAAGATGATGTGACCATACTAACAATCCTAGTGCTCACCCTATCAAGGGATGGATTAGTAGAGTACTACTAAGCTGTGAAAAAAATACATTTCCGCATCAAAACCCTTTCTGTTCTTCACTTTCATGTCCTTTCTCCATTCATCCACCCATTCCATGGTCATAATAGTGAAGGGCTGTTATGACCAGGGGCAAAGCCCTTTTGGAACCACTGATCTTCAGTTTTCTAGCTATGTTGGGTGGCTGAGTTACTGATTGCTAAAATTAATAAGAGATCATCCTGTGCATGCCTACAGACTACATTTCCAAAGTACCACAAGAGAGCATTGTGTGTCATTCTGTAAGTCATTTCTGGAACTGTCTTAAAGAAAGAAGCCCCATTTGGTTTCAAAGGGGATACTGGAGTTCTCCGTTGTAGAAGGAGGCTCACTAGAAGAGGAGCCCCACAGCTGAGCTTTGCAGAAGAGAGACATTAAACCAGCTATCATAAATAATGTGTGTAGCTCCCTGGGAATTCCAACTGTACAAGGACTTCTGTAGTGAGCCTCCTCTGTCCCTGACCCTGAGCATGCCTTACTGGTCCATCCCAGAAGCCTAGATATTACTCGGTCCTAGCCTGGAGGTGGTTGGTGGGGTTATTAGGAGAGGCTTTCGTGAACAAGAACTGCAAACTACATGCAAATCCAATTAGTGGGTGAGATTTGTTTTTACATTGAATTAATTTTGCAAGATCCTTTTTGAGCCCCTGACGTGTTCTCACCGAGTCCTCCAACTCTTCCCAGCTAAATGGGTGCCCATGGTATAGAAATAGTCCACCACAATCATCTGATTCTTGGTTTGATGCCTTTTTGAATTGGCATGGCGCTATGAAAATTCTGACTGCATTCCACTTTTGAGCTACAACTTCTGCAGCCCAATGATTCTAGGGCAGAGGCATTAGAGGGCTAACTCAGTCTCCATGCAGAACTCCTAAACTATCCTCGAATTGTGAACCCCTGGAGCCCTCCTCCTTCTGAATATCAGGGGTTGTGTGCTGAGGAGAAAGGACTCGATCCAACTGAGTGGGGTTTGTTGAGCCAAACAAAGATTGCCTAGGAGTTCATTGGAGGGTGTGTCACCAGCCTGACAAGGCAGGGGAGGTATTGGTGCAGTGTGCAGCACCTTCGAGTAATCTTCCTGCCACCAGACATGATCATTCTTTGCGATGCTAAGAACCTGTGTTAGAGAAGGTGGTCAAACACATACTTGAGCATCTGAACTGCAGATGGACTAAGATTTAAATCTGTGATATTTTTGTTGCTAGTGACCTGAATTGATCACTAAAAAACATTAATTCTTGAAAGACTATGCCAAACTCAACCTGAAGTAGCTTACAAGCCTGTTTGTCAAATCCCCTAGGCAATGGTCTGGCCCTATTGAAAACATATTAACAAACACAGAGGCATAGGCTAGGTCATTGTGAGAACTCCATGACAAATACAGTAGGCAGAACTTACAAGGACATTATTAGAACGCCCATGAGAAATACAGTTTACTCTGCTTTGTGTTTCTTTCTGTACATCTGTATTGATTATGTGTAGTACTGTTTCGTACGAGAAAAATTAAGTACTTTTCCTTTGTAAAATCAAATGACTGATTGGACATCTACTAAGAGTTATGGTACGCTTGTTGAGTTCTGAGACTGGCGCCCGCACCTCTTCCCTAAGTAAGCATTGGACTGTGCCTCTCTTGAGCTTCAATGGCTAAAGCAATGTACTTGGCTCTTTGTTGTATTCAATTTTTGGCCCAATAGTAAGGTGTCTCTAGAAAGCTGAGGTAAACATTGTCACAATTGAAGCCCAGAAAACCGGCTGTTCTATTCCTGCATGGATTCTGACAGTGATGCAGAAACAAGAGTATAAACAAGCATTGGCAAACCCAATAGGTTACACCTATGCCAGGTCTAGTGGCTTTGTCAATGTTATTTTAGACATTTTGCACACTACAATAATGCTTTGTGGTCAGACAACACAAAGGCAAAGTGCGGGAATAAGAGGCAGCAATAGGAAGGATGGCAGCAGGAAGGTGTAACAGCAGCAGCTGTCACGCGGGGAGACGCAGAGAAGCCACAGCGACGCAGCTCCACCTCCACCGGACGGGCAGCCTCCTTGCACGGGCTCCACAGCGAGTGGCAACCCATTGCCCCAGTGCTGTGGACACCTGCAGGCACACAGGCCTTATACTAATGTAAGCTCAATGTAACTACACATGGCAGGGAAAGGGTGATCTGTCAACAGCGTCCTCTCTTTAACAGTGTTATTTGCACACACGTAGAAGGTGCAACTCAATCCCACATATTGTACCCAAAGCATATACAGTCGCACACAAGACAGCCTGCATGCAAGTTAAAAACTGCAATCAAGAGTTTATCCAAACAGAACGAAAGAAGACAAAATGTGTCCTTTTCTGTCCCCACGCCAAAAGAGGCAAGGTATTCTGAATATATTCACCCCAATTAGAAGGTCTTGGGCTAGTAAACATGGATGTATGATCCAGGGCAGCACGCAGTGGCTCAAGCTGTCATGTGTTTGGTCAGATGGAAGTGGAGGAGTTCACAGCTTCAGCAAATGTACTTAAGAGGTTCCTCTTCACCCCAAAAAAGAAAACAAAGTACCTGCAAAACGAGCAACGGACAGTGACCGGAAGCTGTACTTGTCCAGACTCAACACGACGACATGAACGGCAAAGCAGAGCAGGAAGTCAAAGGAGATGATGTGCTGTACAATCAGAAGCCGGTATATCAGAGCGAAGTTGGACTAAACCAATGGTAAGCCCAGGCAAGTAAATGGCGGAGTCTAAGCCCCTTTTAAGATATTTTTTTATTGACAAAAGATTTTGCAAACAGTGTGCAAGTGCAAAAAAGGAGGAAAATGTACCTTTGTGTTTACGTTTTCTTTAGCATTCACACCACTCTATAGCAAGCTTCAAAGCACAAGGGAAGAGGAGGGCAGACATGGAGGCAATATGATGTAAAATGCTGCTTTAATGTGGTAAACATGCTGAGTGGAGCAGGGGGTTTATCAGCATCCCTCTGTACTGCAGTTGCTCTTTTCACCCCTCTGCTTTGGTTGTTGTGGTCTCGGGTACAAGTACAATGGGTAGGGGAACCGAGGAGACCAAGGTGAACAGTGATGTGGACTTCTGTCTTCATTTTGATGGAACTTGGGATATAGGGCCTAATTACAAGTTTGGCGGACGAGAACACCCGTCTGCCCAACTACTGAAAGGGTGGCCTCCCCACCCGACCTATTATGACTTTACCGCTGCTGCCCTTAAGCCCAGCGGGAAAGTGGCAGCAGCATTGTTGCCAGCTCCTAATCGAGCCAGTGGCAGTGCTGCCACCCGCAGGGTGCTGGGCAGGGGGACCCTTGCACTGCCCATGCCATGTGGTTCCCCTGCACCAGTTCATGGTGAAACCACCATGAAAGGCTGGCGGTGAACTAGGTTGTAATCAGCAGGGCGGTGCTGCGCCCGCCGTCAGTTCGTTGGGATCACTGATCCCGGCGGTACCCTGGCCGTCGGACCACCAGGGTTGTAATGTGGCGGTCGGACCGCCAAGCAGTGGTGGTCCAAACTGCCACCGCGAGTCTGAAGGTCTAGAGACCGCCAGACTAGTAATTAGGTCCTTAATTCTTTGAATTGCAAGTGTGCCTACGGAATCCGCTCTCTTACAACTTATGTCCTACATAGGAACCAGATAGACTGCCCATATGGTGCTGCTCTGTTTGTAAAACTACATTTCCCTAAGGACAGATGTAGCTACAAAACAAACTAGAGGGGCCCACGGGAGAAAAGAAGGCCCACACCTCGCAGTATATATATATATATGCGCGAGGTGAGGTACCTTCAGGTGGCCTTCGCTAGATATTTCTAGCGGGTGGATGGGAGGTTTGCATTACACGTTTGGGCACATGCAAGCTTTCACCAGCTGCCCCAAGGACTCGGCCTCAAGAACCGCTTTTGTTTTATTCCCAAAAGATGAAAAATATAAAGTAAAGAGAGCCCCGTCTCCCTCGAGACTTGTGCTGCAGAATATTTAATTAGTCGTCGCTGACCGTTACCGGAGGTGTTTATCTAATTGTTTTCCGCGGTATCGTCGGCGCAGGCGGCCCTGCCATTACACCCTGCCACGCGGCCCAGCTCGGTAATTTAAAGCCGGAGCTAAATTATGACTTCTCTGAACCTGTTGTGGCACTGACGCATAACCCTAATTAAATGATCACATCCATTCTGGAGGCGCGAAGCGCTCCCCTCAAACGTTAATTACAACATAAGAGTCTTTAATGGCGCGCCTCACCTCCAGCTCCTCGAAAGAAAGGTCATACGATTAATTTTCGTCATTAATCTTTCCCCAATGTGGACACTGTGCTGTCACCACAGCTTATTAACCCCCTTCCTCCCTCCCCGCTTGTCCTTCCAACCCCGGACCCCTCCTAACCCTCTAAATGGCTGAAGAAAGAAAGGAAATATTTAAGAATCATTTTGTATTAGTGGGAGGCAGGTGGGAAGCTCTTTGGTTGCAGGAACTTCTCCACAGCTGCTTCTGTAATTTGGCCCTATGAGAAGCAGCACTTGAGAAAGGGCATGGCGTCTTCCTTGCATTCCCACTTCCCCCAAGACATAGGGGCCATTAGTGCACCTCTCAGGGCCGGCGCTACGCCCTCCGCATCACACGGAGACGCAGGATCTTTGCAGATACTCTCTCAAGTCTCAGAGTGGAGCTATCCCGGCTGTTTCTTCAATGCGACCAATACTGAATGGTGTTTCACACCAAATGCCCTCGCTCCTTCAGCCGCTCGCAAACACCAGCCATAGACATGCATCCCAAATAGGTATCTCATTTTCCTTTGTACCACGGTGCAGTGGTATAGCATGTTTAGTGTTGCTCAACTGCAGCTTTTTTTGGAGCAAGCGTGGCCAATGTCATCTCCAGCGTGCTACTTGTACTAAATATGGCACTGTGAAATATTTTCCCATTGCCCAGTTCTTGCTAAATCTGGTTACAGATCTCTTGGTGTGCATAATCTGTGAGAATACAAGTAGCAACACGCAGCATGTTTAGAAGAAACTGGTGAGTGAAAAAGTGTGTGGGGTAACCATGTGTGTGTGTACTGAGAATGGTCAAAAAGTAATTGGTGCTAGTCTCATTTGTATTTCAGTGAAGCTAGTGTGGAGTACTGAGAGGTCTCCCAGTCAAGCAGCTCTAGGCACATGGCTGTGGCACACCTTCCTGTGTGAGATGTCATGGTGCAGAGATGGCCTGATGGTCACAAACCATTAATAGGCCCTCAGAGGACAAACGGGAAAGCACCCTTGAGAACTAAAGAGCTGGGCATATCAACACTACTCTGTCATGAACCATCGGCACACATCGGCTCCATGTCACCGCATCACTACCAATCTTAACAGCACATGTTTGTGCTGGAGGCAGGCGGGATGGAAAATGTAACTTGGATCCAATTGGGCGATGCAGTACACGTCACAATAAGGCAACTAAGCTGTCACAACTAGCACCCCCTCTTGCAAGCAAGCTCACTATCTCTGGTGGATCTTGGCATATCTGCAGGCAGGACATCATCAGATTGCAGACTAAGAAGATTGCAGGCCATTTCCATCTATGCACCCAAGATCTGAAACAACATCCCCAAACCCATCAGAACCACCTCTACGCTGACCCAATTTAGGAAAGAGTTGAAGACTAACCCTTTTAAAGAAGAGTACATCACAATTAATTAACCATTCACAATCCAGCTTCCATGCTTCTTGCTCTTTGACTTTATGCTTGTCCTTTACCATGTACAGTGTGTTGGTACTTGCTGACTATGTTTGTGCTATCGAAATACCACATACACATTTACATACTAACACATGATGAGAGGTTGAGAATGAAACTCTAGATCTTCATTAACCTTATCAAAGTGATTCGCCTCCTTCACACGTAGAGCATAGGAACAGCCTGGTACAGGAGCTTTGTCTCCTCTTCAGAGAATGACAGCTCATCCATCTTCTCATTGTCTCCACCTGGGACTTAGAAGCGTTCATTCTTCAGAATGACACACAAACCAAATACTTCCTCTCTGCCTCGTTTCTTTGCACCCCATGGATGAGGGGGATTGAGAGCCCACTAGAACCTCATTTGACATGTAGGTGGTTTGCATATTGTTGATGTAATACCGAAGGAGCTCAGTTAGGACCAGGAAAGTACGTGCAGAAGAGATTGCAATCTGCAGAGAGAATGCTGCCAGCATATCCACAAAGTTGCCACAGTTTGTACCGCGTTGACTTAAAAAAATATTTCGCCAGTGAAATGACTGATACAGGCAACCTAAATGCCCTACACTGAAGGGGAGAGGGTTGTATTACTACATACATAAATGTATTTATTTCAGGGGAAAAAATGGCTTCTAGACCAGGTAACCTAGGTGGAGGTCTATACTCGTATTTATGTTTGGTACCTAATGTGGTCAATGCCTGTCTGCCTACACTACGTGTGTCCTACCTACACTACATGTGTGTCCTACCTCCGCCCAAGTTCCTGTAACGTGTTCTTGCACCTGTAGAGGTTAAAACTAATCCATTTCACATGAATATGAATACAACATAAGTATGGGGGAGGCTATAGCGGGGCTGCCAGAGCCCACGGCTTAGTAAGGATAGCTGGTTCTCTAGTTTAGCAGTTACATTATAAAGATAAAGTGAGAAGGGCCTGTTGGTTCCCTTGTCAAGGCTGATACTTCCATAACATGAGTTCAGGCAATAGTACAAGACACAAACATTGCATTTCGTGGGGAGCCCACAAGCCTTAAAAATCCTTGTATGTGTGTAACAGAAACCCCCCAGGACTGTGATTGCAGACAGAGGTGAACTAAGGTCTCAAGAGAAAAACCGCCATCAATGACATTCACCCGCAAACAGATACCCTCAAAAGAGATTCAGAGCCTTATCTGCAGGTTTTTTTAATGTCCCTCCTCATCATGACTGCCTGGATGACCCAGGCAATCCACAAAAGGTTAACAAATCTCCATCCATCATGGCTACCTCAGAGAGCCTCTACCTTTCTCTTAGCCTGTCAGAGTTATGCTACCCTCATCACCTGACCTTGGCACCCAGTAGTGGCCAAACAACTGTCCTCTCTCTAAGTGTGGCCTACCACAGACCCAGGCTACCATAGAGCCAGGGATTAAATTTAGTAGGCCAGGCCTCTCACGAGACTGCTGAGTGGGACCTGTGCTATGGAGTAGGGGATTGCAATGTAAATAGTGTTGGGGCATTGCAGCAAAACCAGGAGAGGTGAAATGCAACTGATCAGTGTCCTAGCCTAAGGGACCAGAGAACACTAAACTCTGGCTAAACTTGGCTGAAAGGGCCAAGCACCTCCTTCAAAATGGCATGGGTTACCATTACCATATTTGTGCCAGGCTTTGGAGGGTCCAGACAGCCCAGCTGCTGTGGCTCCTTAGAGGAATTTGTTGGACATCAGACAAGCCCGGTGTAGCGGGATGAAGAAAGGCGCAGCCTCCAGAGACCACTGACCTGTCCACAGCACAGGGAAAGGGCTGGTTGGATGAGCACATGCTGTGTCCAAGCATCAGTGGCTAGGATGTGGTGCCAGATGTCTCCTGTGAGAAAGTAGAAGTTTTGTGGATGCCTCTCTGGCTGGGCAGGAAGTAGAGGCCATGACCACAGTAGGTGTGGCTATCCGGGGTGGGGTAGGTCTTGCGTCCCCTTCTAACCTAGGATCTCTTTAATGGTAATGGAGACACACTTACAGAAGAGGAAGGATTATAGAGCATCAGGAACGTGGGCTGGTGGCTCAGAATTCAGGAGAATTGGTGAAGAGAAGTGCATGCAGCCTTTATCTCTGAAAGAGCCTGAAGATCTTATCCTTTTCAAACCTAAGTTTAAACACCCATGTTTTCCAACGTGCTTACACCAGCTTTCACCAAGCTTTTGTTCAGTACCAAGAAACTGCTGATTGTGGTGAAAGTGTGCTTTGAAATATTAATTAATAATATGTTAGAAGAACTAAGACGACCCTGAGAAAACTATTTTGATAAATTATTGAAGAAGGAAGATTGCTATCTCCAAAACATCTTTAAAAAACATATATATATATATTTTTTTTTCGGTTTAAGATAGGTTTAAGATAGGTAAAACCATCTTGATGTTAGGAACTGGACGAGGAAGACAAATGAGGGGTTAATGCACCTTCCACATGCCACCAAGCGGGCAAACAACTATGAACCACATCCAAAGCAACAAATAAACATCAACACACCTGACATTAAACCATTGTAACATCACCAGATAGAGAGCACCTTGATTGGCATGGGCCAACTATATCCATGTTAACATCAACATACCTGACTTCAAATATTTTAACCGCAAGACAAAGACTATCTACACCACCAGAAGACAAATACATCAAAATTCATGACATTAAGTATTGTAATGGGGCAAGTTAGAGAGAATTTGACCAGTATGGACTGAGTATATCATTGTCAACATCAACATACCTGACATCAAAACATTTTAGCACAGGGAGACACAAAAATGTCACATTACAAGGAGCAGCTGCCAATATTATAAAGACAGTATCAATGTCAACCCGGCTGAAATAAGTATCGTAACACAGTTATGCATTGAACAGCCATGACATCAGAATCCACCAAGAAAAACACAGAGACTAATTAACAAACCTGAAGTCAAGCATTTAGGCCAGTCAGTAATATAAAATGTCACCAAGAACACGGGAGCCCTGCCTATCTGTTGTGTGCGTAATCCAGCGTGAAGAAGACACTTGGATGCAGTGTCAATATCTCCAAAACAAGCAGTTTATTCCACATTACTGGTAGCTGGACATTGATTATTAAGTTAAAATATTTGTTGAAAAATGCCAGGAATGTTTATGTTTTGATAATATTGGAAAGTTAAGGTCCTACTTCTTACTCCCATGCCATGGCCTGAAGGTCCCTGGATGAAAATTGGTTTATACTACGCTGGTCCATACAACTTATTGAAAACTGAATTGAAGTATTTGATTGTGGTGGTGGATTACTTTTTGCATTTGTAAAGTCAGCTGATACAATGTGAACATTTGTTTGGAAAACATCATGTGTATTGAAGGTGCTCCTAAATCAATTGTAACAGACAATGGATCACATTTCATATTGAATGCAATTTTGCAACAAACGTGATATACAAAACATTAAGGTTCCATTATATAGTCCGGCTTGGTCTAGTAGAGAGGGCTAATCGCTTCCTGCAGGAAGGCATAAAGACAGCTATTTCTAACGACTTAAATGTAATGGAGTATTTAAAGGACAAAGTTTGGAGCTACAATACCACGCCACACAGAACCACAGGTGTTGCGACTTTTGTGCTTTTAAGAGGCAGGAAACCAGTTTCACACTTAATTCCTTCTGGGTTAGATGAGCATACAGGTTGTGTTAGTGAACAAATGGATTTGAACAACTTACGCAGAAATGTGGAATAGAGTCAAAACTTTTGTAAAGAGTATTTTAAATGCAATAGTACTGCAAAGGACGTTCATGTGCATATTCATCCAGGGACCTTTGGGCTATGGTATGGGAATAAGAGATGGGGACATTAACTTTCCTATGTTTGTCAGAACATAAACAATCCTTGCATTTTTAGCAAAGATTTCAACTTGAGAACAGTAGCTGAAATACCCAAATACCCTTTGTTACCCATTACAACAATTTTGTGGCAAAGTCCATAATGTGGTGCATAACATTCCTGTCTTAAAACCATGTAATCGACTACTGATAGTTCAGAAAACAGTTGAGAAAAACACTTAATGTTGAAGGCCATATCTTGTCTCTTGGCCACCTTTCACTATAAACTCTTTAACTCTGCACAAGGTCTGATCTTTCTCGCAACTTTCACTCTGCTCTTTCGCATGAATATGAAATGTATCTGTGTCACCAACAACAGACATGGCACAATCATTGACATGCTCATGACTCAAATATTTGTCCAGGACATCCTCCACAGGAAACATTTAAAGAAAGTCTGACCTCACATTCTTTCCTTCAGATATATACTTAACATCAAAATGGAATCCTTACAAATCTGATAACAGTCTTATCAACCTGGGCAAAGCTTTGTTGAAACAACTGTTACTTAACATGTATATAATGGCTTATGGACCATACCAGATCATAACGTGTACCCCAAATATACATTTTAAATTTCCCTGCTGCCCATGAACAGGCTAGTGCCTCCCGTTCAATTGTACTGCATTTACATTCAGCTTCTGTCAGTACTCTAGGTGCAAATGTTATAGTGTTTTCTTTATCATTCATCCTTTGAATGAGAACAGCACCAAGGCCATACAAACTCACATCAACAGTAATGATGTTTTAAAAATATGAAAAAAGGTTTAAGGCTGCTACATTCACAGTGTCAGATGTCAGTCTATCAAAACCATCCTGAGCTTGTTTTGTCCAATTAATGTTTTTTCAAGCAGGTCTCTCAGAGGTTGAACCACAAGAGCAAACCTATGGACAAACCTTGAGTAGTACTCACTAAGACCTAGAAATTATCTTAAACTGTCCCTATCCATTGGAACAGGTGCTTCGGTAATTGCTTTCACCAATTACATCTTAGGTTTAATGCCCTCCCCTGAAATATTATGACCAGGGTGATCCACTTGTTGTGTCATAAATCAGCATTTCTGTTTAATAATTAAATTCCACACCTCATTAGTATGCTTAAGACTTTTTCTAGTCTTTTGTTGTGAGATTCAACATTATCAGCTTAGGGAAGATGTCATCTTGAGAAACTTGTTTACCAGCTTTATTGCCAAAATGTGTATCCATTAATCGTTGAAAAACACTGGCTGCGGATGCCAGGCCGAAAGGTATCTGCAAATACTTGGACGCTCGTAAAGGTGCTATAAAAGTAGTCAACCTTTGCGATTCTTAAGCTAACACAAATTGATGGTATAAAGATCGTAGATCGATAGTTGAAAAACAACTAAAATTGCCTAAATTTGCAAACATGACACGAATGGGTGGAAGAGGATGAAAATCTACAACTATGTTTCTGTAGTGAGCTCTGAGGTCTGCACGTAACCTGATTTCCCCAGATTTTTCCCTCCCAATCACAGCTGCAGCAACACATTTTCTGTGCACATGTTGTCCAACAAATACTTCAATTCTGTCTAAGAGAAATAGGAATTGGTCTAACCTATTGCATTACAGGTTTAGTATCTTACTTCAGATCAATTTTGTGCACAAAACCCTTGACCAAACCAACCACTTCACTAAAGACCTGTGAAAACCGCTCTAATAACACATCAATGTTTGCATCAACCACACCAGTGTCTAAACCTAATACTGTCATTTCACCCAACACAACTTGTTCAGCGGAGCCTAGTTTAAGCCAAATGCCCAGTTTACCTTGATCTTGCTATCCCATTATGTCCCTTCTTTTTTTCTGCAACATATATTTTAGAGTAGATTGACCTACCGTTAAGAACATCTTGAAAGTATCCTCTCATAATGCTATCATACCCACCAAACAATATCATATCGACCAAACTCTTTGGGATTGATATCTGTTCCCTGTAGTTTCCTGTTTAACCATTTTTCCAAACTTACATTTGAAAGTACAGTGATTGGCAAACCCAAATTAGCCATGACATTCAAAACCACATTAACTATGTTTACATCACAGATTGGAACTTGGAACATTTTTTATGTGTATGAACCAGTCCCACATCAACAGTCAAAACATTGCTCACACCCTCGCAAAGGTCTTTTTCATCAAGTGATTTGACTTACTTTTGTTTGTACACTACAGAACACAGCCTGAAAATGCCCTGTTATTCTGATTTAGTTTACACTTTTTCTCTTGTGTGAGGCACGCAGAATTGTTACTTAGGTGATTTTTTTGAACCACACCTAAAACAATAACTAGAATATTTTTTGCCCTGAGCTTTAGTGAACCTGTTCTTTCTAGACCCAACACATACAACGGGGTCATCATAGGAATTACACGTGACACAGGTATACTGTATTTAGTTTAATCAGAGATGGCTTTTGTGGAATTAAGAGATCGCGCTGTACCCTTAGCGATGTTTATGACTTAATTTAGTGTAGGATTTGTGCAACTCTGAATGCGTTTTTTAGTTTTTTCGAGGTGCAGTTGAACACAAACTGATCTCGGAGATAAATATCCAGATTACTGCCAAATTCGCACTTAGCTATAAGTACTCTTAGAGCAGCTAAATAGTCCTCAAACGATTCTTCCAATTTTTGTTTTCTTTTGAAGAATGTGTGCCTTTCTAACATACAGAAGGTTCATCTGAGTATTGTTTAGTCATACAAGCTACTGCGTCTGTGTATTCATCCCATGTTTCAGCTTCAGCAGAAGGTTGAACAATCTGAGGCAAATTGTTTTAAACTTTTTGCCCATCATCACAAATATGAATAAATATTAAGGCTGTACGTCGAATTGCATATTTCTTGGCATCAATTGCAATTATATAAATCTCAAAAATTCTCAGTCTTTTTCTCCATAACATCGGTGGTCTGCTGGGAAGTTGTAAAAAAGGAGGAGGTTGCACAACGTTGTTACAATTTGCCATATCCGTGATATGTATATCCAAAAACATTTAAAATAGCAGCCACAATGTCTGCCTTTATTCAGAGAGGTTAACAAAGTTTAAAAAATATAAACTCCAAACACCTAAGTGCAGTAAACCTTGGAAAGAACTTGTGTGCCTGAATTCCAACAGCAAAGGTGGTGTGAACAAATATTAGTGAACCTGTGTCACTGTATTAAACGATTATCCTTATAAATGGATGCACTTATGAAGAGAATGTGAAAAACGCAGGATAACCAATTCAAAATGGCTGCACGTTAGCCGCATGATGATGTTTACATTTAGGGTGTGTTAAATCCAAGATTGTCACACGTCGACATACAACGTGATAATGTGCTGGTGCAGGATGTGATGACGCCAAGGAAATGCAAGAACCAAGAGTGCATGTGACCATAGAGAACGCCGCTTGACCACTGAGCCTGAGAATGGGCTCGCTGAGACAACGATTGAAAACAACACAACTGCCACATCATAAGTGCATGAAAATGCGATATAAGACACTGTGCATTGGGAGCATGTATATAAATAAAGTACATTGTCAGGAAATAAACACTTCACCCAGAATATGGCTTGAGGTATCCACTAATATCCATGTAAACGTTTGGACTCCAAACAACGGTCCCAAGTGTATTAACACTTTTCTGTGGGTCTCCAAATAATCTGCTTGTCGCCAAAATATGGGCGTAATCTCCGGTAATGAAGGCACTCTGATGTGATGTCGATATCTTCAAAACAAGCAGCTTATTCCAGAAGAAAGACTCGCAACCACTGCCAGGGACGTCTCCGCTGCAAATGCCTGAATACATTCCACCTGTACTTGACACATATCCAACACTATTAGAATACCAAATGATAGCCCCAGTGTGGTCTAGTCAGGCTTCAATGAGGGTACGAAGAGTTCCTGAGGGAGAGCCGAACAGAAGTGGTTAGCTTCATGAGCTTAGATGCACCACTATTTGAGCTTTGCATGGAGAGTTATATCGCTGAGTGCACAGAGGAGAGCTTATTTTCATTGTGTTACTGAAAACCAGAACCTTCACTGACCTAACTCTCCATTCTACTCATGTAAGACAAACCAACAGCCCGCTCTGACCCGCAGCGTCCAGAAACTGATTCTTGCATCAGTACCACTCATTATCAGGGCCAGACCTGACAGACCACCATGGCCTTATTAGGTACATCAGCAAGACTAGGCTTGGCAATCCATGAGACCATGCCAATCAGAGATCCGCAATCAGGATTAGCATACTATCAAGGCCGCATCAGGCAGACCACCAGAAGCAGGTTTGGCATTTTACCAAGACCCATTCAAGAATACCTCTATGACTGGCTCCAGTAGACCACCAGGTACAGATCTGGCAGACCCCAGGTACGAGGTATAGTAAACCAATGATTCCGGAACTGACAGACCATCTATGCCACTTCACTCTACTCTGACACAATCTACTCTACACCACTGCACTCTATACCACTCTACACCACTCTACTCTATGCCACTGCACTCTACGCCACTCTACTCTTAACCACTGCACTCTAAACCACTGCACTCTACATAACTGCACTCTGTGCCACTGCACTCTACTCTGCATCTCTGTACTCTACGCCACTGCTCTCAATGCCACTTTACTCCACTTTACACTAATGCAGTCTGACACTCTACTCTGAAACTCTTCACTCTCCGTCACTGAACTCTCTTCATTTCTACTCTGCAGCACTCCACTCTAAACTACTACACTCTACACTGTTGCACTCTATACTGCTGCACTCTCTGGCACTATACTGTGTTCTGCACCACTCTAAGACCCATATATACCCAATTCCCAAATAGTAATTACCACATAACAAATCTGTAGAAATCGCTATTTGGGATTCACAAAAGGGAATGTATGATACCTGCGATTTCCTAATAGCGATTCCTACTGATTTGCATTCGCTATTAGGAAATCGCAAATTAGGAAATCACAAATTTGCCATTTGCTAATAATTTCCTAACTTGTGGGGGTAGGAGTATGTGGGGAAGTTTAAGGGGATTATTGAGAAGAAAGACAAGTTTTATATTCTTAGAGATTTCCATGTCAACCACAATAATGTTTTGTCTCATCTTAGTACTGCAACTTCTTCAGACAAGGATCTATGCATGTTTTCACTTTTATGCATTTTTGCATGCAACATTTACAACGAACAGTTTAGTGCAGTTTATGTGGGCATGAACTGTGAGCCAATAGCATTTTCTTCTAAGCGAGTTTCGCGTTTCTAGGGTGGGCAGTAGGTTGGCATAACCATCTTCTAAAATGAAGTCTGCTTTGATAGTTAGCTTAATATATTTACCCACCTTACAATGGACCGCGTTGTGGTTGAGAGCTGATTTTATTCTGGCCCTTGTACCTCCTCTTTTGTCTGGACTGGGACACCAGCACATATCCAATGGGATACATTAAACAAGTCGATCAGGGTCATTCATTTTAAGGAGAAGCTGAACCCCCATTTATTCTTTCTTTCATCTGTACAGCCCACTTCAAGCAATGTCTTTCTTAAGGGTGTCCACTGCTGCTCCTCCATGCCAGGTTTTCAGAATCTGCCTCTTTAAATGTGTAGATGCAGTGTCTGAAGCAAATTAGTCTAGATAAATAACAGAGCTTAAGGCTATTTAAATAACATTATGAGTCAAGTCAAAATCTAAATATAACTGTTTTAAGAAAGCCCCTTTACTCAGAAATAGACAACCTTTCATCCACAAACTGAGTAAAGCAATTGGCGCTGTCATCTTGCCTCACACATCTGGAGTACTGCAGCCCAATACACACCTCCTTGAGTATTTCGTGTACAGAATTATCCAAACACATTTCATATACTCTACAATCACCACAAAGAGGCATGACTCCTACATGAGACTGCTGGGTTGTTTTTTTCATGTGCATTGTGAATGTTGTCAAAGGGAGGGAGCGACTCAAAGGTCTGTTGGCTTTAAGCTTAGCGCTTCTCCGCTCGGGCACAATGCATAGAAGATATGTTGCTCATGTTTTAGGGAGTGTGCATACTACCTGAGGACATTCTATGGAGTAATGAGGGCCTTGGCTAAATGCACCACCTAATAGTCACTGTAATTGTGACCTCGGCATAATGGTGTGCTCCTTCACTTATTATTGGCAAATTTTACATATTTGTGGTGTCTCTCACCATCATTAACACAATGGGGGAATTGTGATCATAAGCATGACTATCACAGGAATATTGGTAACCTGGACATTAGCTGCATACCCTACCTTAGTCTCTACTTTGGTGGGCAGCAAAATTTTATTTTTCTTTATTTATAGTGGGCCTGTCTCATATATCTGTCACTATGCCTGACATAAGGGTGGCCTCAAACTAATTGTGTTCATCCATAACACATTTGAGACACTCTCAGATAACACTGGCCCATCCATAATGTTGCCTTTCTTTACATATTATGAACATACTTAGCAATCTTGTGTCTATGCCTAGAATAATGGTAGCCTTGCCCTAATGGTTCTCTTATTGACATATTGTGGGTACCTTGAGATATTTCTGGCTATTAGGAGGCCTTTTCTTCCGGCCCTGAGGAGGTCAGTCCCACTCAAGAAGCAATGCTATCAGAGTACACTGTTTTGATATATTGGACACCACACAACCAATTAGTGGAGAGTCACCAGGTCCTCAAAACACATTAGTTGGCTAGAAGCAAGTGTCCTCACTCACCAACAGATGACATGCTTCATCATCAGGCATTGCTTCTCGTCAGGCAAGCGCTGCAATGCCTGCCGGGCCCTGCCGGAGGGCTCTTTGCCAGACATCTTTTGCTTGTGGTTGCCAGTAAAAAGTGAGATGTGGGGACTAGAACAAGTGTCATTGAAATTGACTAAAGGTGCCATATGGATAAATTTTATTGCAAACAAAGTTATTTGGGACCTATGTCAAGGTTAAAAACAAAGAGGGAAAGTGCCAGGTATAATGACCTGCTTTCCTCAAAGCGGTGTGGAAAAAAAAAGCGGGGGGGGTCCCTCCACTTGAAATATGCAAGAGGAGGAAAACCAAAATCTGTGTTAAAAGAACTATCTACGCTACAGGAGTTGTGGTTGACATGTTTCTCGTCCTAATTGTCCTTACATATCTGGTGGCCATTCACAGGACAAAAAAGAGTACCTAGTCCTCACTAAGAAAGTATGAGCGCTCTTCACTTGGTAGATCTATTAATACTGATCAGTTGTTTGATGGGAAACTGTCCCTCTAATGGTGATGACCTGTAAAATGAAATACAAACAAAGAATTGTAGGTATATCATGTTCATTGAAAAAGCAGATATTGTGTCCAAATGCTATGGTGAATATTACAGATAGTGAAACCAAGCTCATGTCATTGATACACAGGATGATTGATGTAATGGCAGGATAAAAAACCCATGTGAATGATATGTTAAACACAGAGCAATCTCTTATCCTTCTAGTTTCAGGGACGGGCCCCTTGGGAACATATGGATCCTACTAATCCCAAGCAATCATGTACTAAAAAATAATGGAAACGGTAAATACCACTCTCGATAGAGTGCAAGACGATAACAGTTCATGTCTGTCAAAAATGATGTTTAACAGTAATATCGTAACAGTATGGGGTAGTTGCCCCTAAGAAGACCCCCATCTGGCTTGAAATAGTGGGGACAGTCATCACTCAGTGACGCCCAATGTTTATCCAGTATTCATTCTTGACTCTCAGGTAGGCCCCAGCGTATGTGTTACAGTCCCCGCCAACAGCTCCATATTTCAGATAGAGTTATGTGACAATGGTGCCATAAGGAGGATATATATGTATAGGTGTGCCGCCTATCATCAGTTTTGTAGCAGCTTCATAAGAGACTGTAGTCATTATTATACCTAATATGACAGTTAGCGCCAACGTATTATTGAGAAAAGTAACTCGGCCCCACAAGTGGCACAAAAAAACATTGTCCTAAATGATTCGACCACACCCAACAGCATACTATAATTCTTATTAAAGTAGGAATAGCTACAAATAGAACAAAATGTCAGCTCCCACCAGCATTCAGAAAGAGCGGTATTTCATTTTATTTAAACACACAGTTGTGTGTGAACAAGGAGCCCATTGTATATGCTCGTTTTCTGAACTCTTGCTGATCACAAGGAGGCCAGCAAATGAACTTGATCGTTGTCGCACTCTGTAAGACGAGGTTGAGACAACAGTAAATGAAAATTGCCAGCATGCACTGAAAGGATGATGTGGCATTGTTGCCGCACTCTGTAAAGCGCTGTTAACACAACAGTAAATAAAAATCATCAGCCAACACTACTACCATGTTGCAATGTATGTATGAGCATGTCGCGGTGTTAACCGCTCTCTCAGCGAGCTTGTATGTCTCCCACAGATTAAGCTGCCAAGGGGTATGACAGGTCCCACCCCCATTTAGGAGCTAAATGGTATTCCCACCAGGGTATAAGAAACATATATAAAGCAGAGCGGGATCCCAACTGGGAAGCTCTGCAGTACTCACTGCACTCCTTGGACTAGAAGTCTTCTTCACCAACCCATCCTCCATGAACCCAAAAGTATTGGCGTTCAGTGGATGACCCGATTTTAAAGAGGCATTGATGGCCATAGAGATAGGGCAAGGCCATGCTCACAGGGTGGGAGAAAAACAATTCAATGGCGGCCATCTTAGAAGCGTGCATGGGCAGTAATTACAACTATTCAATCTCACCCAGTAGAGTCATTGGACATCTTTATGATAAAAAGAAAGAAAAGACTAAAAAAAAGAATAGCTTTGAAACACGGAAATGCTTGGAGGGGGGCATCTAAATTGTGGTGATATAATTTAAAGGTCCAACATACATTGTTACTACTATGGAATTGCAGTTATCACTATTAAGCCCCCCAAAAGTGTCATGGGACAACTTTCTTAAAACAACGAAAAAAGAAAAGTGTGTCAAAGAGACTGGCTTGCCGGCTCTCAAATGCTCAACAAGTATGTAATTTAAATAGTGATGGTGGAATTCAAGGATCCAACATATATTGTATCTGCAATTATGTTGTTATCGGAGAGAGGGCCAAAATAATCAGGATGCAGAGAATAAATCCATATCCCTTGAAGTAAAGCTATAGTGCTTCCAAAGTAGACTTATCTACGGTCCAAAAAATTGAACTTAGAGAGTGCATCAGTCCCATTACCAAGCATGCCTTTACAATGTGTTTTTTTACAATGCATACGTCTTTACCATGTATGCCTTTATAACTAAAATGTGAGTTTTTCACAGGTAAGTATAACCCCTTTATTCACAAACATTCACACATGTACACACTCACACACATATATAAAATACACATCCCTGCTACATTTTTTTTGTGGTAATGGCATGTGCAGTCAAAGCAAGTTGTGATAGAAATATGCATGGTAAATACATGCGTGGTCATGACTACGTTGTAATTGCTGTTTCCCTTTGTAATCATGTACTCAAATTAAGCAGGTAATATTTCTCCTCCGTCTGCTCTGCCTCTCCACCAAAATCTTCATCCTCCTTCCCAGGATGTACAAAGCCGCCATTGTAAATGATCCTGATGCTTTTTGGGTTTATTGCACCTGGTTACCATCAGATCCAATTTGATGGTAATTGCATTTTCCTAAATGCCCATTTTGAGACCAGTCGCAATTAGGAAATGCTATGTACATGCGGTTACGGAATCACAAATAGGAGATTCCTATTTGCAATTTCCTATATTGCAATTCCCAAACTGCAATTTCTACTGGGTAGAAATCGCATTTTGCGACACCACATATGCCTTGCACACATACCAAAATGCAGATTCGCATTTCTTAACGGCCCGAAATAGCGATTCGGACCATTAAGAAATGCAAAATTGGTTTGTACATATGGGCCTATGCTACTCTACTCTTCACCACTTCATGCTACTCTACTGTGCACCACTCCATGCCATTGCATTCTATGCTACTCTACTCTGCGCCACTGCCCTCTGCTTTACTGAAGTCTACGCCACTCCACTCTACCCCACTCTACTCTGCGCCACTCCACTTTACACCACTGCACTTTACTATGCACAGCTTTAATCTACGCCATTGCGCATCCAAGATACTTGTCATTTTGAAACACACATTATATGAAAGTCATACACAAATATTTTCGCACACACTTTTAATGCTAATACAACTCCTGACTCACATAAACCCACATCCTTATACCCAATCCTCTCAACCTGTATGGTCTCACACACGCTTTCACACGTCAGTGGACCTCCACCCCACTGCACACACATTCACATCGATGTTGTCCACCCTGCTGCAAATGTGGACACACTCATGCACCCATGAACCCGCACAGTGCTACACACGCCCCCTCACACCCGTGCACCCTTACCCCATCTGCACGCACTTCTCCTCCCCAACCCACGCCAAGGACACGGCGGACATCACGTCCTCCTGATGGAGAACTGCCTAATAATTAATAACCATTAGGGACAATAATGACGGCGCCGGCCACCGCCGGACCGATCTGCAGACTCGTCTTTTCCACTTTCATAAAAACAATGATTTGACTTTGAAGAAAATGACTTTTTTTTTCAAAAGTGAAATCCAGCTGCAGCCCCCCATCCTTCCCTGTCTCCCCAGTCCCTCTTACGTCCCCCCCCTCTTTTTCCCTTTCTTTTAATACTCTGCGTTCTATCATGCAAATCCCCTTTCAAATTATGAGAGTATTAGGCCCATCAGCAGTAATGTCACCGACACAAAATGAGAGCGGGACTTAAGCACCCAGCGAACAATGAAATGTGTGAGCCCTGGGACAGGACAATTAAGCAGTGGGCTTAGCCAGCGATGGAAATTTATTGCTATCAAATCCATATTTCTATTTTCCCCCTGAACAGTAACCTATTTGAATATGATTAAAGGTTTTCATTAGAGAGGAGACGGGCCCTGGCGCGCAGTTCCTGGGGAGCTTCACAAACAGGCTCTTGTTTTAAGGTGTTCCTTTGTGGGGGTGAGAGCCTGCAGGGCGGATGGAGGATGCTGCAGGAGTTGGAGTCACACCCTGGAAATGATCTTCGCGGAGATTCATAGCTGCACCCTCGGGTGGAGTCCGCGAGATGGACGTCTCCACAAGAAGAGTACAAAAGCGGTTGAAAGGCTGTGAGGAGTGAATTTGAGGAAGTAGCTCTCCCTCTGAACCAAGGACCCTCAGTCACTCATTTAGGACTGATACAATCTTGGTGGATGGATCCCTGCGATATAGAAGGGCGTTGTTATGGATCACATCACACAATAGATTCTGTAACAAAACACCCACTCTCTATATTAACAAGCACGTTTTAATTGGAACAGCAGATAATGACGTTTCACTGTTTTGCTGCTTATGTATTTATCAATGGAGCACACAGGTTTTTCCTCCAAACACAGACGCGCCTTTTGCATTTGCTGTTTTTTTATTTTTATGCTAGCACAAAGTTTCTTTAACACGGGACTAGATTGCGCAATGAATCCACCATACACATAATGAATTGACCAGGGGAGACCGGTGCATACCCCTTGAGCACACCCAAGGCCAGGCTGGAAACCTAACACAACACTGGCAAAAAGGTTCAAACAAACCCATTCTAAAATGTTCAATCCAGCCCGCTGCCTTCATTTTTTTTCTCTCTCTCTCCCTCTCTCTCTCTCAGTCTTTCTCTATTTCGCCTGCGTGCCTACTACCGTAAACCCCCGAGAGCTGGGGACAGGGAGAGGCCATGGACCTTTAAAGACCGCTCTCCTCCGGCTCCAGCCCCCGGGGTAATGCCCGGTAGAATAAAGGGCCAATCACGCCCTGGAGGATTGGTGGGAGCAGGCAGGGAGTAGGTAAATGTCTGTTCTTTAAGAAGGAGGAAACCATGCCAGACAGTTGCCTTTGACGGCTTTAAAGCCAGTCTGATATTTTCAAAGATGCCAGAGTACCGCAGGGCGGACAGTATTGTGCATATCTCAGATATCTGGTGCACTAATTATGAATGTTATTTCAATTTACCATTCTTTACATTTTAATAAAGCAGTGTCTCAATTTAATGTGCCGACTTTTCAATCGGTTTCACTGTTTTCATTTTTTGTGTGCTTTTGTTTCTTTTAATGAAAAAAGGAGAGACCTGAATGTGCTGCCTGTACTTTACTGATTTCCTCCACCACACTTAGCGAATAAATAAATGTAGATATTGTATAGTGCACTGTTACTCAGACAGGGTGTCCATGTGGTGGTCAACACTGGGGTCCTGGGAGTGCAGCAGAATCAGTTGGGTACCAGTCAGGCCTAAACTAGCTTTATAAGTGTAGGTAGCTTAGTCTGAAGTCTGCAGGGAAAGGGGAACTTCATTCCAGAGTTTAAAGGCCTTGCAGGAAAAGGTATGCATCCAGGCCCAGGCCTAGTAGATTTTAGGAACTAGAAGCAATCTGCAATCTAGAAATCAACTACTTTGGAAGTCCAAGATACAAGACATTTCCATATCCCAAATCTGGAAGATATGAAGGCCCGAAAAAACATCTTTCTGTCTGGCACCAAGGCTTGGGGAAGATTTTCTTCAGAGTCTGCCACTTTGCGTGCCTGACAAACATTGTAACTTAAGTGCAGAGGTGTTATCAGATGAGAGCCATAGGTCCGTTTGGGACATTTGCCCTATGTTATGGCAAAACTAATTAGACACAGAACATTCAAGATTGAGACTAGGAATGTTTAAAATATTTGTTACCAACAAGGTATTGCAAAGTTCCAGATTTTTAGTATTTTCAAAGTTTCCTGGTTAACCGTCGGCTGACCACAGATGTTTATGGATTGGGGATTTCACCACACAGAGAAAAAACTTTCATACTAATCAAGCCAGTCAGGCTGGAAAATATATGCCATTATCCTTACTGCAGAACTTTTCAATGCACAATGGCAGAACACAGGAAAATAACACTATCTTCTTTTTGCAAAGTTTGTTTAATGCACTGTTAAATAAGCATATGTGTAACATAAGGTGTCGCAAATCTTTGCAACTATTCACACCGTCATTCATACTGTATTCACATCCTCCACAACACTGGCGAGGTTTTCCTAATCAAGACAATCATCCGTGTCAGTATGGCTTGTGTTTTAGGAGAGGTGTTGGGTCAGCAGTACATTTTAATAACAGAACTAATGACATATAAATCCAGGATTCGTAAAGCGCGGCAAATCACCTGTGAGGGTCCCAAGGTGCTGAATTGTGGGAGGGGGAGATTAAGTGATTTGCCCAGAATCACAGGATGTTGAGTCTCAAATCTGGTTCCCTTAGCTCCGAAGTCTACAGCTCAGGATGTTAGACTACATCCTCTCATTGTTAACTGGACCATCTGGAATAAGTGTGTATCCAGGAGAAGCTCGCAGTGCTTTGAAGGGGCAGCGCATGCGGGGGACGGAGGGAATTAATTAACAAAACAAAAAAACACCTTTCTCCCCGCTGCTGCCATCACCGCGCCGCTCCTCTGCTGCAGATGCAGGCACAGGCTCCCAGCCTTCCCTGCAGCCAATCCGAACGCAGCTGTCATGCTGCTGGCAGCATGACAGCAGCGTTAGGATTGGCCGGACCGCCCAGCCAGGGCGCTCCGAGGCAGAGTGAAAGTCTCTGCCTGCTCTCTCCAACCCGACATCACAGTGCCGGGTTGGAGAGAGACCAGTGCCAGATGGCCAGCCAAACATACATGCGCACTGAGGGGGGAGTGCTATGCACTCCCCCCTCTGTCCCAGTCATAGCCCGTGGCCCGCCCCTTTTACTATAAAATGATAATTAACATAGTTTATTGTTTTATTGTGAAAGGTTTGCAGCTGCTGGTGCTGGTGGGGGCAGCGATGTTCCTCTGCACTAACGGAGAAGCTGGGCCTAGATGCAGACACTGAGCTTCAACATCCTTCCCAATGTATCTCCACCACTTGATACACTCAGGCGCGGCTCCTCCGCTAGGGTGGGAGAGCGTCCCCCACACCACGCCAACAGCCTCAACTGCATACCTTTTATTACAAAATGATCATAAACTATATTTATTATCGTTGTATATTAAAAGGGGCGGAGCCACAGGCTATGTCGGGGATGGACGGGGAGTGTACAGCACTCCCCCTCAGCGCACATGCATGTTTGGCCAGCCGTCTCGGGCCGGCCAAACACACATGTGCACTGGGCTCTCTCCAACCCTGCACTGTGTTGCCGGGTTGGATAGAGCAGGCAGAGACTTTCAATCTGCCTCAGAGCACCCTGGCTGGGCGCTCTGGCCAATCTGAATGCTGCTGTCATGCTGCCAGTAGCATGACAGCAGCATTCGGATTGGCCACAGAGCAGGCTGGATGCCTGTGCCTGCAACTTCAGCAGAGGAGTGGCGCAGTGGTGGCGGGAGTGACGGGAAAGGTAAATGCTTTTTTTTTTTATTAATTCCCCCTCGCATGCATGAGGCCCCGTCCCTTCAAAGCCCTGCGAGATGCTTATAATGGCATTAGTTCCAATGCCAACCGATCAAATTATGTTTTTAAATTTTTACTGAAATACAAGAAAATAATAGTTTGGGAGTTAATTTAAAAGTACCAAACCCCTACAGAAAACAAAGTATTTATTTGTCTAAGCCTTTTATGTTTAGTTTTAAGGACAGAGTTAGGACTGCGATTAAGTTTAGGATTGGGGCTAAAATCATGTATAAGATTTGGATTAGTATCAAATCATTTTCAGGGGTTTGAGGTTAGACTTTTTTAAATAAAGAAATTAAAATGTAATTGATTAACGATTTAACCTTTACGTTTATTAAAAGGATATGAATTTGGTTGTCCTAAAAAAAAAAATTACATTTAGTTTAATGTCTATTTAAATATAATTAGGGTTATGTTTTGGATGAGGTTTCGGTTTAGGTTTCTGGTTTGAAATTAAATTAAGGTAAGGAGTAACTTTAGAGCAACGGGGTTAGAAACAGGGTTATTATTTTTAAAGGCAGGGTTTAGGTTTAGGTTTAGGTACAGATTGATGTGAAGGGTGGAATTAATTGGTATTTTGGTCTTATAGATAAAGGAGTGATGCTTGGTCAGATTTATGTGTTCATAGTAGTTCCAATTTTATTGATGCAGACATAATAACTTGGAATACAGCAGGGGATCAAAGTGATGGGAAGATGAAGTGATAGTGGTCGAAGTTGTGGTACATACGCAACAATAGATCTACATTTGTCACATGACCAGATTTTTAAAAAAACTGCCCAGCAGACATAGCTACATGCCATGATGGCTGAGGCAACACCTTTGGTCTAGTCCGAATATTCAAAAGCAAACATTCACAACACATCAATAGGTACACAGTCGTGAGTCAACAGAAGAATGTGTATGTAGCACTACTGACAATAGCTACCTCCCCCACTCTCTGGAATTGACTAGTCAATACTCATTCAGCCAATAAATGCTTATTTCCCATGATTTGGTTATCAGGTCTGGATGACCTCCAGAGAAAAAGTTCTCTGGGGGGAGAGTGGGCTTTGGTGGTGGGTTAGGGCTATCTATGTCATCGGTCGCCACTTTGTCCCAGGATTAAGCTGCAACCTCTGCTCTCCGTGCTGTGCAATTGTAATTGTATTTATATAGCCCTTACTACCCCTGACAAAGCATTAAAGCGCTTTTCGGCGGGTAGCATGCTACTCTGGAACCCAAGAGGAATTAGTGGTGGATTAGTATAGGAAAATATGAGTATAGTATTAATAAGAGTTAATTTGAGCGGAGAATATGTGAGTTTGATAGTTGGATTGACTAGAGTAATGGAGGGATAGAGGAGGGAAGAGTATAGAAGTGTTAATTGGGATTTTGGAGTAATAAGATGAGGCTTGGGATGAGTAAAGGAGAGATGGAGGAGGGAGGAGTCTGTGGAAAGGGGTTAGGGAGATCATAGTAGCAGAAGGGGTTTTGGATGAGTCAAAAGTGAGATAAATGAGGGAGAATTAGTAGTTTTTTTTGGGAGATCATAGTAGTAAACTTAGGTGTGAAGTGAGCCAGGAACGGCAGAGGAGGGAAAAGCTTTGGCAGGCTTATTTTGGAGATCAAAGTAGTAGAATGGGTTTGAGATGAGTCAGAGTGGAGATGAAGGCTAGATTGATAGAGACATAGAGTGATGGGGAGACAGAGTAAAGCTTACGAGAGAGTGAATTTTTATTTTTTATTTATTTATTTATTTATTATTTAATTATTTTTTATAATTTATTCATTTAATTGCATTTTTTTTTTCTCTAGTACAGTAGGACTAGAGTAATAAATAGATATGTAAATACATAGTAAGTGAATATATGCAAGGAATGTAATAAGGGGCATAATAATATGAGAAGTAAAGTTGTATTGTATAAACACAGACTTTCAAGATTTGTAATATTTGATGTTAATTAATAAGTATACTTTTCTAACATTCATTTATCTTTCTTCAATTTTTCAGTAGCAAAATGCTTGCTGTTAAATAGTTAATATAACATTTGCTCATTGTGATATAAAAAGAAAGCAGGGATTCATAAGTATCTAATATAACAACTTATCTAGCAAATATGCAGTGACCTATGAACATGTTAAGCATAGAATAATATACACATATATATGTATATATAGACACATGCACACACACGAAGACACACACATATATATTTTTAGCCGTAAGTAATATACATTTGTTAAACAAGCTTAAGTACTGGCTGAAAGACAAGACACTTTCCAACAGATGGGTTTTAAATCGACTTTCACTCACTCACTTTCTTATATTTCACATCCCTCCTTGGTTTTTATTCAGTGACTTACGTTGATTACCTACTTGTCTACCGTGCATCTGCGTCCCTTCTTTTATGCCTTTCCAGTACTTAATGTTGCAAATGGTGAACAGACATTGTTCAGCAGATAAACAAATGCAAAGGAAGTTTTTGAATGTCACATGGTAGCTCTTCTGCACACTTATCACAGGAGACTGCCCAAACTGAGACTAAAGTAGGGCTTTATTTGAGGTTTCAATCATTTTTATTAATACCAAAAAACTTTTCAAATCACTACAATACAGTGCTCAAAAATATATGCCATCTCCAGTTTAACCCACAGTGATAGAACAATAATCCAACCTCTGTCCCTGTCAGAAACAGAAGTGTGGGGTAGGGACAGAAGTGCAATTGGACAGGAAGATAAAAAACGTATATTTCAGTTAGAAGTTCTTTGATACACCCCATGGCTACCTCAAACCTGCCTATCAGCAAAATGTTAGGGGCTTCAACATCCTGTTCAGGCATATAGGCTACCACCATGTCAGACCACAAACCTTCACTTAATTGAAGAAAAAAAATGGTAGGAATCATACCTTGACTACCCATACTCCTTTCTTCTCACCTTGAGAAAACCCTCTGCTACCTCCACGTGTGTAAAGATACACAACTGCCACCGTGAGTCACTTTCAGCTTGGCCGGATGCCAGAAAGATGAGTCCTGTCCCAATTGGAGCAATTCCTAGTTTAACTCCTTGCAATTTCTGATGTTGAATGTGTGTTGAGCTACTATAGTCCAGAAATATCAGAATATGCTAGTCTTCGTTGGTTGCCTTCAATGGGTGCTCCTCTCAAAATCAGTTCTACAGTGATTGTAATCACAGAATCCTGGTCTTTGCCCACATCTTCTCCAGGTAGATGGTATGCCTTCTGTGCTACAGTTTCTGGTCTGTTGTCAGAAGTCAGGATCTCTGTTTAAAAAAAAACTCTGTATGGAAACACCTAAGGATTCCTCCTCCGCCCAGTGTGTTGGTTCCTCCAATATACGAATATCGCTTGCACATAACAGATGATCTAGATGTTCAATCTGCGTCTCGATGTGAACCAGCTGTGGAATAGTGGAGTCCTTTAGTTTCTTGTATTCACATTACATTGACATTGAGGCTTTGGTTGCATGAGCCTAGTGATGATCTCTTGTACCACTTCCTTGTACCGTTAGTCAGGAAAGCCTATTGTTTGCAATCAAGGTTACAGTCTCTTTAAAATTGGTGGTGGTTTGCTGCAGAGTTCTTAGGCCCACATTGATTCAGCTTGGGATGTATCTTCACTATGCAGATGTCTGATGGTTGCCGTGGGCCAGCTCTCTAACTGCCTTGGCCTGGCAGTGCAATCCCTGACAATTTGAAATATGGATGGGATCCATGATCACTGGAAATCAGAAGGCTCAGTTGGACAATGCTTAATTTGTATAAAAATAAGTGCAAGGGCCTTGTTCAGGAGGCCACTGCTACTTTCACCAACCAGTGCCCCAGCCAGCTCTGCCAATGACAGTACCAACACAACTACTACAACTACTAACCCTCACACTCCTATTAGTTTGACAATTCTGACTATTCCAGCCCCCCAAACCTATAAGAACGGTTTGAGCAGCAGTATTAGTAATTTTTAGTGTATATAGAAGTAATAAACTGCAGTTGTTATGCTCATCTCTAAATTAGAGTCAATGCATCTGCTTCAATGCTCTGTTTGCCCCATTACTTAATTTTAAAAAGGGTCAAACCTGAATTTTTAAGACCTTATTAAATTTCAGCAATTAAAAGGCCCAAGATAACATTACAGGAATATTGAAATACTTGTGAGAGAGCTCAGCTGGCCCCCCTTTGAGTTGAAACATTGAGATTGTTAGGTGACCAAGCACATTGTTATAGGTTTCTTAGCACTAAGACATTTCTGCATATGTGTGCTGTGTCAATACACTGACATTACATAGCACCACTGGAAAGCCCTCCCCTGGCTTATGGTCACATGTTAATCTTCAAGACACTCAGCTTCACTTGAGAGGGCAACTAGAACCAGGGAATCTACTAAATCTTTGGAACCCGATACTGTAGATGCAAACCGTACGTCTTTGATCTAAGAGCTTGGACCTGCTCAAACCATCACCAACAAACAGCTGCGATATCAGAAATCACCATGCCAAGCGAGGGTCAGTATTATCAAATCCCACCCCCAACATCTATTACTAGAGGAAAACATCCTGGATTTCTCAGCAAGCCCGAAAATTTAATAAAACAAGCTAATGAGCCAGGAAGAAAACGTTCATCATGTTAGAAGTCTTAACAGTTTCGGTCCTAACAGCACAATAAACAAATTTGAGACCCTCCTATAGCTTCGATATATACTTTCACTCTTACGTGTCTTATTTTTTTAGAGATTGCATTCACCAGAATCCTGCTAAAGTGGTTTTGTCCATGTACTAGAATAAAGCGTTAAGGGAAAGGTGGGACAACATCACATCTTATTAGTACAATAAATTTAGAATGAATCCAGCATCATTTGAATGTAAAGCAATACAGGTGTACATGTAAAAAGATTTAATTATTTGGTAATCATGTTATTTCAGTACTTCAAACATAAGGGGTCAACTGTAGCATATGCACTTATTTGTCCAGCAGTAGAACAATACTTCATTGTACAATTTTGATGTGCCTATATGTGCTAATACACTCTTGCATGATGTAGTCAACAATATTGTCGTCTAAATTGATCCAAAACTACAAAGCACCAAAAGTCCAAATCCAAAGCTCCTGTCTGGCTGATCAAATCAGCATCAGACTGGAGACTGAGGAAGCCTTAATATGTGCTATAATTAAGTGTATAAATAATTCCTTTGAGAGCAACTGTTTGTTTCTGTACATATATACCTAAGCTCTTAAGGGGTTACTGGGTTGCCCCGTTTCTACGAATCAAAAAGCAATGGACACTGATAGTTCATTGATGACTTTTCAACTCTGATCCTGGTTTTACTATGATAATCTTCTATTTAGGTATAGTTTTTTTGGATCTGCCATGTGGGCTTAGTGGGACACTCATACCACCAAAGTGACCTGAGAATTAGATATGGGCAAACCACTGAAAGCTCGAGCCAGGCTTTGGCAGAAACTAGACTCAGGCTCAGCTCAATGTCCCCTCAGAACCTTGAGCTCAAAAAGAGCTGCGCTTTCATGAGGGGCGATCTGGCCTAGTGTCTACAGCTCTTTTTTTTTTCTTTACTTAGGTATACCGACTTGATTCGTGAGGTAATGCTCTATTGCATGGTAGTATTTGGTTCCAGGATAGCAGCATTCATGACATGCATTTCCCAGACAGACCTTGGGCACGCCGTGAGCGATCAGGTAATAGGAAACAAAGGGAACCAGGTTTGAATCACAGACATGTCCCTGTACTGAAGGAAAGATGTAAGTAGTCTGTGATTTTTGTGAAGCACCCCTATGTGGTTGGGAAAGCTGGCCCCATGTAAATTTGCCAGAAATAGAATGTGGATTCTGTCTGTCACTGATGCTGTAATGACATCCTCCAAGAACAAAGGACAAAGCAGTAACCAGTGATGTCAGAAAGAGATACCCATCTAATGGTTGAATTGGACAGTGTGAAACTGGAAAATCTGGGATCAGTCCCATTTTCCCTGCCTGACCAAATTGTGTGATCTAAGCAAATACTTATTTTGACCAAGCCTCCTTTTTGTTCATTAGCACGTTTGAGACCAGCTTGAAATAGTTGTACGTTAATGAAATGTGCTGTACAAAATCCTGTCTTGTGTTTGATTTAATTGCCTATAATATACCTCTATCTATAACAGGAATGTAGGCCACATAGGAGGGAGGCATGAAAACTGACTTGCCTCTTAGTTCACTAATAGTATTCTCATCACGGAGGGGGCAGGATTTTTTCTAAGTGCATGTTTAAAAACAATCAATATTAATAAATACATGTCATAGCTGAGATGTAATCTGATGTACTAACTTGAAACACTTCCGCCTGTTAAAGGAATACATTTTTTTATTTCGACATATTCTAGAATGATGTTTGTTGCATGATTTACATGCCAAATATTTCAGCGCTCGGCTCGTCCACTGGCTCTGAGAGCTAGAGCCAACCCTCGGTTCGGCTCCTTTGTTAGCTCATGCAGCTGTACCGAGAAGGAAGCGAGCACCTGGAAGGCCCGGTGTCACGCCTTCCGCGTGGCCGACCCCATCTGCCTTCGCACGGCAACGGCAGTCTGTCATGTCTGAAGTACATCGTGGGCAATACGGAACGGAGCGCGCGCGAAGAGGACATTAAAATAATCAGGCTTGTCAGCAAACGACTGTGACATTGGAAGGTAATGTGAGTCGCTGATCGCTCCCAGGCGCGCCCAAGGTCTCTCTGGGAAATCTCAGAAGCATTGTCGGATCTTCGCGCTTCCGGCAGAGACAGGCACCTCTGGGCCTTAGCAAGCCGTCGCGCGTCTATCTGCCCTAGGCCTAAGGGGCCCATGCCAGCCTCTTCTCACTTGGTGTGATCCGAAAACGGTTAACCAATCAATAATAGATAGGACCACCCTGCACCCGTCAATCTACCCCCGCCCAACCCCCTCTTTGCAAAGCCCCATCACCGCGCCAATCGAAACAGAACGGCTGCCAGATGAAATATATTACTATTAAATACTTAATTCTTCCAGTGTTCGGAGAGCGGGCAGCATGAATACCATTATTAAAGAAAATTACTTTGGCTGATCAGATATTTCTGCATACTAATTTCTGACCCCTCTTCCCTCTCTCCGCGTTTCTCATCCCTTGGAGACTAGGACAGATAAAATTCCATCACAAATAGCTGATTACTGGGGCTTGCATTAAAAATGACTTTTTTTCCTCTCTGCACTTATGTCCTTGCCTGGAGTGGATTCGCCTGCCAAAGCACCTCCAAATTCAGTCACAAGAACAGACCTCGGCTTCCATTCTGAGCACATGAAGGGGACTGATGTCTTGTGGTGCGGCCTAGGTAGTGCGTCCCATTGGAGGAGTGCCCAGCGGATTAGGTGTATAATCCCAAAAATGACTTTTAATGATAATCTTCATTAATACCAAGATCCGAAAAACAAACGCACTATTATGACCCCCTTCGCCCCCCACTCGCACGCACGCACGCACACACACACACACATCTGAGGTTCCCTGCCAGCTGTGGAAAGGTGATGTATTTTTATACTTATGTGGAAAGGCAATGTATTTTTATACTTAGAGAAAAAACTGAAATTGTATTTTTTTTTAGTTTCTCAAGTTTTTATTTCGTTTCAGTGCATAGTGTTAGATATTATGCTTCATAAAACCATTCTATTATGAGTTTTACCTATTTTTTTCTCTGCAAACACAAAAAACATACTGAGTCTTAGCCACCAGTCTTAGTGCTTCACTAAAAAGGTAAAACACAAATCAGCCATCTTCCGGAGTTTGTACTACTGGAACGATTTTTCATACTTTAATAATTGAATATGCATTGTAGATCAGCATTTTTGTTGAAATACCACAACTCTAAATTATTAGTTGGAGAGCCTCATGGGTGACAAGTAGCGCTCTGCAAATCACTTGATTGAAAAACATCATTTTTCATGGATATTTTTTTACACACCGTTAAAAAAGTGTCATGTTCAGCAGTCCCCTGAAGCAACATGAGAAATTGTCTCTCAAACTACGTGAACCTCCTGACACCAAAAGGTTTTGTAGGTTTTGAAAATTTCTGGTAAGATTTCATGTGATCTCCCATACAATATGTTTGGAAAACGAATTTGAGATGGAAAACAGAGCCCCAGTTTCACCAGAATGGGCCCCAAATTGCGAAAGGTTCGCGCTTAGAAAGGTCAGAATTAAACATTCACAGTGCAACTGTAGAGCCATCCGACCTTCATCAGGAAGATGAAGCAGCCAGCCATCTTTTCTGAGGGGCTACATTTGATTAGCTGTTTCTGCTTGGAAGCTTGTCTGCTCCACCTGAAGACCTCCATTAGTGTTGGGGCTATTTCCTCCTCCTTATAGCTTCCTTGTCCAAAGACTGGTCCTTAACCTTCAATCACTGCTGATAGCTAGCAGTGGTTTCAGGCTGACCTTAACATTGGCATGGTGAGTAGCAGTTGCCCTCATCACTGATACATTCCTCGGGCTCAACCAGGGAAATTGAACTAGGAACCATGCCCTAAGTTTGGAATCATGGCTTCGCGGGCCTGCATTTCCTCCTGCAGCTCCCACCTTATGTCTCCCTCCGGTCAAGATGATCCTTTTCTGTGGAAAGGAGATTTGGCCTAATGAAGAAGTTCTTGATAGCAGGATTAGAGCTGAATTATAACCTCATTTTTCTTATGTAATAATTTTGTGTAATTGTAGGCAATCACTTTTGTAACTGTTCATTTCTCGATCCCTGTGTGACCAGCTTGGGAAAACTAAGAAATATACTTAACATAGCATAACGCTCTCTTATAGGAATCTACAAGGAAAACAGGGCTAATCATCTGAATGGAACACAAGCCAAGAAGATGAGCAGAATGGTCTGCCTGTCTGTGTGTGCCTTGTACAGACTCCTGAAATCTCACACCCACATTTTGGCTCCTAGTAGAAGAATGCCAGGGACCCACTGATTGGTTATCTGGGGCCCCCATACGCACTGGTGTGTGTTTCAACAGAATGCTACCTTCAACACCGCCCTCCAAACTAAAAATAACTGCTCTCAGTAGAATCGTGAAAAGCCTTCAATGTACCTGCTATTAAAAGAGACCTTGGCAGTGTCACCGTGCATGTCGCAGGAAATAATTACAGCTTAAACATGCTAATAACCTGCTTCGCCTTTATCCGCCAGCTCCCTTGTCTCATAGGGGGTTCTGTCTTCTTTAGAGGGAGGAGAGAAATATGGGAACAAAGTCATTCATTTCTTCAATTTAAGTCAAATCTCCATAAATAAATCCCCCACTAGGTCCTGTTTTCTGTAAAGAACCTGATCATATTCAAGCAAGCAGCCAACACAAATAGATATCAGAGCAGGTTGGACAACTAGCGCTGTGCCTTAGCCTTTCTCTAAACTGCTTCCTCTCAAAAAACGTTATTTCCTTAAATCAAACTCTCTTGTCTCAAGGCTGCTGTCACATGTTGAAAGCTAAGGAGTGGCTTTAGGGTAGCAGTAGCCTGTCTTGCATAGAGGTAGCCATACTTGCTTTACACCGCCTTCTGTCCTACTCTAAGGCCAAGGTCTGCTGCATTCCATTAAAACTGGATACAGAGAGATGCAATAGTCATTGATGCCGCCTGCAGAAGCTACCAGAGCAACCAGCCAACTACATTAACTTGCACGAAACACATAGCTACCTAACTATACACCGCTAGTACATACTATGTTACACACAGAGCTCCAAAGTGACCAAATGGCAAGATATTAGCGTGATGCACAAAAACTTTAAATAAATCAATAAGGAAACCCAGACATACATATGCAGAACTTACCCTACCGAATTCCATGACTCAGTGTAGATTGCATAACAAATCTCTATATAGATGATAACATAGTCTATGTTAACACAAGGTTGTGACATTGCAGTCAGTTATACCAAGAAAATGTGTTCTAAGTTAACGCAATAAAATATGCATTTCCCCATCCCTTAACACATTCAAAAGTCTTTGCAAGTCTTTGGGCCAGATTTAAGGAAATTGGCGCCGCACCCAGTGCAGCGCCACTTTTCTTGCACCCCTTAGCACCCCCTACCGCCACCATGTGTGCGCCGTATCTAAGATATGGTGCACCATTACAGTAGTTAGGGAACTAGTGTCAGCATTTTTTACGCTAGGTCAGAGCTTTGCAGGATTAGTGTCAAAAGTTTTGAGGCTAATCCTGCAAAGCACATTGAGGCCCATTGTAAACAATGGTGTGCCTCCTTTTAACGCCTGCTTTGAGCAGGCGTTAAAAGTGATGAAAAAAATGATGCAAAGAAATCTCTTAGCTTTCTTTTGTGCCCATTTTTTTGGTTCCCCCTAATGGGGGAACACCCCCTTTGCATACATGATGACTGGTGCAGGCATAATGTAGCGCAAAGGGTTACAAAGTGGCACAATGCATGCACTTTGTAAGTTTGGCACAGCGATTTTGGCCTCGTTGGGCCACATTAGTGTAAAAAAAATGACGCTAATGTAGCGCAAGGAGGCACCAGGGGCTCCTAAATCTGCCCCTTTGTTTTTCTGTTATGTCAAAATGTGGAAACATAGGGCCTGATTACGACCTTTGGCGGATGGGATACTCAGTCACAAAGGTGACGTATATCCCATCCTCCATATTACAAGTTCCATTAAATCCTATGGACATGAAGGATATCCTGTCCGCCGCATTAGAATTAGAAGTTCCATTATATCCTATGCAACTTGTACAACGGCAGGCGGGATATCAGTCACGTTTGTGACTGATTATTCCATCCACCAAGGTCATCATCAGGCCATAGTTTTAAATAAAATGTGTATGTGTGTGGAAAAATGTGGTCTAGATTTTTTTTCTTTTTTACAGATGACACTAGTGAAAGATCTTGACTATTAAATTCAGTGTTATCAGTACTTTCCTGAACAGGCAGAGTTGACTATTTAGATATCTGTTCACGTCATGTCATCGCTTTTTAACCGTTTCCTAGTTATTCAATTTTTAGGTCGAGTGTAAGCGTACGACCTCCTGTATACTTTTAAGTATACTTTTTCTGTGGGCTTCCAGCTTTTTCATTTGTTAGTTTCGATGTCATTTAAAATCCTTGCTTGCTAGTGATCAGTCATGCCTTTTTGTCCCTCCTTCTTCTGTGTGGGAGCAGGGACCAACTACTGTATAAGTATGCTTTGTCCTGTTTATCTGATATGTAGGGGGCTTTTTTTTTACTTTGTTTCCTGCTCATGTCCAGGTAAGCTTCCCTTTTCATTTCCAGAGCATTATTGCTATGAGTTAAGCTTAGCTGTAAACAAAGCTATAAATACGGCTATTTTCTTGGTCACATTTGGTCTTGTGGGCTCTCTGCACCCTCTCTCAGCTGCTGTTTCCTGCCCTTCCTTGCCTTGGATTTTCTTTACTTAGTGTGCCTGCCTGTGGTGGTGCTGATAGCAAGGGTGGAGTATCCCTCAAGCACAGCTCCATCAGTGCACCTCAGTTCACAGACTCCAAGCCCTCACCTGTACCAGTTCCAGAATCCCACACACGCTGTCTGCCAGAGCACCTCAGTTCTTACAGTCAGTACACACACTGCTGTTCCAGTACTGGGATCTTGCGCGCAGCTCCATCAATGCACCTCTGTTCTACCCCAGTGAGGTCACGTCCTTTCCTATACTGTGACCCCGTTCACATACAGTTCAGTTACAGCAGCTCAATTCTAATATTCAATCCCACTGCCAAGCCAGTACTTGATCCAAAAGAGCAAAACACAGCTCAGCCAGTGCACCTCAAGTCTAACATCCAATGCCACTGTTTATGAGAACCACCACAGCTCCACCAGAATCCATCAATTCTAACATTCAGTGCATGTTCATCTCAGTACTGAGACTCACACACGCCCTTCAGGACTCCTCGCTTCTGTGGTTCAGAGGCAATGCCACTCCCATGCTGGACCCCACTCGCAGCTTCACCAGGACACCTCCAGGCTAACACTCGGCAACACTGGCACGCCAATACTAGGTTCCACACATTGCTCCATTAAGATACCTTACTTCTAACCTTGTGTGCCCTTTAGTATTCCAGTACTGCAGCCCACAAACAACTGTGTCAGTGCACCTCAACCCTAACCTGCAGTGCCCCATTATTCCAGTACCAGCAATTACACGGCACTCAGTTTCTCATTCCTGACCCGCTGCCTTTCTGTTACTCCAACATTGGGCTGGGACACAGCTCTTTCTATACCCCCAATCCTGATCTTAAGTGCCCCAATATTGTTGTATTGGGGTTCACTTACAACTCTACTGATGCACCTCCTGCTGTTCTGCAGCACCACCTGCTGTTCCACACTCTGACTTCTGTTTGAGGACGGGGGGGCAATTAAATCTATTCTTAGCTGCCATCTTTATTTGGGAGGGTCTGTTTCACTTTAGCTCACGCTATTCTTTTCTTTACCCTGTTTAGTATCAGTGGTTTCTTTCTCAACCACTTTTCTATTTCTAGCTTTTAAAATCCACACTTTAAGTTTAACTCTTTCTTACAACTGTTTATTTCTACTCCTCTCCCTTTTTATTGCTCTCTTCCTCTTGCTACCTCCTCTTTCAAACTCACAAAACTTGGTTATTTATTTCCTTGTTCTGTTCCTCTCTTTTTTCTTCATCAGCCATTAATTATTTCACTATTTTTCTCTTCCCTGCATTCTTTTAGTTTTTTTTAATTTACTCTTTCCTTACGCTGCATGCATCCATTCACTTTTTTTTAGATCTTTCTTCCTTCCTTTCGCTGGTGTTTTTCTTATCTTTATCTGTCAGTTCATGTTTTACTATAAATTGCTCTTTTCCCTGTCTGTTTGTGGAAGCCACAAGTTACTTGTTAGGGCCCAAAGTGTCAAAATGGTTTCCCTATTTTGTGGGAAATGTGTCAGTACATATATGCCTGGTTCTTTCGCTGCTTGTTTCTCTCACCATCTCTCTTTTCTCTCTAATGTTAATTTTTCTCTTTCTTTTCACATTTCTTTCATTATTTTTTCCACTTTGTCTTTTGTTCGCTAGCTTACTTCCCTTTTTTCTTTGTCTCACATTTTCTCTATTGCTTCCCTTAGTTGTGTCTTTTTTTTTCTCGTTCTTTCTTTTATTTCTTTGCGACCCCTTCTCTTTCTTACTTTTGTCTGTTGTATTCCTTTCACTTTTTTTCTGCCCCATCTGCTTTCTCTCCTGAGGCCTCATTATCAATGGAGCAACAGGTGCAGTGGCACTGGGGCCCAAAGACCTACAGACCTCACTCAACTCTAATTACTGCTGTATTTGACTACCAAAATTGCAGTCAACCATTTTCCTTTCATAGTCCAGGGCCATGACACTGTTTCTATGCCACTTGTCCTCTCCATCTTTACTCCTGCTTCCCTACTTCCTTTTACCCTCCAATCCATCCCAAATTATATTTTTGTTATGGTGTTTTGAGCAATAAAGTCTAATGTCAGAAGTTTATTTCTGATAAAGGTTTATATGATAATAATATAAGAATTAGATAGAGGAAGAAGGTAAATGGGAGTGCTTTAGTTATATGACAGACCACTGGAATTATATGGCAGGAAAAGATGAAATTATGAGGCAGGGTTGACTAATTTATGTGGCAAGAAAAGTCCAGTTATGAATTTACAATGCCAATAGCTCTAACTCAAGAAAATGCAAGACCTATTGCATATGCTTGTTTAATTTGATTCTGTTTTTTTCAATTTATTGATCAGAGGAGGGGCGAACAATCGGACTAGGAATGGCAACTACTTGTAAATAGTAAAAAAAAGTATTGATTTACGAAGTGGTCACATACCTTCTTTTTTCGAAAATGGCCTTCCACAGTCTTTACAGAACTCTAAAAATATAAAACAAATTGAATTGCGTACGTAGTGTAAAATAATTGGATTTGTGACATTACATATAAATATATTTCTAAGATAGCTTTTTATGTTTGAATGATCCTAACTTTTCTCACCACGTGGATTTCTGATGTGCATACTTTGCTTATGTTGAAAACATTTCCCAGCCACACCAAACACAGCAAGTCTGTAATTGTTTTTACTGCCTAATCACTGCTCTTCATTCGGCTTTTCAAAAACCGTATAAAATAGGGCTTTTGAGAAGGACATTCGCAAATTTCTGAAAAATAAACATGGTTGTGAGTTCATATAAGGTGCAGTGGCGTAGCGTGGGTTGTCAGCACCCGGGGCAAGGCAAGTAATTTGCGCCCCCTAAGAGCTGCAAGTGCGGGGCAAGGCAAGTAATTTGCGCCCCCCCCCCAGATGTTGCGCCCGGTGCGGCCGGCCCCCCCCTGCACCCCCCACGCTACGCCACTGATAAGGTGAATGTCATACCTCCCAAAATAGTGACTGCCCATAATAGGATTTTATAGCAGGGCAGTTTTCGGAATAATATAGCGTTCTGCACTTTTGCATTTTATAGAAAGTATCCACCCGCAAGGTATGCCCTGGCCTTCTACAGTGCCGCACTCCATCCGGTGAAAGCGACACACGGAGGATTCACGGAGGTTGTAGAGTAGATGAATAGCTTTTCAGGTTTTGTATGCTGCTCTTGAGGCCCTATGAATAGTAGAAACTTGTGTGATCTATGTAAGTAACTGTCCCTGGCTTCTCCAAGATGTCTGCTTACTTTATTGTTATGTTTAATGTTGCTAAGTTGTCCATTGTATACAAATTTGCTCTATGAGAATCTGCAGGTACTTGAGGAATTTGGAAATTAATTATGACTTAAAACACACTGGTGGTAGCTTGCTGGCTTTCCTCTTTCCCCTGCCTTTTGTAAACCATAAGTATGTGGTCTATTTTTCATCTGGGTGAAGAAGTTGTTATGAAATTCACAGTTATGAGTCATTGGCAGTTGTTTTTTTCCGATGTGAACCTGATGAAAAGATATATTTTTAAGCAGCATTCATCGTGGTTAGTCTATTGTGGTTAAGGTGAGGGATCGCAGTGCTTCTACTCTTTAACAGTGTCATTGGCTGTCCATACAGTGCCAAATTCAATTCAAAATTCTCAAGGCTTGGGGCCTAAGTCTTAATGAATATCGGACATTGAGACTGTCCAAGAGGGCCCTTCTGTGCACTGACCTCCTCCTTCTACAGGCCAAGAGAACCCAGATATCCAGATGTGGCAATTGCGTGTTCTGTGGCATACTGGCCCCCACTGACCCTGAGCCCTCCCCAGCTCTTGCAACTCTTTGGTCTGGGAGCGAGGGGAGGTAATATTGGTCCTCAGGTTGGGATTCCAGCCCCAGCTCTCACAAACTCAGGACACAGGAAGGCAACTGTGCGAATGGTGCATCCCTTCTAGTCACGCCATTGCGATGGCAACAGGCTATTTATGCCTAAGTCCGCAAGGCCCTGGCGTTTTCTACTTGGCCATTGCGACGGTAGGACCTGTTTGCTGTGGTGCAGCACGGTCCTCTTCAACACTGGAAGTACTTTGCAAGCTGCTTCTCCTGCCCCCCCTACGGCCGCATTCCACCCCCAGGCCTCTACTGGCACACCTTGCCTCCTGCCCCTACAGAGTATCTTTGCTTCCTCATTCCGCCCTCAGACCCCACAGTCATTGCTTTTAGGTTATCCACCTGATTTTTTTGGTGAGCATTTGTCTTCCTGTTGAGCACCCTTCCGCGAAAGGCTGATTTCATAATCCCACTGGTGTAATATATTCTCCTGGGTGCCTCATCAGTGCGGTTTCCTTTGTCAAGTTTTGTTTTTTTCGTTATGCAACCTACAGCCCCTTTATTCCAGCATCATCCCTTCCTGGCCCGGGGTGGAAAGATCTTTCTGAAATTACTGCTTCAATTACTCCTCTGATATGCTTCCTTAGGGACCACGAACAGTGATCAACACGCTTCATCTTCATCTGGTCAGCGTAATATTGTGGGAGTGTATTTATAGGGTGCGTTGTGTGTATCACCTCACCTGGTTTGTTGTGGCTGACTCGTATTGTTTGTGCAAGTGTGGTTCTTCTTCCTTTCTTAGGGTATACTTTAAGACATACCGGGAGAAAGGGTAGTGCTGGAAAGAGGAAGGGGAGGGACCCTGAGTTAACTCAGTTATTAAAGATGGTCTTATAAAAATTGGGCAGCGAGAATGGCTTATCGCCCAATTCTGAACACAAGGTGAATGTGCAGTCCATGGAACACCAGAGGCATTCAAATGCCCCTCCCTACGCTGCTTTTCTCCATGTGAAGAAGATTCTGAACCCAAGGTGGACATGCAGTCCATGGAAGGCCCTTGGCGTTCAAATGTCCCTCCCTGCACTGCTTTTACCCCATGAAGAATAGGACTAGAAAGTAGGTCGTTCAGAGGGGTCCTAGCCTGGATAGGGGTGATCAAGTATCCATCCCCAAGTCATGACACACAGGTCATCCCGTCACCCTCCACCTCCACCGGTATCATCAAAAATTCACTGCCTGCCCATGCACCTGTTACAGCAATAAGGCGGCTAAGTACCTCTGCGCAGCAGAATGTGTCAGCAATTACTGATCCCGCCCCCAAGATGACTGAGTCTGATGAGGTTCTTAGAACATTGAGGGAAATCTGTCAGTCCTCACAAGACCTCCTCACAAGACCTCTCCCCGAGCACAGAGAATAAACTTTCCCAGCAGTGCGCCCCAGACATAATTGCTGATGGGCAACCAACAGAGTCAATATCATATGGGGGGGCGTAGATGTGTCAGAGATTGCTACTGCGTAGATGCGGTCCTCCTCCACAGGCATGCATAGTGCTGAAAAAGCAGATCCCGCCACAGCTGTGCTGTCATCGGTTGCCCAGTTATTATCCCAGCTCACCGGTAATGCTGGGGCTCCTTTCACGAACACTGCACAAACCTTGCATAGGTCCCCTCTAGTTCCGTGCTCTACACTATTGTGGATTTGAAAAAAACAAGTGGAGGCTCTGGCTGCAGACAGGGATAAGTGGGTCTGTGGCAAAAATGACACAGAAGGTCAGGTTGGAGCCCCCTCTCTCATCAGTGGATCATCTGTGGCATTGGAGACAGGTAAGAAATCAGCAGGGCTACTTCTAGAGGACTCCTCCAGCTTGCCTAGGGGCATTGGGGTACAAGAGACCATACTTCCAACACCGGGCAAGCTAGCTTCACATGTACCAGTTGAGGTAAAAGAAAAGATTTGGAGGGGTGACTTCACAGAAATGTTTTCTCTGATTCGGACAAAAAGGAGAGAGTTGTAGACGAAGGGAAAGAATGGTAAAGAGGTGGTTAGGTAGAAAAAAAACAGAGGAGAATATTATGAATTGGCTTTTTGGCTTCAATGTGTTCATGACTGTTATGTTTGAGAAGAGGCCTGAATTGGCAACCTTGATGGTATTCTATGTAAACAAGATTCTTTAAGCTCACCATGTTTGTGGCAGTACTGCCTGTCTTGAGTATGACGGGAACTTCAGATGGGTCAAGGTCGAGGAACAAATTGAAGTGAATGTCTGGCTGGAAACAGTTAACAACAAAACCCAAGTGAAGCATCCTTTTCACTCCCCACACTCCATTGGTGATAGGAAGGGTCCTAGTTGGGTGTTCAGCAGGAAGGCATGCACCTGATCAATTAGATCCTGCAGATATAAACTTGTATGATCCTTTTGTGGCCTTTCCTCCTGTCCTGAATTTAAATGTGTTAAGAAATCCAAATAAAAATGTAGCAAGGAACCCACAAAAACCAGTAATTACTGACGGCCTGTCCACTCCCGTTCAGGTGGATAGGTTATTGCCCTGGCTTAATGTATACCCGAACCGACACGCAGCAAGGTCAAGCGTTACATTCAGCCCAAGCTGCTATAAGCTGTGCTTGGTGTGATGCCATGATTCTCATATTTCTCTCTCCTTGTTTATTTTAGTAGTCATGCCTCAAAAGGTTGTTTGGGTCATCAGTCAAGCCTTTGTGCGGCAGGTGCATAGGCCAAAGCTGGACGCATTGAGGAACGCTTTGTTGAGGTGGTGTGACCAAGGAGGTCTCAATATCTCGCAACTTAATGGATTTTTTAAGGCGACCGAGGGTCATGAGGGATTGCAGTTCCCTGACCTCATCCTTGTGCACCTGGATGGTAATGATTTAGTATAGCGAGGTAGAAAGGCTATGAGGGGATGTATACTCCAGGAATTTGCATGGCTGGGCGTTTCCCAGTTCTGTCATTGCATGGTCTCGTATGATACCTTGTCGCAACTGGGGCCCTAGCATTAGGTCAGGGGCCATTAATGCATCTGTCAGACAGCTCACTGCAGAATTGTTGAAGTTGTGCTCCGCCCAAGGCCGTTTGAGAAACATCCCGTACAAGCTCTTAAGGGGCGGGCACATGTTCCACAGAGACGGCGTCCACTTATCAAACGCAGGCATGGACTTGTTTGTTGAGGGTATTTGGGCCTTCACACAATCCCTTTTTCATGATGGAGTGGGCGAAGGACTTCTGTGCTATGGTCGCTCCTGTGGTGGTGGGGTGACAGGCAGCAAGTACCGATATGTTCAGCTATAGACAGACTTGCCTACAAATTACTTCAATGGGCAGCACTGGAGAGGGGGGTGCGCAGCAGTCCCTATTCTACAAAGGACGGACAACGGCCCCGTAGGCATAGGTTACACTTTTCCAGCATAGCTCCTGGGTCTCTAGCCCCTGCTCTTGCATCTTGGGCCCTGGAGGCAGCATGGTGTTGGAAGACGGTGCCAGGAACAGGGTGGCAAGCAGATAGAGCGCTGAAACCACCTCTCAATAATGCAGGTGGTTACACCTGTGTGGTCCATGTAGGCTTGGGATGATAGTCCAGGCCTCAGTACTGCATCTAGTTTCTTTCTAGAATTCTCGTCAATCTTTTGTAAATAAGGTTCTTGACAAAATTTTAGAACCTTGTACACAATTATGTTTTGCACTGGATGTTTATGTTGTTTTAGTATAAAACGCATTGACAATATTCAGTTTGCTTTTGTAACACAAGCTGGAAAGTTATGTTTGTGGTTTTCTTCAGAAAAAACATGACCCGTTAACCCAAGCATTTATTGTCTTGACATTGATTTGATTGCGTTTGGGAGGGGATGGGATCCAGGTTGGGGGTCTCTTGGTCCTATGAAGTATGGTTGGTGTCTTGACACCGTGGAGCCAAGGCAACCATAATTTTGAATTGGGTGAATCTGACGTGGGAGAGAGTCACATAATGTGGTGGCTCTGGGTAGCTTTTAAGGCTAGCTTGGGGGTACAACTGCATGAGTGTGATGTGTTGTTAGTAATGCACCTTGCCAGCGCCCCTAGTTCGCTGAATTCCCCCTGCTTGGACCGGTCATGCCATCTGTATACACAAGAACCGAGACTGTTTATTTTTCCTTATTGACTTTCTCCAAATAAACTCTGCTGTCAGCCAGGCAGGCAGGCAGAAGCGGCCTGGGTCAGGCAGCTGTTTACCAAGTGTTTACAATAAAGGAGCTTTTCCATAGCAACAGGTGGCGATGTGCAGCTCTGCGGAAAGCGCGGGAAGGTGCCGGGCAACCACCTCTTATTTAGAACAAAAAAGAGAGAAGCAGATCAAAAGAAAATCTCCTTTTTGCCAAATGAGCCCTCACAGAAGTGACCCCTCCCCCACTGCCCATCGTGTGAACCTGCCAGCAGCCACACACAGTGTTCAGAAATCATCACAGACCTCGTGGCAGGGCAGCCAACACGTGCGCACGCGCGCTGGTGCACGCACGCCGTGGGTCCACAGACACCATGGTGGGGGGCTCCTCTAGCCGCTTCACAGCGAACATCCCTCCGTGACCATACACCCCCACACCTAGCAAACAACCCTGTACCGATGGCATTCAGTAGGGGAACCCGCGGGGACAACAGATGTGTATTCACATATGAATAGTTTGTGTTGCTTTGAAATGCTGGTCTCAAAGCTGTGACGATAAAATGACAGCACGTGAGGCGCCCTGCGGCGAGGCGCTAGAATGTTAGTGGGTGAGTAGGACGGACTTGCTGACTCAATGCATGATCCAGTCCAAAGGGGTACAGTGCCATTGGAAGCGTAGTGTGCAGGCAGCGGAAGAGCAATGCGGGAGGCACGGAGCTTCCTTGGGGCGGCTGTTATGGTACACTGCAATGAAAATAACAAGCCAGCGAAACAATAACTGAATGCGAACAGTTGCAAAGAGAACAATCATAATTGGCCAGAGCCACTGCAATAACAAAGTCATGTGAATGGGGATCAGTCAAAGGAATAATAATAAAGGGCCAGCGGAATGACGGTTCTGTGCCAGAGGAATGATAATAACAGCGATGAGTTGGCATGATAGCAACAGACAACAGCAGGATAAGAGTAGGAAGGAGTGAGAATGATGAGCCATGTGGACGACAGTGACGTGGGTCACCAGAGTGGCCTTTACAGGCCAAGAGGATAATGCAAGCGGCCTAAAGAAAACAGCGGTGCTCATTTGTCAGATCATGGACTCTACAAATGTAAATAAAAGTAATGCCAACAAAAGCAGATTCATCATGAGGGACCCGTAAAAAACAAAAGTGTTTGGCGGTGATGACTGGTAGAACAACTAAGGGCCATATGTATGAACACATTTTCCCATAGACACAGAATGGGTAAAAATCTTTAATACATCTGGCCCTAAGAGTGGTAGCGTACATTCTGTGAAGAAACTCTTTACTACGCATGCCTTTACAACGCATTCGGGGAGTAGGAGTCAGAGGGCAGGGACTCAGCAGAGAAGAGGTATCTGCTTAGCGCGGACCAGGGCGAGCCTGCCGGCTTATTCCCTCCAAGGTTTGGAAATGGTCTCTGCAAACCCATAATCAGCACAACACTGGCTTTATCCATCCTTAACGGTCCCTTCACCTTTGTTGCATGCTTCTTCATTGTGGCATACAATGACATGACACAAAATGGTGCCCCCCTCATGCGGATCGTCGTAAGAGGCCACGGAGACTCCCATACCTCAAAAATATTCATAGGCCTTAGGATGAATGGGGTTTCACAAATAGGGTGCTTATGTTACACCCCTGGTGGCAGGTGGTGCTTTCCAATTTGCACGTTGCAGATGCTTTATTCAAGTTGGTATAAGACGTATGCTTCTTTCCGGTTGGGATATTGCATGAGCTGTTTCCCAGTTGGTATGTTGCCCGTGCTTTCCCTCTGGCATGGAAATGTGTCTAGCCCCGATCTGAGCATGCGCTAAGAGAGCAAAGAGGATGATTGAGTCATACCAACTTGAGCCATCTCATAACACCATCACGACACCGAATCGATTTGATGTAAGTCCTAGGTCATTCATTACCTGTGCCAAAAACGGATGGGTGAAGACAGTAGGAAAGGGAATAGTAGCATCTTCTAATGTCTTGAAAGTTTAGGATGGGATTGCGAGGAGCCTGGTATAAGTGTGACTCTGTAATTAACAGGCGGCAGATTTGTAGCCATTATCACGGGTAGCTCATTCTTGTGTGAAGGCGTGTGGAAACCTCCGCCCCTCAGAATACAAAGAGGGTCACAGAACAGGAAGGGGCATTTCACTGCACCGTATTCTCCGATGGCCGGCGACGCAAGCCGCAGAATTAATCGGCCCCTCCCGGCGAGGTGCTCCAGCTGGAGGGAAAGAAACGGAAGAAAGACAAATAGGGAAAAAAGGGAAATCTAATTCTTTTTAACCAGCCAAATGAATCTCCAGATCCAATTAAGAGGATTGAATGAGGCGCACTTTGAAGGTGGGAAGGGCCTGAATGGAGGGAGCCGGCTGACTTCTGACAAGGTCATGGTTTCTAAGGCTGGCTGGTTCTAAGCTGCGAGTGTCTGAGTCCCTCTTGAAACCCCCGCTCTCGCTGGGTGCCCTTCCTCCGCCGCCTTCCTCGGCTCCCACAGAAGAGTGACCCCGTGCCACACTGGTTTTTCGGGGTGTCCCGTAAGACCCTATCTTGTTATGCTGCCCTGTGGTCTGGATCTGCACCGGGGCCCGTCCTACACCTTGAGATTCTAGGGCTTATGTTGCGGTCCTGACTCCACTCGTGTCTCTCTTGGATTCTGGTGAGGGCTTGGGGGAGCAGCTTATTGAAGACCCTTTCCTATATATTTGTGGGGTCATGATGGGGGCCTGCCATGCCCTTTCCCTCTTTCTTGCTTTGGTTCTGAGGGCATTTACTAGCTACTAGAGGCTTGTCTTATCTCTGTGGTGCTGGAGTTAATTCTGCAGCCTTGATCCCTTATTCCATTCCCCTCTCTCTATGGTTCTTGCGGGGACGTTGGAATCAACCCCCCTTTTGATCTCAGTAGTTCTGTGGGAACGTGTGGGAGGCTAGTCCGCTCTTCTCTCTCTCTCACTCTCCCCCTGTCCTTCTTCTTATGGTTCTAACGGGTTATGTTGGCAGCTCGAAGCTAGGCCCTGCCTCTCTATGGTTCTCAGGGGTCACAGCTCGCGCTTTCCCTTTGTTTCTAGGAAGAATGTTGCAGGCCTGATCCCTTGTCGTTATGGAGTCATGTTTAAGGCTCAATGCCTCCTTATTGTGTATGATTCTGGGAGCGCTTGCTGGAGGCCTGCCCCCGTCTTTTTCTCTCTCTGTGATTCTGATAGTGTGCAACAGAGGCCTTCTCTCTTCTCTATCTCTATAGCTCTCGGGTTTCATGTTGGAGGCCTGCTCCCTGTCCTTCTCTCTCTATGGTTCTGATAGGGCACGATAGAGGCCTTGTCTCTCTTCTCCATCTCCACAGGTCTCAGGTTTCATGTTGGAGGCCCGCCCCCCATCTTTCAGGCATGATGGAGGCCTTGTCTGACTTCTGTATCACTACAGTTCTCAGGTTTCATATTGGAGGCCACCCCTTCTCTATAGGGTTCTATTTAGCAGGTCTGCCCCTCTCCTACTTGGTTCTTGCCAGTGTTTTGGAGGCCTGGACCCCCTTCTGTTTCTTTAGTTGGTTCTGGGGGAATGTTGGGTCCCTCTCTTGCTTTGGGTATCCAGGCATGTTGGAGGCCTGTCCCCCTTCTGTTTCTTTAGTTGGTTCTGGGGGAATGTTGGGTCCCTCTCTTGCTTTGGGTATCCAGGCATGTTGGAGGCCTGTCCCCTCCAAGGATTGTGGTACAGTATTAGAGGCCCCGGTCCCTTGCCCCTCTCTCTCTCTCTATGGGCTGGGTGGGCATGTGGAAGCATAGGTCCTGGTATGCCCCCTCCTCTTCCTTGCTCGCTGTCTCTCTTGGTGCCCGATCTCTTGTGTTCTCAGGGGTCATGTTAGAATCCGTCTCCCCTTTTTCTGTGGTCCTGTATTGTAGACTGGTTCCCACATTTTGTAAGGTTGCATGTATAGCTAGCCTGCATGTTGGAGCCCTTCTATATTTTGTCTCTCTCTTTTTGTGATTCTGGGGGCATAATGGAGGCCTGGGTCGCCTCTCTCTCTTTGCATCTGGGGGGCATGTTGGAGGTCTGGAAATCATGTTGCAGGCTTAAAATCCTCTGGAATGGAAAATTTCCCCTTCAGAATCTGGAGAATGTGCACCCTTGTCTCAAATGTCCCATAGGAAGTTATAAGTCCTATGTGTGCACTGAGAACTTCCTGTGAAACAGAATGTGACTTAGAGTGGTTCTCTGTGGTCTGGAAGGGGCACACCAAGTGTGCCCTCCTTTACCAAGCATGACTACTGTCAACTCACCAGGCTATGGAAGGCTTACAGCAATGGCAGAAACAGATTTTGTGTTAGGTCACCTGCCAGGGTCAGTTCTTGAAACTGGGCTGTTTGCACAGATCCATGTGAAACATGGATGGTGGCTAAATACACAGGAATCCATTTTGATTTTCTGAACCAAAGTGGATCATAAGATGTTTGGAGAGAGCCCGGTCTGTCCTGGATAGGTGCATGGAGGCCTGTGGCCCTTTAACTCTCTCACTGGTTCAGTGGGGGAATGTTGGAGGCCTGATTACCACCCTTCTGTTTCACTCTGTAGTTTCAGGCATGTCTCCCTGCTTCTTTCTATACAATTCTGAGGGGACGTGTTTTAGACCAGGGTCTTTGTTTCTGGGATGTAAGCTGGAGGCCTCGTCCTCCTTCTATCCCACTTTCCCTCTATGGTTCTGGGTTTGTACTGGTGACCTACCTTCTCCTTTCTCTTTTTATACTGAGGTACATATACATTTGGGTGGTGTGTGTACAAGATGAGGCACTTAATGTGAATTTGGCCTACCCCCTAGAATACTGGCAGATTGCACTGTGTCTTGGACCGCCAGGCTCTCTCTGCTGTTCACTGAATTATGCTGGAGTCTTGCCCATTCTACATTTCTCCGGTCTTTGTGATTATGGGGTCATGCTGGGACCTAGGCCCCATCCTCTTCACTCATGTTATTAGGGTTAGTGTATACTAATAATGTTATGGGCTAAAGAACTATATTAACTGTCCAATTTAGCGTAAACTCGACTTATTTAAGGGGACAATCAGACCTGGGGGAAGAGACTGCAGACTGGGGAAGAGAGGGCCATGGAGGTTGCAGCATTTTGGTAAATGTTCTGGGGTGAGTTTGTTTAACCTTAAATCTGATGCCTATTTAATCGTAAAGTATTTCCAACTGCTGTGATATTAAAAGTACTTTCTTTTCTAGAAAGATAAACGCCAAGCTTGACAGTGAAGTACTGGATTTATTAATTGATTGTTGAGTTCCGAGTCATTTGCCCCAACACTAGCTCCCTGAGAAGCATGTGACTGCTCGCCCTTGCTACAAAAAGAGTCAAGTGAGAAAAGGTTTGTACTTGCCCCTGTTTGCAGGCTATAGTAGGATTAACACCAGTGGCAAATGAACCCAGACTGGAGAATGTAGACAAAAGAATCTGCTTCAAACCCTCCCCTTTCCTTCCTCTATAGTTCTGAGGGCCCATTCCCTCTGTCTATCCTCTCCCCTAAGATGAATAGGCTTGCTGGGGACTCCATCCTCTCTCACTTCTTATGGTTGCATTCGTAAATGATCCAGAAGTCTGGAGACTTCTCCCTCCATAGTGGTGAGGGCCCATTCCTCCAATCGGTTCCAGTGGCTTGCTATAGACTGCACCCCTCGCCCCTTTCTTCTTATGGTGCTGTGTGTAAATTGGGCGAATCGGGATATAGTCGCCCCCATGTCTCTGTCTTTCTCTACATTGTTCCGGCTGCCCGTCTCTCCCCACCTTTGTCTCACTTTATGGTTCTGGGCATACAGCGCGCGCAGCAGACCAGACCCTCTCTCACTATGGTTCTGGCTGCCCCTCTGCCTCCACGATTGTCTCTCTATGGGTCTGGGCGTACAGAGGGCGTAGTGGACCGGGCGCTCTCTCTCTATGGTTCTGGGGACGGTATGCCCCCTCCTTTTTCTCCTCTCTCAGTCTGAAGGAGAAGGCGGTTTCCACTCTCACTCCTCCTCTCCAGGGGAATCACTCAGCCTCTGATGGAGCCGCTTTCACCTGAGGTCTGGAACATTAAGTTTGACACTGAAACGGGGATAGTTTATTACCCAGCCAGAGATCTGCATCTCTCTAAAACACTTTTTTTTAATGACAATTAAAAGCACGAAGTATCTTCTCTATTAACCCCTTAATGCCTCAGTCTCTGCCGGCGGCGAAGGGGAGTGTTTGAAGCAGATTCTTTTGTCTACATTCTCCAGTCTGGGTTCGATCAGGTGGGCCAGAATTATTAAATGTCTGATGGGGAGAGTCCAATGTCCCTAGTGTGGCGAGTCGGGTGTCTCAAACAGTGCCTCTTTTATGTATGAAAGGATGCCAAGGTTTGTTTCGTAGAAAAATTGTATTACAGACATAAAGTAAAAATACAAAAAGATAAGACTGGAGGCCTAAATAGGGTCTGTGTGTGTGTGTTTTATCTCTCTATCTCTTTATGTATGTATATATTTGTGTATATATATATATATATATATATATATATATAGAGAGAGAGAGAGAGAGAGAGAGTGGGTAGTTATAGATAGGACCTAATTTTCATAGGAAGAACTTTTTTTTGTCTGCCAATAACATTGGCGTCACCGTTTGACAAATCTTCACATAATTTTAAAACTAATCCGAAAGTTGCTGTCTCGAAAGTTTT